>NC_034411.1:70795957-70932931 GCF_002078875.1 Numida meleagris | reverse complement strand
TCCCCACACACACACCCGGGGAGCGCACTCTGAGACCATTCAGAGGCGATTAAAAGGTTTTAACTGATGTAGATCTTAACCTCCGAGGTTCGAGCCGTGCTCTAGGTACTTTGTTCCCTAATGGCGTTAGGGTGCTCGGGGAAGGAGAACAACGAGAAAGTGGATTCTGTAACAAAATGCAGGAAATGGGTAACGGACACTCGAATAAGCTGTACCCGGATATAGGCGATTTCGAATGCATCTCTCAAAAAAATAATAGAAGAAATACTGCAGAATTGGGGCAAACGAGCACCAGTGCAATGGGCAGTTATCTTCGGTGACTTTTAAACAGTTGTGGGCTTTATGCCCGTGGGTGTTTTTAAGCGATGCTTTTAGGAGGCACTCTCCTGGACGACGCCGTGCCGTCAATTCCCTTGCTTTTGGCACAAATGCCACGAGATGACTTACACTCATTTTTTTTTTTTCCAGCGGTGTCAAAGGTCAGTACCTTCAGCCCTCTCCTTATTGAGTACACTTGTGATGACGATCGGAAACCAAGCTGCCCTACCGCTACGTGCAGCAGTGAAGGAAAACGCGAACTAAAGATATGGGGGAAAAAATCCACTTTATGGTCTGTAACAATTATCTACGGGCACTTCGTGCTTTGCCTTCTCTATTCTCAGAGAACTGCGATACAGCGAACAGCAGCAGCAGCTGCAATGCCCGTACAGACGCTGGGAAAGGCAAGGGATGGGAAACGAACCTTAAAGGAATCCCAAACTTTACAGAATCACAGAATATCCTGAGTTGGAAGGCACCCACAAGGACCATCGAGTCCAACTCCAGGCTTCATACAGGACCACCCAAAAACCAGACCAGATCCACTCTGTGCACAGAACTCTCTGCCATGCCCCGTCTCTTCAGAGACACCCTGCTCGGCCCTCATTTTCCCCTCTCCCGCACCACGGCGGATTTTCCCCTCCCGCCCCGGACAGCAGCAGCCCGGGAGGTGCCCTCACCTGTGCCGGGCTCCCGGTGCGGCCCCGCTCCCTCCCGCTCTCCCCCGGCTCCCCCGGTGCTGGGCTCTCCCTCCCGGCTGCCCCTGTTAAAGGGGCCGCCTCGGTCCTGCCGAGTTCCTCGGTGCCTCAGCAGTGGAGCCCGACGCCAGCGGCCGCGGGCTCAGCCTGTCCCGAGGAGCCCTCAGTGCACAATACACACAGCATTTCAGATAAAGCCTGCCTGAAGGTGAGCCAGCCCCTCTGCTCTGCTGAAGCTCTGTCTCCGGCCTTCCCAAACCTCTGAGAACAGACGTGGTTGGGCCCCAAAGGAGGGAAGGGGTCGGGGGAGCCCTGCACCGGTACCCCTGAGCCTCACAGCCACTGGGACGCCGACGGCTTTGCTGTGAGGGAAGTACTCGCCACATGGATTTAAGCAGGAGCTTTATTTGTTCTGGTCTCGAATGTATTTGTGGTTATCGTTCTGGTTAAGTTTGTATCTGTGAGTATCATATGCTAAGCCCTGTTGCTTAATGTTTTCTGGGTTATCTGGGCAAGCCTCTTGCTACTCCCTCCGTGTTGCCCACACGGTGTTTAGGTGCCTGATGGCATCTGCAGTGCATACTGAGCCTGTGCCTGTTTTCCCGAGGGGTGATGAAGTGACGCCTCTCAGGAAGACACCGTGGGATAAATCATTTGTATGGGAAGGTGGCACAGGGAAGCAGCACCAGGCTTGAAAACTCGAATCCAGCTTTATCCTATTTCTGACAATGCTCAATCTGTTGCTGAGGGGTTGAGGGTGTTTAGCAAGGCTTGGCTCCTGATGGTTTTTACCCATTTAGGTTTTGCCTCATTGTTGAAATATTTCATCTAAACCCTGAATTCTGACTATTCTTCCCTGATGGTAAGATGCTTATTTACATAATGTGAGAACTGGGTTTAGCCAGTTGAAGCTAG
This sequence comes from Numida meleagris, assembly GCF_002078875.1. NCBI lineage: Eukaryota > Metazoa > Chordata > Aves > Galliformes > Numididae > Numida > Numida meleagris. Next base: position 70,931,000 of record NC_034411.1, on the reverse strand, counting down.
AGTCTATCAAGAGAACGGCTGCCCTGAGAAGCTGCTACAAGACCACCACTTCGGACAGAGGCAGGAAGCTTCAAGGCTTGCTTGCCCTGTGTAATTCCTCTTAGATTCATCTGGTAGATGAGCAAATTAGTGAAGAATCACCATTTCTTCAGTCTGGCAATAGTTTAATGATGCTAACATCACATTTTTGAAACATGCAAAAATCTTAGTACCTGCAAGAGGCTGGTTTTAATTTTGGCTTCTGGACAAAATGCTCCTGGCGCACGACTGAACTCAGCCACTTGTCAGAGTAGCCATACTGGAAAGAGAGGGGAAGACTGTGTGCCAGGTACCAGCATGCGCTGATAAGCTTTAATTGCCCTGGCAGCTCCATCCATGCACTCTGCCCTCAGTGCACATTCAAGCAAGGCTGCAGGTGTTCCTGGCTCCAGATGCCTTGCAGCTGTGCTGATGCGGACCTGGATTGTCTGTGGACCTACCCTATCGCTGTGGATGTTCCTGATGCCTTCACTGCCATCCCTGCTGCAGTCACAGCTCTCCTCATGTGGGTGATGTGCGGTGGCTCCTGTTCGTTGCAGGGATGCAGTGACCCTTCTGCTTCCAGTGCAAAGGGTTCTCTGTCTCCAGCCTACTTCTATGTGCTCTTTTGCATTCCAAAAGTGGTGCCTGTCCCAGAAGTTGTAGCATCCATGTGAGCTTCCTGGGTGGTGCCACAGACTTCTGAGCGAGTGTGGAGTCTACTTGCAGTTATGGAATCTTAGAAAATACTAGGGTGGAGAGGAAAAGAAGTTAAACCACACAGAGCTTCCTCTGATTTTCCTGGCTGGAGCAGAACTTTTGATTTGAAGAGACATAAATAACAGCCTGAAGCTTGATTTTTGTTCTGCTGTTGATGTTTATGCTGCCACACACTATGAGGAGTGACTAAGATTAAAATCCAGGTTGATAAGACGGTAGACTTGCTGAAAATCCCCTCGAGAAAAGTTCAACTGTAAGAGGGTGGGAGAGGAGCAGATTGGAAAGGCTGAGGCTCCCCCACTTCTCCACGTATATGAGGACTCTGTAGGAAGCTTGGACCACATTGGAAGGCTGGAGGACTCCATGGGGGCTCAAGAATATCTCTACGAAGATCAGTTTACAAGACCAGGGCCATAGAATATAAGCTCTTGGAGGCAAGGGCTGTGTTTATCTCCATACAGTGTTGATCACAATAGGATCCTGTTTCTGTTTAGGGGTTCCAGATGCAAAGTTAGTCAATGTCTATAATAAACAATAATATTAATAATGAGTATTAACATGCCAAACTGCAAATTACTGACATAGTTTTCTAATACTGCTGGTTACTTTCCAGTATTGTCCTTCAGTCACACCACAGTACATTGTACGCAAAAGAATTGAAATCCAATTATTGGCGTGTCAAGAGTTTGAAGGCATGATCACTTTTTTTTTTTTGCTGTAAAATCCATCCATTGAATCTGACATCACAACAAATGAGTTCATTGGTCTAATAAACCTGGTGTCCAGTATATATGCACTGTTCTGTATACGAGGGCATTATTAATTAGGATGGTAATGAGGCTGCTCTTGCATCAAGTAACTAGTATGAAAATGTTAAAAGTTATCATAATGGGAAAATGTGCACAGAAGACTTCAGATGTGACATTTATTTTCATTCATGGGAAGGGAGCTGAAAGACTTTTGCTGTAATTTCTCTGCTTCACTGAATCTCTAAAAGCAACCTACAATTTCATTCTTCTGACTGCAGTAATGTAGCTTTACATTTGCACAGAAATGTAACTTTTTAAATTTAGATTTTAATTTCATGTCTGATTTCAGACGCAGTAGAAACTTTACCTTAAAATAGCATTTCTTCCGTAGCCAGCTCCTTTTGTGCTACAGAAAGAAATAATAATGAGAAAGTATTCCAACAGGAGGAGCTGGTTTAGAAGCAAATGGATTCCATGGCAACTCCTGACTCTACATGACACCTAATAACTAGCATTTATGTTGGAAATTGTCTGTGCTATCTTGCACCCCAGTTCTGGTCTTCTTATAGGGTTTTCCCCTCATTTTAAAGCAAAAAAAAAACAAACCAAAACAAAACCAAAAAACCAACAATCCTCTTTTATTTTTTTCTTTATTTTCTCTTTAGATCCAGGAATTAGCATGAAGTGAGATGATGATTTGTCTGCCTCAAATGGATGCTTAAGCAAGATGCTTTCAACTGAACGTAATCCAGTTTTTTGAATTATTTCAGAGATGAAATATTTGCTGAGAAATGCGTTGATCTGTCAAGGGACAGAGTTGTGTAGGATTGGAACTCTGAAACTACATATTTTTTAATGTCATGAGATGTCCATATCCAGCAGTTTGAGATACTGATAACCTAGGAAGATCTTACCAAATCAGAGCAGTGCCTTGGTTCTTATGGTGCTGGGTGCACTAGGGGAATCTTGTAATGATCACTTGGAGGATAACCAGTCCTACGGGCATCCTGTCTGCAGTCAGCCATTTGGACAATTTAGCACCTGAAGAATGTGGATTTATATCCCCCTGTGCCATGTTTCAGTACAATGCATGTGTGGGGCTTGACAGCTGTTGCTTTTTGAGTGTGGCACATTAGAACTCGTTATTTTATACCTAAATGAAATTAACGCTCTTAAACTATCATGTGGTAAAATTACTTTGCTTATGACAGTTTTAGCAGCACTGGTTGAGAAATAGAGCTGAACTAGTTACTTTTTTGTTTGCTTTTCTGTGGACACCTCAAGGTCTAGGTGGTCTAGTCAGACCTTGCTGATTGCCTGAGGCCCTAAGATTGTAGAAAGGAATAATCTAGAAAAAAATGGAAAAAAATTTTGGAAAAAAAACGTTTCCTGCGGTCAAATGAAAGCTTTCTTCTGTATGAATGAATGAATGGATGAAGAAAGTAGGGCTGAAGGAAACTCCTGGGTTTGTGTTTGTGAAGGTGGAGGATGAGAGCAAATGAAGACAATGAGCTATTCTGCAAGTGAAGGGTGGCCAAAATGAGAAATATGGAAGACTCTAGGCTAGTCTAATCTTAATGCCAGCTGTTACTGGTAGCAAGATATGTTGATATCTGTTGAAGATGGCTAACATCATCATCTTCTACTTGCCTATACAAAGATAACCTTTTTTTGTTACATGTCACTTAAAATATGAAGTAATCTTGGACAAATACACTTAACTGATAGGGTAGAAAATGTGAAAATGAGACTTGGTTTGGCTCATCTCTTCCCGTAAATCACGATTAGATGCTGGCATAGATTTCCTTCAATAGACAGCCCAAACTGCCACAAACTTAAATTAGTAGCTAGTGTTTGGGATAAAAAAAAAAATGTCTGTAAGAAGAGTTGTAACCGATCACATAAAAATGCTGATGAAAAAGAGAGGCAAGGCTATAATCAGACTTCGGAACACAGAAAGGCATAGAAACAGAAAAATAAATGGAACATACAGAAAGCTATGGTTAGCAATGGCAGTAAGAAAATATTTTTTTAACTTGTTTAGGTGTATACATTTATTTTTATCTAAATGAGAAAAGAAGATGCATGACAGAAAAGGGTATAAATAAAATAGAAGCAAGGCTAGACAGATTGGGAACTTGAGATGGAGATGAGGTGAAGGCTGAAATGAGTGTATGTAATTACGGGAAAGGAAAAGGATTTAGGAAAACCAGAAATTTTAAACAGGGAATTGATTTATCATTATTGCTGTCTCTTATTACATCACTGTTTTCCACAGCTTGAAGTTTTGTGGTTTGGAGAAGAGATGGCAGAACAACGTTGCATTGATGGAAAGGAGCTGGATAAGGACTCATAAATGAAAAGACAAGTAGCAAATAAAAGAATGAAATAATGGTTGTGGAAAAAGGTTTATTTTATTTTATTTTACTAATTTCGAGATTCTAAAGGAGTAGTGAAACCTAATTTTCAAGGAGACCATCTTCTCCAGTTACTCATAAAATTAACATGTACGCAGAGATCAGATAACAATCAGTAATCTCTTTGCTCTTCCGAAAGATCAAAGTGATGTTTCTCTTTTAAATTTTGGTGGGTTCTTGCTTTCCTTCAATAGTGGCAGTGACAGTAACTATTGACTTCAGTGGTGTGTGCTATGTTCAAATAATATGTACATTTTTCTATAATATTTATATATTTTTATATATACATATGATGCTCTACCATGAATGTGTTTATTCTTCCTTCCCGGAGAACTGTTGATGTAACTGACTATATTTTATTCATTTCAAATGGTAGAATTCCAACTGTAAGGATATGGAAGAGTTTTTAATGTAGACTACTTATACTTAACATCAAGTTGATACGATGTAACACGAGAGCTACAGGCAAAGATGAATACATTAAAAAAGGGGCCACGTGTAATTATAAAATGAAGATTACACATTTATTTTGGGACGTAATTGGAAAGGGATTTTTGAGTAAAAAGAAGAGTCTCACCTCTGAATGCACCCAGAGTGGAATTCAAGGTGTGATGTGCTGGAATTCCCTTGAGTGGTGGATACGGAAAATTCAGTATCTTAAAATGAGATTGGATAACTGCACATGAAAAGGAAAACCTAGCCCAAAGTTGGAACACAGAAGCGTGGTTTACATTTGGAACCTTGCCCGAGACTGCAGGAGAGGTTCTTGTCTGTTTAGGATCCATTACTTGGAACATTCCCCTGAAAAGAGGCTTGCTCCCTTTCAGAGCAAGAGGAAGGACTCGCTCTCTCTCTTTTAGAAATGAACTGCAGTCCACTACTCCATCCTCTCCCATACAAAATTCCCTCATTCAGGTCTTTCTTCTCCTTTCTGACCACGTTTTCCCCTAATGTGCCCTAATGGCTATGTAGATGACAGTGGCATGCTTCTGTTAAAGCTGTGCTGTCATACAAAAATAATTTGATGTAATGAAAGCAGATGAGATTGTTTTATAAAAACAAGGAGGACTTTTGCCTCACAGCAGCCATGTCTGCATGACTCAAAGCTCTGTGTCTCCTTCAAAAAGGGATCATTATCCTGTTTTTCTCATTAGGGATTTTTTTTCATCTAATTTCATCCAATTAGCAATTTTTCATGGTCATGAGTTATTTGTCTTTTTTTTTTCTGCTAAGTCAATGGCTCCTAAGAATTAAATAACTTTGAGACATTACCTACCTATCCAATTCAAGAAAATATGATTCATCTCTGAACCTGGAAGTGTTATAAAATCTGCAGCTGTTAATCTTTGAGTCCTAGATCTGAATGAAGACATATATGATACTAAATGCTACTATTCACTAAATCCTTTGAAAGTAACAGTAGAAACTAAATTTGTTCTGCTAATAATATATATTGGAAACGCATTTCAGCCTCTGATCTGTGAAGCAAAAAGTAATGCATCACCAGAAAAGAAATTTCAGCTTATTTTTCAGTCACTTACTGTTGGGATTTTGCTCCAAGTCCTGTTTGTTTTCTTAGCAGCACCCACATTTCCCAGATTTTCACAGATTCAAATAAATTAATCCAGCTGTTTCCTAAGACTTTCAGACAGATAGGTAGGCAGTGCATGTTTATAAAATGAAAAAAAAAACCAAAAAAACTACTGTGCATTCTTGTCAGCGTCCCCTTGGTGAGATTTTTTATTTTTTTAAAATTTCATGTTTACAAAGAATAGAATATTCTAGTAATCCACCTGGACTCTTTATTTGTAAAAGCCACTATTTCTTGAAGATTTTGGTCTTTTATGGTCAAAATCTCTTGAGAGCTCTAGTCTTGAGAAGATTATGGACAAGGTTCAGTCTAGTTGTTGAGGGCGTTTAAATCTGCAGTACAAATTTAGGCTCCTGTTCCCAACACAGTGCATTAGAGCACCTTTCTGGTGCTCTAACCTGCTTGTGCCAGTGAGTGAAGCTGAAGCATGACCCAGAAAGCTGACATGCTTGTTCCCTGCAGTAGGAGATGTAAGACAGAGGAATGAACATTCATTCCTCTATGGAGTGAAGCATGAGGGCCTCTGTCAGCTTTGGAATCACAGCTGAGCACCTTGTACAAACCAGACAGAAAGTGAATTAAATCTCTAAAGCCTGTCTTTCTCACTCTGCCCTGAAAAGCCCCCTAAGTAAAAACTGTTGCCAGAACGAGGGTTCAGATCTTCAACAGATGCAGTTTCAAACTATGGTTCTACGATTCTATGAAACTCTAGAGAGAGCAGTGCCTTCACACTGCATTGTTTAAAGTTGACTTGTAGCTGACATGGACATCTGAATCTGAGCTATCAGAGAAGGAGCTGGGATTTACTCACCTATATACAAGAATGACTGGAATGTTTGTTTCATTGGATCCACTGGAACTTCTTGGAAAAGCAGACGTATGTGTATCCTTGGATGCTCAGCAAATCCTGATCTTCAATCAGAAGAAGCCTTCTGCATTTCAATAGCAAATTTCAACACACTGGGGAAGGATGGGTATTCAGGTGGCATCCTGTTATTGAACAAGCTAATTTTTCATGGTAACCAGTATTCTTTCCTTCCATATGAGAAAAAAAAATCTCCAAAAAGTTGCAAGATCTACTTTGATGAGCAGCAATCATTATTGTCTTTTAAATCATCTTTGAAAATTGTAGCTCTGTCATGCTGATGAATGATATTGCCATAGTGAGTCAAAGATTTCAGTAGCAGAAAATCTGTGCCCCTGTGCTCTACAGAAAACCTTTAGTATTTTATAGCAGTGGAATAAAAAAAATGCACTGCCTAAATACAAAGTTACAAGAGTTTGTCCCATTTTTCCAGTGTTCAAGTAATGAAGGAACAAATACACATTTGACACGTCATGTTTAAGTTTGCTGTTGCTATCTTAAGCAATTCAGATAAAATAACTGGAGGTTTAAGGTCCAGTGGCCTGATTAAAGCCTATGAAGTCAGCTTTTCAGGCCTGAGCAAGACTCCATATGCTCAAAGAGCATTTTTGGTCTGAAAGTATAGTGTAATCTTCATGCAGATATTTTGGTTTCAGCAACAAGAGGGAAAAGCTATCATTGCATTATCATTCTTTGACAGTTTTCCAGAGAAGTCCAGATCATATCTTTGTGTCAAAGATGCTTCACAAAGATGCTTTTCTATCTCCCCAGGAGGCAAAGAGAAAAAAAAAATCACATCACACATCAACATAATAAAAATAATTTTTTCCTGACTTATATTGTGATAGTATGATCATGCTTCATTCAGCTTGTATAATCCAGACATAATTTCTTCTTCACTGAAACAACTGCAGAGTTTGAATGTCATTGCTGTGTGTCTCGTTGCTGTATAAATGGACATATTTAATTCCAGGAGACCAGTAATATTTCTCATCTCTGAGGGGCTGTGTAAAGTGAGTTCATGTTCTAGCTCAGTCCCTTTTTCCATTGCAACTGCTTTCATTTGGTAGCTGGTTTTTTATTTTTTTTTTCTTTAATGATTCAGCACATCTTCTTCCTCAAATACATTTTTTTAAAAAGCCAACAAATCCATGTATTCACGTAGACTAACAGGACCTGGGTGTCTTAGAGCTTAGATTAATTAGCTCTAGATATACTTAGAACAGACAAAATCAAAGAATTAAATCAGTATTTGCCTCAATCGTACATCTAACTGTCCTTTGTACTTCACATTTTTTAAAAATATATTCTTGGAGTAACACGGTCTCACCTTTTTATCTTAGCACAGTATGGCCTTTTGCAGTTATTTGGAGATCTCAGTATGAAGAAGCCTAATCATGGATGAAGACTTTCGCCGTGTCCAACAAACATAGAATGAAATTCCTCTAAAAGTCCAATTCTAGAACACATAGTCGCAGTATAACATGAGAGTCCACGTTCCTGCATCAGCTGGGGATGGGGCGTGGGATGGGAGGGGTAGACCACATGAAGGAAGCAGCCTGGACACTGTGACTGGGTTAAACTGTTCATCATGCAATTTCTCTTGAGAGAGTTGGTTGCTATTTTATGTTGTATTTCAGGTAGGGAAAAATAGCAAAAAAAAAAAAAATGTTAGGGACAAATTTTGCTTAGGTATGGGTGAATGAAAGGGCCTTTTAATGGAGATGGCAAAATCCTCTCAGTCTTTTTTTCTCAGCTCTCTCTTTAGTTGTTGCAATAATTGGGGAAAATAAAATAAGGCTTAATTGAAGAATCTTTACAGCTTCAAAAATGGCTTTTTATCAGAACCTGATATTACTGTGGTATGACAATGAGTAATTAGCCTCTAATTAGTTGGATTGGCTGACAAATACATGATGGGAACTCACCACGTGTTATTGGCATCTGAAACAATTTTGTCCTGTCAGCTGGAAGAAAGTACCACTGTCAAATAGGTATGATTAATTTTCCCACATTTGTATTATGTGTAGAAATTGAGTTATTTCTGTCCCAAGGTTCAAACTTGCTTGTGCGTGAAGAATGCTGTTTTTCACATTTCTGTAGTGTAGTTAGAAAAATATAGTGGCATTTCTAGACTCCCTTTTCTACTGTTGCTCTTGCCAGCAATTAGTATTTTCCACCCACATAGTTACCCATACATGTATCACCTTATTAAGTGTGATTTTTTCAAAAATGTGTGATTTCACCTTTGCTGTCCTCTTAATTAGGGGAAATTTTCTTGGGGCTGACGATGTTCAGCACAGAATATTTTTAATTCCTCATTCCATTGTTTTTCTAACATATGAACAAATATGACTAGCCACCGTCTGCCTTTACTTTCATTTGTTGCCTGTGTTCCAGTTTATATTCTAAAATCTGAATTAAGGCTTTCCCTCGAGGCACTCCTGTGATTTTTTTTGAGATTTCTGTGTTGTCCTCTCACGTATGTGGCCTCTGTCATCGTGCAGTGGGATCTCACCAATTCCCTCTGTATGGATCTGCAAGGAGCACTATAAGCCATCTAACTGTGGGGACATGCTTTTACTGAGACTTTTTGTAGGACAACTCTAAGCTAATGGGAAAAACCAGTAGTGAAACCTAGTGCATAGTCTGCATTTACATTCTTCTGAGGAGAGATTTGTAATGAATTAATTAGCATTATGTAGTTAGATGGGTGGGACGGGCAATCTTTTTAGACTTGAGATAAGTAAAATCTGTTTAGGCAAAGTAATGGAACTTGGCTTTGAGTTGGCAGAGCAGAGAGGGTGTCTGTGACTTTCTAGGAACAGAGATGCAGACGAGAGGCTCACTGACTTAAGAGACTGCCATATTCAAATCACAGTGATGCAGTATGGAGCTCATTAGAAGATCTGAGTACAAGACATTTTGTGAACATATTTAATTGCAGTATGGCATAATCACTGTGGAGAATCCTTTTCTATAGAACTTGTTTCTTCTGTCTGCATTGAATCCTCTGGAGAAATTTTTTACCCAGAGATTTATTTGGTACAAACAGTACAATTTGTTTCCAAAGATGTTCCTTTAATATAGAAGTTTTCTTCACACACTTCATGCAAGCAGCTTAACCTCTCACTGCTACCAGTTGGTGACATTAACAACAAATTTGGTTTGCTCAGTCCCCAGCAAATCGCTTCAGAAAAATGCGCATCAAAATTTCTGCTGATGTCAGTCCTGGCACAGTGTGCTGATACGCAGTCTGTGCTGAAAATACATGTCATTTAACAAGATGTGCTTTTAAACAGACAGGTGGGAATCAAATATAGCTCACTGACAGAACAGGCATAGTGTGAAAGTGGAAATGGAGTGATCATTCCCAGTGGCAGCCCTGCTCACCTTTTCTGTAGCTCATGTGTCTGTCTGGGCATTGTGTCACATCCAACACTTTTTCAGACTATATTTCTTCTCATGAAACAGGAGAATTCTCCCTTCTCATAAAATAGCTTGCACTGGTTACCATGGAAGAGAGAATTCAGGGCAGAATTTTGAACACAGTGTTGTTTTGACTTACAGAAGCACGGGCTTGATTAACTGACTAAACTTGAGTATGCAGGTATCCACCCCCACCATGGTGGTGTATCCGCATAGGACAGCAGAGGCGACATTGCGGAAGACACGCTGCCTTCTGAAGCGGCAGCTGGTTCAGTGATGTTGAATTGCTTACCTATGATTAAACCAGTAATGAAGGCTCAAATTGGTTACCTAAATGTAGTTACTCAGTGCTATTTCAGGTGCCTCAGGTTACTTAAGGACTTCCATTAGCTCCATCCAGATGGCACTGGCTGTCTATGTGTCAGCAACAAAATCAAGCCCAAAGGTGTGCAATTTCACTTGAAAAAAAGATACTTAAAATTAGGTCATGATGTTTCGATACCTACATAGTTACATGGACACAAGGCCTCTAAGCTCCCACCATAACTAAGAGGCCTATGAGAGCTCTAATAGAATTTCTCATTAGAACTTCTAACAGATGTTGATGAGTGGTTCAGCTCACTGAGTAGGACAGAGCTTGAGCCAGTTACCTGAGCATAAGCACCTACTGCCATATAAGATAACACAGAGTGCCAAAGCATTTTGGAGCAGAATAAGAACGTGTTTCTGAGCTGAACCCTTACCCTCTCTGCTTCCAGCATGCTGATGCACATTGCAAAGTGTACTCAGGCAGGGGAACAGCTGCAGCTATCTTAGAAGATGCAGTGCATGAGCATACCTGCTACACTGGAGCTGTACAGTGTATTTTTCTGAAAAGGTATAATGGGAACATAGTCCTCAGCCCTATTTCATTCCACAGATCTGCTTGTACTGGTCTGCAGTACTTGTGAATGTAACTTACAACAGGTGTGAAAGATTTAAAGAAGCTGAAAGCCAGGTGGGATAGTCTCCTGATTTCAAAAGGGTTTAGGTAGTGCATGCAGGTGGATTAATTACATATTTTCCCTATAAGAATTTCAGCACCTCAGCTGCCTCATAGTTTGAGCTTTCATCATGACTAGAACGCTAGAGGGAGATTCCTCCTGTGAACTTCTAGTAAAGGAATGGCAGCTTCATATAAACTGACCAATGCTTGTTTATGTTCAGTCTATAACTTCCTATATATTCCATTCTTTCAATGAATTTCCCTGGAAATAATGAAAATTGCATCACCTTTTTTGTACAGTGATATTTTCAGAATGTTGGAAAATTTCTGTGAATCAGGAGTGATGTTGTGATTTTTCTTTTTTCTTTTTTAATTAGAACGCGATTTGCTATGTTGCCTGGATTTGTCAGAATAACAAACTGAACAACGTCTACTTTTTCACTGCAAGTGTCATTGGGATGATCTGTATGTGCTTCAGCTCCTTATTTTCTGTCCAAAGTCACTGGGCTTTCAAAAAAAATCAATTTATATTTTGTGTGATTTATTTCCCCCTTTCTAACATGTGCAATTTTAATTGACCTAGCCTTTCCTGTTCTGTCCATTGCCCTTCACTGTCCATTTTAACTTCAAAAAACGTATGCTTTTCTGTATCAATTCTTACCTGTGCAACAAAAAGCTTCTTACTGCAGCGCGGTGAGGGATATTCAGAGCTTTCATTTCCTTATATTCATTAAAACAGTTCATATAAAACCAGTTGCACAAATTTACAATTTCATGTGGGGTGTAAAGCACACTCGAATGGATGGGTGGATTCTTTTTACATCTGTGGCTTAGCTTTCTTGGTTACCACACTGACTACACAGGCTAGAACAGTGTACCACATCGCAGAGAGATAATCCTTCAGTGATTTGAAATTTGCTGCCACTGCTATGGATAAATGCCTCTGAACAGAGGTGATGGTAAGGTTTGCAGGCAGTCCAAAATATCTATGGAAGAGCTAACCAAGAATCTACCTGAAATGGAAGGAGTGGTGGAAGCAAGACAAGAAGGTGATTATTTGAGGACTTGCTGCAGTAAGCAAGCCTCTTTGTAGAGAAGTGGTGGTGCCTGCTGGATCTCTTCAAGACTCTTCAAAAAAAAAAAGGAAGTTTTTCATTTGTTTGTTTGTTTTCTTGAGCAAGCGAGGAGGAATTTGGATTCAGGCTCTAATGTGCAGAATAGGCACATGGGAGGTGCAGACATGCCCATACAAATGCAGGAGGAGATGCACCTTCTTCTCTTTGTAAGTACCTTGCAAAACTAGAAAGCTGAAATTAAACACTGTACTTGAATTTAGATATAGCCTATATCAGTGAAAGTTCAGGTCTTATACGAGGCTCCAGGATGGAAGCTGGTGACAGAGGCTTCCTGAAGATTCCTTTGGATGATGTTCTCTAGAAGCAAACTAGTAATGAGGAAGAGGAATTTGGGGTCAGAAGGCTGAAACCCTGAATTTATCTGAGCGAAGTTAGGGCCTCCAAAGATTCAATTTGCAACCAAAAAGAAAGACTGCAGTTGTGAAGCTGGTACCACACATTCAGGACCTGGCCCAGAACTGAAATCTTAAGTAACGTTCTAAACAACAGTTTGCATTGTGAAATCTCCTTAAGAAGAGATGGGGAGTGGTTGTTCATATCCAGACCTCCTTTAGCTTCTGTTAAGTGCTGCTGTGATGGCATTAGTGTGGGAACACAAGGTGCTTTTTTTTTTTTTTTTTTTTATTTGCTCTGTCCACTTTTTGATGAAGTATGGTATGTAAGCAGGCAGGCACTAACTGCAGCTGCTCCCTGAAAGGAAACCAATGTAAAAACCTACTGGCAAACTGGAATGAGAAATTTAACATCAGACCTTTTTGTATGCACTGTCAATTTGCTCATCTATCCATAATGGTGATACACAGAAGTATTTATTTTTATTATTGCGTTTGATTTTTCTACTTTTGTTATACAGCTGTTCTCACTTTCCTCCATTAAATATCACTGGATTGAACATAACGATTGATTGTTCTGAGCAGCTGTTTCAAATGCATCAGAATTCCTTTTTTAGACTATTCAAATAAATGCTGATTCTAGGGTCATAATGACCTGATGCAGTGGCATAGGCCTAGGGAAGAGTGGTAGGCAAATTGCCCAGCAGAAAAATACCTGGGAGTGCTGGTTGACAGCCAGCTGAACATGAGCCAGCAGTGTGCCCAGGTGGCCAAGAAGGCCAATGGCATCCTAGCCTGCATTGGAAATAGCATGGCCAGCAGGACCAGCAAAGTGAATGTCCCCTTGCACATGGCACCGGTGAGACTACACCTCAAATACTGTGTTCAGTTTCAGACCCCTCGCTACAAGATGGATTTGAACTGCTGGAGTGCAGAGAAGAGCAAAAAAGCTGGCTAAGGGACTAGAAAAGAGTTAGAAGCAGTGCCTGAGGGGATTGGGGTTGTTCAGTCTGGAGAAGAGGAGGCTGAAAGGGGGGGTGTCATTGCTCTCTACAACCACCTGAAGGGTGCTGGTCTCTTTTCACAGGTAACAAGTGATAGGATGTGAAGCAACAGCCTCAAATCATTCCAGGGGAGATTTAGATTGGATATCTGGAAGAATTTCTTCACAGATAGCGGTCAAGCATTGGAAGAGGCTGCCCAGAGCAGTGGTGGAGTCCCCATCTTTGGAAGTATTTAAGAGATGTGTGGACTTGGCACTGAGCTACATGGTTTACTAATGGACTCAGTAGGTAAGGTTGATGGTTGGACTTAGTGATTTTGAAGGTGTTTTCCAACTTAGATGATTCTATGATTCTGTAATCAATTTGCTTATATTTATTCTATATTACTTCAGTATTTGTTTTTATGAGACAAAGACTTCTGCAAAAAAAAGGTTTCAGATGTTATTTAGAAATTTCATTAAACTATTTCTAAAAACAATTATAATACCAGGAAACTAAATGCTATATTTCCAAACCAAAGTACAAATGGTACAAATGACACTGCAGAATCTCTTTAATGGATTAATACAAAATACTGAAGCTATTGTCCGCTACTCTGCAGTTATTTGTGACATGCATGTAGAAAGCAGTAAGAGCCAGTATCATCATGTTGGTATGCTGTGTGACTGGCAAGGCTCCTTTTTCCTAATTAATTAAAATTGTTGAGGGACAATATATTGCTTCACTCAAGCATTTTCCCAAAGAAAGGACTTAATTTTTGTGACAATTTACTTGCAGATTAAACAATTCTTTTAAAAATGGGTGTAGCACCAAGCAAATGTGTGTATAATCAAATTTTGCCTACAAGCTTGAAAAAAAAAAATCTATTTGCTGAGTGCCACACTGCTATAGTATACTGAATATTATACTGAATATGGTCCAAAAAGCAAAGAAAGCAAGAATATCACCTATTAGGCTGATAACATAGTGATAACTTTCTCTATTATTGTTGCATCTTATGCAATAAAGCCAGCCTGCAATACTGAAACAAACATTCTAAACATTATCAAATGATGTGAAGATCTGTGAAAACACTCAATTACTGAATTGATTATTTATATAATTTGACCATTTATCTTAAATTTCAGGTGCTAGGCATGTATAACATAAATCGATTATTAACTACTGACCCTTTGAAATTGGTCAGCCTTCTCTTTCCTGCAATGTAGTGCTGCTGGCGGGTCAAGGTTGAGGAAGATGATCCTTCCCCTCTCCTCCACGCTGGTGCAGCCTTACCTGGGGCATTGTTTCCAGTTCAGGGCACCATAGTATGAAAGAGGCATGGACATATTGGAGAGAGTCCAGTGTACAGCTATGAAGACGATGAAAGGTCTGGAGCATCTCTACTGTGAGGAGTGGCTGAGTGAGCTGGGACTGGTCAGTTCGGAAAAGAGGAGGCTCAAGGAGTATCTTATCAATGTCTATAAATATTGAAAGGTAGGGTGCAAAGAGGACACAGCCAGGCTCTTTTCAGTGGTACCCACTCCCTGAATAAGAGGCAATGGGCACAAACTGGAACACAAGAAGTTCTGCCTGTCTGAATGCCAGGAAGCACTTCTGTGCCATGTGGCTGACAGAGCGCTGGCACAGACAGCCTAGAGAGAATGAAGTTTCATTCAATAGCTGATTGGATGTGATTGTGGGCAAACAGCTCTAGGTGGCTCTGCATGAGCAGGAAGTCTGGACCAGACAGCCTACAGAGGTCCCTTACAACCTTAACCATTCTTTGATTCTATGTCTGTGCAGGAACACTGTCATTTTTTTTCTTTGATATGGTGAAACATTATTAAAATGATAGTAAAATGATAGTGAGGTAATGCTTACAATCTAAGTGCAAGCTGAACAAGGTTGAATAGTGAGTTTACATTTCTTTCTATGTGAATGAAGCTGCATAACACTTTTGCAGGATGTTGCCCTTGACTAATTGCTCAGCATCTTGAATCCCCTACAGGTTGACAAGAGGACTAACTTCATGATATATACAGGTAAGTAGTGTAATTGTTCTCCTCTGCAAAGACAGATGCTGCTACCTTCTACCTTCAGACTTATGTCTTGGAGATGGAATCTTCCAAGGTGCCAACACTGAGTTGGGCCACCTATATTACCTATCGTCTTGCAGAACTCTTACTTTCTCCTGTTCCTCAGAGCTTAACTCCCCGTTATTCACAGGATGTTGTTACCCTCTCTAGCACTGAACTATGAAACATGACACATGATTTTATATGCCTTAATCCGTCAAAATTAAAGAAAAAAACACTAAAGAAATTGTATATACAAGGGCTCCTCTGAAAATAATGTCTCCTATATAGTTATGTTGGCCCATGAAATCACAGGTGGATGTTGGTGCCATGGCAGTAGAGGTTGAACCTTCCTCCCAGTACTGTTACATTTTGTTGCTGTGTGACAGATAGCAGCAGAGGGGCAGTCTGACACAATGGCATCTGACATGGAAGTGCATGTGAAGCAAAAGGGTGTAACTGAATTCTACCACACAGAAAAAATTGCACCCATTGACATTCATTGATGCTTGCTGAACATTTAGAAAGACCAGACAGTGAACTTCAGCACAGTGAGGTGGTGGGTGGTGTTTTTCAGCAGTGGTGACAGTGACATGAAAGACAAGCTACAATCTGGATGGCCATGCACGGCTGTCACACCATTAAATGAAGAGCATCTTGATCAGCTTATCCATGCTAACTGGCGAACTATGACCAGGGAACTGTATACAGGTCTGAATATTGACTTCAATGCATTGGAATATTGAAAAGTTTCCACCAGGTGGGTCCCACACGTTCTAACACAGAAGCAGAAAGAACACTGCATGCAAGTTGGTCAGGAACCAACTGAACCAATATGAGGCTGAAGGTGAGTTTCCTGGATTGCATCATTACCGGTGACGAGATGTAGCATTGCCACTATGAACAATGGAGTGGTGACATGTGAATTTCTCATCAAAGAAGAAGTTCCAGACACAGACCTCAACAGGTAGTGTCATGTGCCCTGTCTTTTGGGATAGGAAAGGGGTGATCCTTCAGAACTTCACGGAATCCGGACAAACCATCAACTGACCATAACATTGCGTCGCTGACTAAACTGAAGGCTCGAACTTTCAGAGACAGGTCAGAGAAGAAGACAACCCTTTTCTTGCAACATGATAACATCAGGCCCCATTCCAGTTTGAAGACTGTGTAGCACATTGCAAATCTTAGGCCTAACAAACTCACCATATAGACCAGATTACAACCAGATTTACTGCATATATGCTTATATTAATAAAATATAAAATACTTTTTTCCCTTTAGATTATCATCTTCAAAGGGTAGCAAGCATAAGGGAAGGATTTTGTACTACGTCATATATTTCACACTGAAAAAATCTAATGCAAAACACTCTTATGGACATATTTTTATTAAACATGAAATGTAACATATCCATTAATACTTTCAGCATATTTTTCTTAGATCAAATTTTGGATTTTTCCCTATAAATTAAAAAAAGTCATCTATTTAAACTACACCGATACATGGGCTACAGAACGTTTTTTCAAAATGAAGACTATAGCCCTAAATTTGCGCAAATTATGGTATCTTTTATTTTGATGTCAAAATTGAATTACGGCAAACTCTAGTAGGAATAAAAGAGATCAACATGACTTCTGAAAGAAGAAAGATGAACCAAGAAAAGACAAAATTTTATAAAGGAGTAAGGCCACTGTGGCTAACTCTGTGTTACCAGAGCCAATACAGTAGTCACTTTCAATTTTTGAGTTGTCTTGAGGTTAGAAGTTTGTTTCCACTAAGGCAAACTCACTTTTTGGATGTCCAAAATGACCAGATATGTTGGGAGAAAGACCAGTTCTTTTAAACAGATTTTTTCAGATCACCTTACTTCAAAGTCAGGTAACTCATAGCATTAGACACCTCTGCTGTGGCTTGTGTTGAAGTACTAGCTGCTATAATATTCAGGTAAATATCATACTGTTGGTCCATGCCAAGATAACTGTCGCTCATGAGATACAACGTGTAGATACACCTAAAAAGGTAAAAAGCAGAGTCATTAGTTTGGAAATTAGGTTTCAGCCTAATCATTAAGAGATCTTACTTTTTAAATTTGTCATACTTTCCAGGAGTCTCTGGAGTATAAAAAGCAACAGAGACAGTATTTCTATTTCTGACATATCCAGTTCTCTTCAGAGCGATGAGTTCTTTTTTGTCAACTTCTCCCAGTATTAAAAACCATCCTTCATCTTTAACTTTAGGGAATCGAGGAGCCACTGCTTTACTGTCTTGCTTTCCCTGTTCGGGAAAAGAAGCAGTTTAGTAAAACTGGAAATCTTCCTTTAAAAATACCATTCTTTCTAGAATGAGAAACAACACAAAAACATATTCGTGAATTTTTATGTAATACAATAATTTACAGATACAAATTAAAACACTTTTGTTATTTCTGTCTAGATGAAGGCTTAATCTCAAAACAAACACAAAGAACAACAGTTCCAAGGAAAAAAAAAACACCACAACAAAACAGAACAAAAAATACTATTCCACTTACTTCATAAGCTATTAAAACTTGTATGAAAATATTGTTCCCCTTTCTGTAATTTCATCTAATGTACTCCAAATACTATTCTCAGCAGAAAGGCTAATTGTAAACCCCGTGTCTTTAAATAACACTAAACAATATCGTTCATGATAAATATAAACATAAAAACAGCTCATGAAGTATTTATTAAATGTTGAGATAGCAAAAAAAGATTATATCAGTGATTCTTTGAGACAGTGACTTTACTGCTGAAAGCTGAAGATACAATGATGCACACTTGACCATCATTCATTTTGTGCTCTGTAGATGGAAAGGCTTTTCTGAAGATTTACACAGAAGAGAAAGTACCACTATAGCAATGAAGCTTCTGCAACAGTTTGATACACCTGTTTCTTACAAAAGAGGGCTCAAATTCTGGGAGAGGTTTATAAAACAGTGATCACTAAAAGAAATACTCCTGCTTCCCTCACTCTTTCAGTGTCTTCTGGTTAGGAAGGCTGTCTCAGTAACTGGAACAGCAACTAGAAGGGCTTACAAAGGAGCTCTAAACCTTTTTTTTTTTTTTTTTCCCTACAAATGAGAATGTCTCCCCTTGAAGCTATGGTGAATATATAAAATATGAAGAGAATATGAGGAGAATATCTTCTGTAAAGGGGTGAGGATGTGTTACAAGTAAAAACATATTAATAGCTATGGGTATGTATGTATTTACAGGTATGCAGTACATGGGAGTATCACAGAATCACTTACAAATTGGTTTGGGAAACAGGATATGTAAGAATACGAGAAGTAGGAATTCAGGGATGGCAAGTACTTAAATACTGCCCGCAAAGTTATTGTACCCACTATTATTACTTTATAGTACCCAAGCATGAGTTCCTGGTTTAAAAAAAAAAAAAAATCACAGATTTTTTTCATTTTCTTTAATTTGCCTAGAATTTTTTCTAAAGAATCTATTAACCTACTGCAAAATCTGCTTCACTACTAATACAGAAAGCCTTTGAAAGTGTTTACAATTTACATAACACTTGCACCATAAAAAAAATTGCTTTGCTGTGTAAAGCATTACTGATAACATCAATTGATTATTGGAAACTTGTGCACTTGTTGAAGGAAATGATAAATTCACGTACCTGATACCCCATCTGGGTTCTCTGCAGATGTATCTGGAGCACATATTCTTGATCAGCATGTAATTTGATCCATCTTTTGTCATCTCGTGTGTCTGTTGTCAAAGAGGGAACAGGCACTTCATTCTGTGGCTGAGCTGGGTCATCCCAACAACCCTTAATGCTCAGGCTAACGTTTAGAATTGGCAAACGGGACAAGAAATTCCAAGCCTGTAGGAAAAATCAGATCCCCGTGGATTAGAAGATGATCCATACAATTCAGATGACACTCATTATAATAATAACAATTCAATGTGCACCCAGTATATTTATTCTACACCAAGAATAATTTATTTGTATAGGAATATTATACTTAACAGCATGACTCTTAGAATCATAAAATACTTTTCCTCAACCTATCGCTCTAATTACTTCTAAGCAAATAAAACAAATGTGAAACTTCTCAAGCACATTAGACATGCCTCACTAAGATTACTGATGTCTGAACACAGGAAAAATTCTTTACTGCTTCCGATTAAAGTATTTTTTTTCCTATAAGCCACTTAAAAACTAGTATAATTAAGTTTTAAATTAAACTTCCTTAGCATAACCCATAAAGAACAAGACACTGCAGTTCTAATTAGCAATGGGCAAACCTCAGAGAGTTCAGAGGATCAGTTCAGATAATTAACCAAAAATTCAACTGCATATCCAAAGTTATCCTGTCTTTTTTTTTTTTCTTAAGATTTTCTTCCATCTATCTTCATGAACCCTTCTTCTTTTAATCCTCCTGAGGAATCTTAAGTCTGTCATTTCTTATGAATTGCAACAGGCCCTCAACTTTCATCCGTGTACTGAGAACTGCTGCTAGAGGCACACACTTCACATAGGTGAACATGACAGTTTCTTCAACCTCACATTCATGAAGTACCCAGAAAATGCAGCCCTATCAATCTCCCATGTTGTCTTCATCAGACAAGCAGAAGCACCTCTGAGAAGTTGTGACAAAAACGGAAGGAAGCAATGTAGGCCTTCACTTATTAAATTCACAATAGTCACTCAAAATTTTTTAGGAAGAAGAAATAGCAAACTTTGCTGTGGAATGGAAGCAGTGATTTGTGGCCTCTCTCTGGGTGAAGAAGATAGATGAGGTAGGCACCGGAAGAAAAATGAACAAAAAAACCAGCCACCACACTCTGTCTTGCCCTTTTCCTCCTCTAACCCCCAAACAAAGCAGGGATGAGCACTTCACTGATGTTTTCAAAATAACCTATAAAAAGCTAGGTAAAGGGCAGGAAGGAGAACAAGGGAAGAAGAATATTGATCTTGCTCAAGAGCCAGCAAATGTCAAAATGGGATCTTGTGGGAATGAAGAGGGTAGGCATAGTCACATGGGCAATACTGTCATGGAACTGAAATGTTTTATTTAGAAAAAGGCTAAATTTTACATACATACATATATATATATAAAATGTATCATTTTGACCATCTTGTGTTTCAACAAGATCTATTTTCATTAGGATTTTGTTTGATGCATCTCTGATTACTTTTTCTGAGGTGAAAGGCCTAGAGCCCTAATAAAAGGAAGACCAACTTTTTGCATGGTCTGATTGTGTTAGGACAAGGGGTATGGCTATAAGCTA
This sequence comes from Numida meleagris, assembly GCF_002078875.1. Classification (NCBI taxonomy): domain Eukaryota; kingdom Metazoa; phylum Chordata; class Aves; order Galliformes; family Numididae; genus Numida; species Numida meleagris. The sequence goes on along the minus strand of NC_034411.1, from coordinate 70,910,421 downwards.
AAAGAGAGGAGATGCAAGTTAGATGTCAGGTGGAATTTTTTTTACACTGAGGGTGGTGAGCCACTGGAACAAGCTGCCCAGAGAAGCTGTGGATATTCCATCCCTGGAGGTGTACCAGGCCAGGCTTGAGGGGCATCTTGGATAACCTGATCTAGTGGTTGGCAACCATGCCACTGTCAAGGCGGTTGGAACATTCTGTGATTCTATGAAAAATTAATTTTGCTTTCTGGAGACACTGCTATCAAGATTTAGATTTACAATAACGGTATACGTCAATACATAATTAGGGATACAGCAGCCAGAGCAAGTAGACCTAAGATTGCGCTACCATGGGGAAAGGGAGTGTATGCCTTCCTCCCATGCCCTTCATGTCAGCTAGCTGTCCCCCCTCCGTCCCCAGTGCCATACTGTGGTTGTGCAGCTAGATGGATGAACTTGCTAATCATTTTGGCAACGGCATGAACTTAGATCAGCCTAAAGCTGATTGTGGAAGCATATTCCCTAATCCTGTGAGCACTCTGAATAAGCATGAATCTTCAGTGCTACTGAATGAAGTGCTCCTACCTCTCCCCTGCTGGCACAAGCATTCACATAGCTGCTTGGCTGCAGGCCATTTTGACAGTCAGCGAGAGGGTTGATGTGAGCCCTCCTCTCCTTGTCCCTAGATGCTCCTTCCCACCTCCTCACTCGATCCATCCGCAGCATTTGTGCAGCTGTGCGGTGAGCTGGGTCAGGAGAGGTGAAAGTGGCACCGGGAGGGCAGAGCTGCCCATTTCAGCTGCAGCGCAGACTTATGTTGGATTAAAATGGCTGCATTACCATAGCCTGGCCAAACTAAATGAGAAAACTGATTTAAGCTAAAACTAATCTCTTTCCTTCGTCCCTCTTCTGTGCTGCATGAACAGCTGTGTCCATTCAATGGAGAAGATGGGGAGGGCCAGCTGTGAGCGCTCATGGAGTGGCAGTGTAAAACAAGACACCGATAAATTATACTGATGCAATGCATTAAGCGTTAGCTTAGAAAGGGCAGGAAAATTATAACAGAGAGAAGATAAGAGCTATAAGATTAAGGGAAAAGATATCTCCCCTTCTGTCCCAAGTCTGAAAGAAAAAAAATGGGAATAAAAGGCAGCACCTTGAAGGAGAAGGATGTTCTTAGTTTTTTGCCAAGATTTTGCTACAGTTAGCACACAAGACCATAAGAAATTCACCTCCAGCAGATCACACTGGATGAGATTACTTGTGTAGTTACATCCTAACTGGCAAATGGTTTTCTGTTTAATGTAAAGGTTTTTAAGACTGAGTTTACTGCAGGAACTTCACTACTGTATGAAATTCTCTGTGCACCAAAGCAGAGTATTGCTGTTTCAGTGGAGGTACCATGTTCTACATCAGCCCAGTGATCACCCCTTCTGTTGTATTTCAGATATCATTTATCTGGAAAACTTCTAAGCTTACCATCTTGCAGGATGTAGCCTGTTACAATTACATTAGAACAAAGTTTAATTTCAGCAGAGGTAATTCTGTATTAACTCCTTTTGTGGTACTACCTGTTGCTCCATTGAAGACTCTGATCCGGTCCTATTAATACTGTACAATGCCAACACATTTTATGTGTCGAAGGTTATCATGTTCTCATGTACATTTGACAGTGCAAACAAAATATAGCAACTCTGAATAACTTTTTAATTGGATTAGAAGGTAGTTGTAATACTTAACTCTCCCGGGCTTATGTTTTTGAAAATTAAAGGTAAAGTCAGTGCTCCATGACCATAGAGGTACTGCTGACAACAGACTTCCTTTTTATCACCCATGCAATTTGGAGAAAATAAAGCCATGTTTTTTTTTTTTTTTTTTAATTGAGGAAAGAACTCAAGTAGTAGCAGACGAAAATGAAAAAATGAGATTGTAGAAACACAGACACTTCCAGAGTAAAAGCACCTAATATTAGAGCAGAGACAACAGTCTTTCAATCTTGAGATTTCTTCTTTTCTCTTTTGATAATATAAATATCAGGTTAGTATTCTACAAGGTGACTGCGTAAGGGACTTAGAAACTGAAAAAGTGTTGTTAAACAGATATCGTTATGAATGAATCACTGAAAGAAACACGAGTTGTTACAGAGTTACAGCCTAAATTGTTTTTGAATTTAGGCTGTCAGCTTTTAAAACCTAGCTCACTTTTTAGTGAGGTTTAGGTTTATAACTAGTATTTAGAAAATTAAACTCAGGCTCCCACATCACTTAGGTATTTAGTGACCATTTAACTTCTTTATTTTTTTATTTTCTATTTTTTACTGTACGATGATGTAAGCATATACTCTCTCCCTTTAATTGCATCAGTGCATCCAATATGTGCATATATATACACTACATGCCTTCAGCCACCAAACCCATTGATTCAAATCCTAATCATGCTAGAAATTCTTCATGAACATTTGATAACATCATTAACAATTTTTCCAATAAACTGCCTCCCCTGGACTTAGCCTAATATTCCAAATCCATAAGCAGCCTCAAGAGCTGTTACTTAAAAATTAATTACCGATCTGCTTAAAAAATATTTTCTTCTTTCCAAATGTGATTTTTTTTCCAATTTCCCGTCTTCCCCAAATTTATAAAGCTCAAACTGCTTTTATTTTTTTTTTTTAATTTTTTTTTTTTTTTTACCATTTTCATGCTAGTAACAGGTTTTTGATACAGGTTCAACATACTGCGATTGAGAATGAGAAGTAAAAGGTTTATTAGTAAAAGAATGTTTTAGGCATTTTTGTGGTGTAGTTACCACTTTGTTTGACTTTGTTAAGGTCTGGTTTCAGAATGCTAGGCTTAAGTCTGTAATTTCATATTTTTTCAATATAGAGACTATGTAATTTCTTTATTGGAGGTATTTTCTCTAGGTTGGCCCCTATTTAAATTCACATTTAAAGACTTTTCATATGAAGACACTCAACAGGCATTCTCAATATACATTTTAATTATGCGGAAGGTATTACAATAGATTTTTCCTGCAAAAAATGCCACAAATAATAGGAAACGTTTGTATAAAAGTTTCACATTTTCAATGACATGTGTAACACAGTCTTGACTTTGCTATAACCAGTATGGCCATTCCCAAGTGACAGAAATGAAACTTTCTCCTTATATGATGCTGAGGCACTATGTTTTTTCCTCTTATATGCATCTGTATTTACAAACATAGGCATACAGAGGCACAGAGTCATTCACAGTGTGAACATACATACCACATACACACAAGCTATTTTTGAAGAAACTGCTAAGACATTTCAATACCAGCCAAACATATTTATCTGAGGATTAATCTTCATCTATTGAATCAGACGAGAACACTGCCATGCATACAATTATTTAATTAGCAGCCAAATCCTCTGCCAGTCAGCAGCCGCTCCAGGCATACTGATGGGGCAGTAGATGCAAATCTCACAGTAGTACTGCTTTTTCTCATTACTACTGCAATTAGCACTTAAATTGATGCTTTAAACATACTAATTTCTGGAATAATTCAGGATTTGTATGTTACCTGGGATCGCCTCGCTGCAGAGACGACACCAGATTGCTACGCAAATTGAAGCACTTTTGAGCCAAATAACCATCATCATATCAGACAGAACCAATTTGCATTTGCTTTTAAAGATAACAGAATGGCAATTTATGCAAATAAATTAAGTAAGTTTACTTCTGAGTTCTCCCTGAACTAATTATAACAATGTTCTAATTTTTTATCACATCTAAAAGTTGGACTGAAATCAATGTGTATTATGTTAGAAATCTGTTGTTAGATGAAGCCTTGTTTTGATGTTAATACATTTTCTTAATTCAGAATTTTGATGGTAATTTAGTTACAAATGCAGCTGTCTGTTATTGACATTTAAATACTTCTCTTCTTGTTTGTAAACCAGTGAAATGTTTAACTGAAGCTGAACAGTCAAACACAGGACATACTGCTGTCCTTTTAAGTATTCATATAAAAATAATTTGGAGTTTTCTTCTTTCATATATTTATTTAAAAGCAATAGCCTTATTATGTGAGGAATGTGAAGAATTCTATAGAATATAGCTGTCCTTTGCTGGAAACTGCTTGAAAAAACAAATGAAAATAAGACTCTGGAGCAGACTCGACATTTTTTCTCCCCACTGTGAAATGTGAAAATTTCATCAGCTTTTTCTGTTTCAAATAGAAAACAACTGCTGAATCTTTTACTAAGGGTATTCTCAGAAAATAAGGTGTTTGACAGACCACTTCAGAAACCAGCTACGATGACATTTGCAATGCATGATTCCTAGAGCATAGCTGGCTCTAAAAAGCTGGATAACACTAAGCAGATTGTACTACCTAGACAAGCATCTTTAGAGCAAGGAGATGTGTTAATACCAGCCATAAACCAGACAATATTACTGGTTAACAGAGAATAAGAGAAAACAGTCTGAGAAGAACCTCTGTAAAACCAGCAGTGATTTGAAATTAGAGCAATGAATGCATTGCATTTTATACAGAAAATCACATTATTTACTGAAGGGAAGAGAGTATTTCTTTTCCCAACTACTCTTCCTTTCCAATCTTACTGATAATGACCACTGATAGGAAGCATTACCTGCGAAATGTGTGCTCTTTGCAATTCACTGTCCACAATTGAAGCAAACACATTTTCTTTTCCTTCGCAGGCAGCCATAAGTTCAGGAAGACACTCAATAGGACCTTGGTAACCTCCATGCACACTCTTCCTTTTTCCTTGGCTCCACTTCCTGATACAGAAAGCAAAAGACAGGTCCAGGTAAGAAAAGCAAACATTTATTTTCAGTAGTTTTCGTGGTAAAACTTGATGCTGGTGTCTGTTATCAAATGCTTGTCACTTATTTTTGGGCAGCATTAATTATTGAATCATCTAGACATCAACAGAACTCAGCATTATCTATGATATTATAATGGGTACAATATATTTTTACAATGGATTAAAATAAAGAGGTAACTAATATATAGAGTTACATCTGTTAGAACTTGGAACTCTTCCAGTGACCTCTTGTTCATTTCTCTCGAATCATGGTTCTCAAAATAATATGTGAAGGTTAATTAATCAATGAACATTCAAAACAAAAACATTACTTGGGAAAGAATCGGTGTGATTACATAATAATAATAATCATCATAATCATTATTATGAGTTTTGTTTCTGTTCTGTTCATTAGAACATTCTTGGGCACAACAATGAAATTCAAACACTACCAGCAGCCAGATTTTAATGAAATTGAAAACTTGCAAATGCTTAGAGGTGTTACTTACTGAAAAAGATAAAGGTGTTGTGCTTCTATATTGGGCACAGTAAGCAGGGAAGAGTCACGTATCCATCTGCCCTGAACCACCATCTGCACCAGGTTGGTTATATTCAGAGCAGCCACCAGCCAGCCATGATGAGCTGCAACATCCAGCATTGCCTAATCAAATGTGACATATATAAAAAAAGAAAATGCAAGTGTAATTGTGTACCTGGTTCATATAAGTAAGAACATTTATTTAATGTTTAACAAACAAGAATTTCTAGGCTTTCAATGGAGGAATTTCCTTCAACTCCTACTGATGGGAGATCAGTTTGAATTAATCTTGAATAAACATGGATTAGAACTTGCACGACCATCAACTCTAACCCTTGAAAAGGTGAGTGATTTACACCATGTTTTTTGGGGTTTGGGAACAGAAAGTGGGCCTTTTCCTTAAAAGCAGTCTCTTTGTTACATAATCCCACTCAGAATGAAAAGAATAAATCCAAAAGTTCACTGTAAAGGAAGAAGTTACAATTAACTGTAGTACTGGGTTATATTTCAGCAGAAGAGTTTTACGAGAATAGTGTAATTATACCAGTCGCAGTTGTTATTACTCCCATTTTAAACCTAAGGACTTAAATAAATATCTCCTGAATGGGAGCAGACAGAAACCTAACACTTAGCTTAATGGGCATATCAAGATTTTGTTCAACACTGAAGATTACAAAATCGCTAACATATTTTGTAAGTTGAATAAGATTGGTCAGAAATAATTTCAATTTTTGTATTATATACAGCTGTCTTGAGAATGAGGAATGTCTGGCTGTCTCTCTTTTGGTGTCTCTATCCTGAATCCGAAAGGCCTTCCCAAGTAACATAAAAAACCAAGGAAGCAAACAAATAAAAAAAGCCCTGTCCAGCTACACATCACACTTCAAAACTGCTAGTGGTCATCCTGTCTTTAATGCCTTGTGAGTTTCTGTAACATTTATACTTCTAGAGGCTGTGCTATAGACAATGCAAGCAAAAGGTATACCATATGTATCATTAGCTGCATAAAAATCTAACTCTGCCAATTAATGATATGAAAAAAAATGCTGCTTTTTAAAGAAAAAAAAACCAGAATAAAATTCTATTTGATTAGTCTGAAGGAGAATTTAAGAGTTCTTCCACAGAAGAACAAACTGAACATGAGCTTTTGTCTTCAACACAGTTTTTTTTAAATAGAGTATGCAGTTATTTGAATAAATGGTATATTTTCACACTGTCTACAGTACTTTAAAACCATTAATATAATTTATAGGAGCATAACCTGGTGAAGAGAATTACGTTATATGCTACTTCTCCTGCTAATTTTGTTGTTTGATACCACTGTCATAACAATAAACCTTGGATCTTCATACTCCAGCTCTCTAACTCAGTGGAAAGTCACATATTTAAAAGAGGTTTGCCATATAGTAAATTTGCAGTTTGATTAAAATACTGGAAAATTATTTTTTCAAGAAAGCTAGAACACAGTCTGGTATACTGAAGAGTTTCCACACTTCTTTAAGTACTGTCTTCTTTAGTCAAACTGTAGTTTGATTTCAGGACTAGGATTATGTTTCCATGGGCTTTTCTTCTCAAGATAAATTATATTGTTTGATATTTCCTTAGATGGCACATATCTGCATCATTTTAACTTATTTTACAGATACTAGAGTAATGATGAGGAGCTGTCTATGTAAATCTTTATGTTTAATCAAATGTTTTACAGACAAACAAAAGGCAGGATTTACTTAAGGCAATCTAAACAGTGAAATCTTCTTTAAACAAAGGAGTTGTTTACACACGCACAGCTATTTCAATTAAATTACACTGATTCTGAAGAAATGCTGAGTTTAGAGACACAAGTTAGTTTCAGTCATGGCCCATCGCACAGTTTGTTTTAGCAGTTTATAATGCAATTTCAACAGGTTTTATTTCAGATCAGGGTGATAAGATCAGTGACACTTAGAAAAAAATATTTAACGTGTTGACTTGAATTACACAAATGATGTCATATTTCTTTTGAATTATGGATAAAGTAAAGTGCCTTTCAGCTAATAACGATCTAGATGTAACATTTGTCTTTTTTTTTGGAGGAACAGCCACAGCAGTCTGAAATACACATTCCTAGTTACCGAAATAGCACTTCTCAGACCAACAGTGATAGTTTTCTTGGCTGGTTGAGGTAATTTCCAGGTATGATCATTGTTAAAAATCAGAAAACAAGATTATGCTAGAAATCACACTTGAAAGGAGCAGTTTCATGGGTTATAGATGTGTGTAGTGGCTTGCACAATTTTTAGTCAGATGAAGATAGAATTGTTCTCAGAGTTGTTCAGAGTGAATCTAATATTTTAAACATACAGGACAAGTCCTTCTTTCAAATTTACAGGATGAGTCAACTTCCAAATTTTGAAAGATATCAAATCCTCCACATATGGTTCTGTCAGTGCCTCTCTGAGCCTGGTGCTCAGGCAGAATTTTACCTTCCTCCTGTTTCCAACTTACTGATTCTCACTCTTGCCCTTCTGCTATTCTGAAATAGCCTGAAACATCATGTTCCTCAGTCATGAAACTGTTGCATATACATTAGTAACAACAGGTGAAGAGATATCTTTTTTATGAGCAGCAAGAAAAGAGTAAGCTGTATATTTAGTTAGCATAAAGCAGTGGTGGTTTCATAAAATGCCTCTGAGGATACACGTACCACACTGTTTTCATTGTTTTCTGTTTTTTCTTTTAATCTTTTCCCCTACCCCCACCTTTTTAATAGAGGCTTGAAAAGGGGAAAAGGAAGAGAGAAGACGTAAGAGAAAAATAAATCTAAAACAAGCTATACACTGAAATTAACTGGAGGATCCTTTCAGATAGAAAATCTCCTAGAAATTGATAGAGGCCTGCAGATAGATATCCCGTAGGGAGTAAGGAAAGCCTGTGTGTGTGAGATTCTGTGTTCCACATTGTTATAATGAATCCACATGGCAAATCCTCTTTTCCTCCTTATTTTATGCTTCTTCACCCATAGAATTTATTCACAGCATCTCTATCTGGATGTGAAATCCAAGACAGTGACATTGTGAAAAAGTCAGAACAATGGTAAAGTTGGCTTGTTTCATCTACTGCCTTGGAAACCTACACACACTTCTTTTTCTGCTAAGTGTAAAACACACAGATGCTCAAGTAATCACTGGAATTCCTATAAACTCAAGGTAATAAGTTAGTTATTGTCCTCCCGCCAAGTTAGTGCTTTTTTTTTTTTTTCCTGTTGTTGTTTTTATAGAAATTTGTTTGGAACGGATTAAGAATATTGTTCTAAACTTAAAAGGGCACAAATTGGTGATCTACTTAACTACCTTCAGAATTTCTTACGCAGGATAATTTCATCATAGAGAAAAAAAGTAAAATAGAACAAAGAAGGGGACAAATGAGTATAAGTGAGACAAGATAAAACTATAAAAATGCTTTTACTTACAGAAGAAAATGATAAATTTTAGTAAATCAACAATTAAAAACAAAGCACTCTATGTCAACAGCTTTTTAATTTAAGTTTGAAATGATGGAGTAGACAGAAATAGTCAAGGGATATATCGCCTGATAAAATGAAAAATGTTTACCATCATCTTATTTTGGCCTCTTCCTGCACTTAGGAAAACAAAACCAGAGGCTTATACTGAGATGGGTATTGATGAAAGAATCAAGTTTTAGCTTTTAAGACTTTACAGAGTCATGCTCTGACAACCATGAAGCAATAACAGCAATTATTAAATGAGTCCTTTCACATTTTAACCATCATTATCAAAAATTACTTGACGCGTACTGTCAAGAGAAGCAACTTGCTGTAAACCATGGTAGGGCAAGAATGAAAATGCTGAAGCTCAATAAATGAAAGACATACTTTATCAGGTATGGCAAAGATTTTCATTTTGATGATAGTCAGAACTGAATGTCAAAATGTCTGGATCAGAATATCTTGCCTATGTCTTTCCTCATACCAGGGGTCCATAAGTAGGAAACCCTCAACATCTATTATCTGTTTTCCATCATCTTATTTTTGAGAGCAGCGGTTAGTTCAACTACTGAACTTTTAAAAATAACTCTCTGGTCTAAAATGAATCTGAATTTTTACAGTCTGCCTCTTTTTATCCAGTGTTATTATTGATGCTTGGAATTTGAGTGATGCTGTCTTGAGGGAAAGCAAAGAAGGAGGCAGAGTGTAGGAGAGGTGCATGTATGGCAAGGAAGAGAAGTGACAGTAAATGTTCTTTTTTTCTGTTCTTTTTAAGCACTCTGAATATGTGTTTAAAAAAAACCAAATACTAAATTGTTCCCTAATTAACACTCTTTCCTCCCTTCTTTAGGAGATTTGTCTAGCAACAGAAACATCCTAATTGCAAATCTTCTATTTTAGAAACTTTTTGCAAAGCTGTAATGCTGTTTTTAGTATTACTTTCACATCCTTCATTTGAAAGCCAGACATTCTGGATCACTCTTGTATGACTGGGTGGGTGGCAGGGGACCAGAGACTGCACAACTAGCAGAATTTCTGATCTTATCAAATGACTTAAATAGCTTTTTTTCTTTAAGATAAGTTATTGAAGTGTTAAAATGATACAGCTTGCATCTTAAAAGAAACTGTATACTGCTTGGAGTAGTTTATTCTTTTTCATATTGAACTCACCTGTCATATAGCTCCGAATATACTAAGCAATCTACTTACATACTGTAAGTATAAATGTAAACATTGTGTATATAAATGTCAATATTTTGTGGCTAAATTATATTTAAGGAAAGTGGCAACAAAGCTAAATGAACAATGAGATCTGCTCTGGATACAAAGGCTAAGCTAACTTAAGGAATGACAATGTGGCTGAGAATTACACCTGCTAAAAATGAACTGTCTATAATGATGCCATTTGTGGTAATGTTTTGGTGGGTGGGAGCTACAACTTCACAAATACTTAGGGTGAGATACACAGCTCAAATTTTTCCACTGTTTAAATGTTCATTTTACTTTTTGTACCAGTGCATCATAGGCTATGGCACTTTCTTGTGCGCCTTCATTCAGGAAATTGAAGGCTTCTGTACTATTGTATATACTGCTCTAGGCAGAACCACATTCACCTTAGACTTGAAAGTTTACATAAAATAAATCCAACACATTCTCAGACAAATACTAATCTTATTCTCCAGTGATGCTTTGAGAAATGAAACTAATATTTAAATGAAATAAGCTCTGTAAGTCTGAAATACTTCAAACTGATTGCAGTTATATCAAAAGAGAGAGGTAAGGCTGATTGGATTTTACATCTATTTTTATACCCAAATTTATTGTGTACAGTATTCCAATATGAAATAATCAAAATATCCCCATCCCTTTCTTCACTCTACGACAATATAAGTTTTGTTGCCTAGGACTAGTCTTCTCTTACAAATAACGGTTTAAATCCATAGATCTATTAAAATCATTAGAACTGTGCCTAACTACAACCACTTAGGACTACAAAGTTTATATGAAAAATATTTCCAGATAACAATATGCAAAAATCTTCCCATTTTACTCATTTTCCTGAAAATCACTAATAAAGAATGATACATCTTTTTTCCACATGCTTCAAACCTAGGAATCCTTCCAATATGTAACATTATATTATGATCACATGTGATTTGAGATCATACTAATACAAGTAAAATATTTTCCCAGATGTTAAAGCATTTCATGCACTACAAGTTTCATGTTTTTACCTAAACCATGATTATGATGCTTCAATTATATAGCCCAGAAGCAACAAATGAACAGACTAAAAGTTGGAATTTATTTGAAGAAGTCTTATGGAGGATCTTAAGGTCACTGTGTAACAGATTGGTACAACAGGTATCTATTGCACTTCAGAGCTCTAGTCCAGTATCTTTTTAGAAATGTATTAACTGAGGGGAGGAGAGGGAAGGGAGGAGGAGTTCTTTCAAATCAATACCAAAATCATTCAGCTGTTCAGTTTCAGCCTACAGGAAAAAAAAAAAAAAACCTTTTATTTTATCAGAGCAATAGTGAATAAGCTATAATTGATCCTAGTTGGGCACTCCTTTTATACTGTCCTCTGGATCTTGCCTCTCTTCACTTTATTTTTGAACAAGCACATTCAGCTCCCTCTTCCCTATGCTCTGCTACCCACTATGAGAGACTAATTCTTCATTCTCCCATCACCATAAAGGTCTCACTGACGAATGCAAATTATGACCTTCCTAGCTGCTTTGTAAGATTCCTATCCCGGTATTCATCCTTTAGCCTCCACAGTAACATATTAGTATGATCAGAATCAGGGAAAGGACAAATCACTTACTTTCTACATTTAGTGGAGTGCAACCCTTTGGCTCTTACTGATTTTTTTTGATAGTATTACAGAGATAACAGCAGCTGTGGAATGTGATACTAGCAATATAAACTTGGTAGGGCATAACCCAACACGTTCAGAACTTGTTGAGTTCCAATATCCAATTTATTTTCAAATTACTAATTAATAAATTGATATTCTATACTAGACTAGTGAACTGTAAATATGATAAAATGTTTTTTGAGAAAAGTCTCTTCTTTGGCAAGAAGTCCCTGTTTCCTCATCCTAAACAATGCCTTACAGATAGCATTTGTTCCACAGCTTACGCAAGTCTACCAAGCTTGTGAATAATACACAGTATCTTTCTCATGATGAATCTGCCCTCTTGAAAGTTTAAATTCAGTCTCAAAGTAGTAATGTAGTATTTTGTCAATAATTAAATTTTTTTGAGTGCATTCACTAGAATCCTTTTCAACAGCAACAGTTATTCCCAGTAACTTTCTCCTGAACTTTTAGCCCCGTAAGGTTAGCATTCAGGAAGCTCAGCTGCTGTCTAACAAACTTAATTAATCAAAAAGTCATTTCCGAGCTGTAACTACGAGTAAAAGTGCTTCAAGTGTGCTAGCAAGCCTACAAGTTAATCAAAATGCTAATGCAGTACAAATTAAAGTTGTGATTAACATTTCACAGTAGCTGCTTAAGTGAATTGATCACACAAATGGGTTAAGCATTACTCATTTCCTCCAGCCCCAACTGGGAAAAGGTTTGTCATGGGTGGGGGAGGGATTATATATAAGCAACACCAAATCATCATTAAACTGTCACCAAGATGCTTCCAAAATTATCTGCAGTGAGCAAAATCCCCAGCACCTCTGTGACAAAGGCAGCCTCCCCTTCACCTCCTCATACATACCTATAAAACAAAAGTAGGCAGCAAGTATTTCTGTCTCAGCATTTCCTATGTCCAGGCACTATCACGACAAAGCTATTCATTGCTGTTATTATCTATAAATGAGTATCATTTCCAGTATATGCTCCATACGTTTTTTGGTTACTCTATTATTTTCATCCTCCTGACGTGGAATAACAGCAATCTAACCTTGAAACCAACTAGCATTTAAGTAAAACTGCAGATGTGGTACAATCACTGGAATCACATGTACACAAAGAATATGTGTAGGAGCTAAAGAGACATTGGCCTCTGCTCTTCACTTGCTTCTGAATACTCTTCTGCACTATGGAGTTGATTTGACTGTCTTCCCTTCTCTCAATTAAGCTGACCACTTACTTATAGTTGCAAATGCATTTATTAAACAAAGCAATTACATCTTTGCCTGAGCACTTCTGCACAAATCTTGCATATGCAACCACAGACCATGCCATTTCTGTAATTTTTTTACTTTCAGCTAGACATTGGTATGCCTGCAATAACAGGCGACAACACAAGAGCTCAGAGTGTACTTAGGATCTTCTCCATTTCTTTGCAGGCAGGAAAACAAATGACCCAAGGGGCATGGCTCCCCAGGCCAACAGTTTTAGTGGCTGTTAGGAACTGAGGATGTCTGGGGAGAATGGGAAGTCCAGTGTGGAGTGACATTCTCATTCACATAGCCTGGGAACTGCAGCTCAGGCACCTCTGCTGTTTGCAGCTGTTTGCATGGGCAGAAAGCAACTTCTGCGGGGGACTGCAGATACAGCTCCCACCAACAGCCAAGAACTGCCTGCAGTTTACTACCTTAAATATTTCATCCATAGGATTGTAGAATCACAGAATCGTGGAATGGCTTGGGTTGGAAGGGACTTTAAAGATCATTCAGTTCCAAACCCCTGCCGTGGACAGGGTTGCCAACCACTAGATCAGGCTGCATCCAGCCTGGCCTTGAATGCCTCCAGGGATGGGACATTGACACCTCCCCTGGGCAGCCTGTGCCATTCCCTCACCACTGCCTGAGTAAAAAACTCCTAATCCATAAACTAGCTCTTAAGACAGCTGAATTGAGCAGCATAGCTGTGCAATATTTGCAAACTCTAAACATGAACAACAAAGATGATACTCAGAATTGCATCAAAACCTTCAATTTAAATGACCAGAAAGAACTTCCTTACTTTACCTATTATAGAATGAGTAAAGGGATGCTAAGCATATCATTGTCCAGTTAAAAAGAAATGCAGTGCCTGATCTGAAGAGCTTTTTATTTCATGTCTCCAGAGGGGTAACACGCCTGGAAAAGGCCGGCCATCAGCAGCAGAGCTAAGTGGGCCTCGTTTTGGGGATGTGCATGTTTCCCATACAGACTGCACTTCACTGTGCAGTGCAGAACCTGCCTTCCTGTCCATCTTCTCTCCGTGCACAGGTACCCTACTGAGATGCGTTTAACACATCCATAGGTAAACACTTCTTAAAGGTTAAGTCTGGGCTCCATGGCAGTTCTACTCCTGGCAATATTAAAATATTTTATCAACGATTATACTACAAGTGGAGGCTTGTGGCCAATCCCAATGCAAAGCCAGCAACTGTCACATTTATTTCATAATATTCCTTGCTGAATCTGAAACTGGAGGTATTACTACCTCAATTATCTATTTCAATTAATGCAAATACAGGCAATAGAACAGCAGAATAAGAGCTGATCGCTGAATACACAGTCACAAAAGGCTTGACAAAAGAAGTAAAAAAGAGATTAGATTTAGTCAATTTCACATAATTCTAAATCAGAGATGGGAAAGAAGATGGGGTATTGTCTTTACATTAATAATTTTATTCTACAAAAATATAAAACAGCCCATTTCATGAGAATTTTTATTCTTTTTCTTTCATGTTCTTCTACAAGTGGAGAATTGTTTGAATTTGAGCAACAGCTGATGTGCTTAGCACTATCCTACTGACATCTCTCTCTCTTCTCAATAAAAATAATACAGACAGCATGCTAGGACTGAAGAGAATACGCTGTTTCCTGTAACTCTATTAAAGGCAGCTGAGACAAACAGACATTAAGTGACTTGCCCAAGATCACATAGGAAGTAGTGGCAGATTTTTTGGAGCCATAGGAACCTTCTGCACTTTATCTATGGCAGCTCATCAGTGATTAACAAACCCTTTAGCTTTTCACTCAAGCTTTTCAGCTTCATTGAAAAGTTGGGTGTGGAAGTAGGGCAGCATTCACCTTCCAGAAGGTTACATATTGCTATTCCTCATATTTCTGCAATAAAAGGGAAAGAATTCTGTATTTCATCCTGTGTAAATAGATACCAAATTTTATCTTGCTGTAACAAACTATTATCTACACAAAACAAATTTTAACTATAGGAGAAATGTAACAGACTGTGATTCTTCAATTTTCTGTGGTAACAATTACATTCCTCTATTGGGTCAACTCCATGGCTCCTCAAATTCTGTTAATGCTGAGTCATCGTGGCAATATACTCTTTTTGCCCTTAGTTGTGACTTCATAGCTCATGACTTCTATGTTTAATTATGAGCATAGATCAACACAATTCTAATATAAAAATATAACAGAAAACTCAGCAAAAGTAATTTAACAGTGGTTGCATGCCTTTTTTATTAGAAGAGAGTGGAATCTTACCACTGGCACATAAAAACCTGTTAGTCTCTCCAGTTGCCTTCACAGAAAGAGACTCCAGTAACACGAACTTTATGTTCTTGGAAGTGTGGCAGGACTTGGCTACACTAAAGCAGCTGATCACTGTTAGTTCCTTATGGGTTTTACTATAGCCAACAAACATGCTCAAGAATTCCAATACATTATATATTTTACACACATGTATCATACCCATACACACACATATATATACGCATGTAATTGATATGTGTAGATATCATATATACACAATGTTTAAGCAATCCTGTTCAAGAGCCCTGTCCTCAGAGGAGAAGGAATGTGGATGGGATTCCTACATAGGGCTTTTTAAAATCTTAAACGTTTGTTATTTCATAAATTAATTTTTTTACATTATGGATAATTCTTTTTGTGTGTGTAATTACAATGATCTTGTTTCAGAGCTTTATGTATATATACTGAGGAGAAGAGTGGTGAATGATGAAAGACAGTACATTACAAATATTTTGAATTGCAATAATTCTGACATTTGTTCCTCAGTTATGCATAGGGCACACGTGGATGTTCGATATGGAGGCTTTGTCAGCAACTCTCCAATAAATGTCATGTTCGGTTTTGCAGTTAAGTTAGAATAGAAGCCCATTCCTTATACGGAACATGAACAAGAACTAATTAGTAAATAACATTTCCAAATCTGATATCTACTGGAATAAAAGATCCCATAGAAAAAGTGAAAATTCTGAACAACTACTGCAGATTAAATAACTCCACTGGATTTTGCCAGTTTTAGTTGGTGACTTTAGGAAATCCATCAGCTACTTTTACCTGATGCTATTATCATTGTTTTCTGACTGACCATTAACTCTACCCAGCCTGAAGTCAGTGGCAAAGAAAGAGGCTCAGAGGACACCAGTAGAATCAGGCAGTGGGTGGGAAGTGAAAGGCAGCAGGGCAGAGAAGGGTGATTTAGGTGAAGACAGCACAGGAGAGTGGAAAAGTTTGTTACCTGTGGTGGAAAGTGGTTTGCTTATATATAGTGACTGAAGATGGCAAATCCGCTCTGCAGGGGACCTGGAATGGAGGCCCTCCGCATGTGCCGAGAAAACAGCCACTTGTAAAAGCTCTTAAAAAGACCTTACTTTCTTGGAATAGAAATGCAGTGCTGACACAGGAGGTCTGCCTTTTGCTCACATACCCGCCAGCAAAAACAACAGTTTATGTTCAGGTCACCATTGGAAGGTTAGCTATACAACCTTAACACCTAAAGTATTTTGTATGTAAATAAACAGAAACTCAACATATTTCAAAAACCAATCCTGTCTCACTGTTGAATTTTACTCTTGGAGGCGTATGAGCACCATGTGTTCACATGCACACAGAACATCATCCACTGGATGTGTTTATCAGTGGAGCCCTCCATGGTTCAGTTCCTTTTCTCACAACTAACATCTTTTTTTCCACCTCTGTTGACCTAGAGTTCATCAGCAGGTCAGTGCTAAGGAAAAAGGTAACAACCAGTATTGAAAGTGTAACCCTGTCTATTGCTTAGATTCTGGGAACTTTAACCTCTGTTTGGAAAGCGTGACTAATAAGATGGAACAAATATTCTCCCAAAAGATTTAAACCATGCACCAACTTCAAAATACAAATGTGCTTGCATGTTTTTCTTTTTCTTTGAAAGCAGGAACTTTCTTTTTTTTTTTTAAAGACGACTGTATACATAACATTATTTATCAGTTAACAAAAGGCCTGAGTGCCAAGGTACTGTATGGAACAATATTCTGAATTTTACATCAATTTAAATGAACTGTTGAATGCCTTAGATTGTTTTTCTGAGTGATTATGGTTCCCAAAATAAAATCTTCAAATAAGATCAGAACGTCATGGTTGTAGATGACACGTAGATCATTGAGGATATTAAAATACGGGCAAACAAAAATGATGGGAGGAAAGAATTACTACCTCTATTTTACAAATATGGAACTGAGAAAGATAAGAAACAGTTTGCTGAAGACCTTCTGTTCTTCAAGAACCTGTGAGTGAGTCCCTGTTCAGCTCTGCTAGAGAGAATAAATACTATTACTCATCTTTTGCAGAAGCAGAGAGCCAGCCTGTTCTCTGCATCAGCTAGAGCTCAGCCTTCTTCCCACTGTAGCTGTAATTGTGCATTTCAGATACTGTAGTAATCTATTGCAAACCTAAATCGCTGCTTTAAAATTCTTTTGAGGCGTGCAACTATGCATGTGACTGCTTGCTACCAGTACTCTGCATGGTCAGTTTAGTTTTCTGGCATAAAATTTCTGTACAGCTATAAAAGTCACAAGCCTCCAGATTGTTTCTAAATCTGTGTTTAAAAGAATGCTCTTTGATTCTGTGATTATTGGGAAACAGAAGACATATCTTTTCACAAGCTACAGATTTTTCAATATTCAAAATATTACAACATACTAACAGTAAAAAACCAACAGGACTTAAACACTGAAATTCATTACTATACCTGACATATTCTAATTGCTTGGTCCAGCACTGTCTTTGTATCAGTTGCATAATCTGGACAAGGCAACATGGCATGACTGAAGTGGGCTTGCAGCAGGAGGTGTGTTTTTGTGTGTGAGCTGTCAAATGAATGAGGATTGACTTCAATTGGAAGATGTTTTGCCAGTTCACTGTTCATTTGGTCTTCATTGTGTCTCACAGGCAGATCCGTGTACTCATCAGCATTCTGAAAAAAAAAAAAGTATAAAATACATTTAAGCATTGTAATTAGCTTCAGAGTAATTATTTTTCTTTTCTGAAACATTAAAAGTATACGTATTTACTGTAATTAGACTTTATTGCTAAAATAGCAGCATTTTAATATTTACATAGGCTACTTATCAAAATCAGGTGTTTGTTTGAAAACAACAGCTAGTGAAATATTCAAAAATATTCACCCAAATATACTATATTTATATATTTATATACCCATATAAACTTTTCTACATTGATTTTTCCATTAGAGAATAAGAAAATAAAGTTAATGAAATAAATACATTCACTGGATTGACTCAGTATTAGAGATGACCTTCTACAGATATCCTACCCTAGTTAGCTCACAGAAACATAGTAAAACTAAAGAAGTTGATAACTCACATTTTCATTTTTCACAGTTCCTACTTTTCTTTTTGTAATCAAAACACCGCTGGTTTGAAACAGCTCTGGGTTGTATTTCAAATTGATTTTAAAATGTATTTTCATTATTTTGAGAATCAATTTCTAAGCAACAGTTGCTTGGTAATCACAGCAAACAGCAAAATCATTAAGCAGGTGCTGAAAATTATATTCTGTGCTACCATTCATGTTGAAATGTGAGCTAAGAACTTTCTCACTGCTGCAGAAAGAAGCTGCGCACCAGTCTATGTGGTTATCACTGGCAGCATCCTTGGGGCTGAGGGGAACATGTCTGTCTGTGTAGCCAGAGCAGTAGTTGAGTCTCCTACTGACAGGGAGATCCACTGTCTCTGCAAGTAAGAATTCTCAACAGAAGCATCCTCAGAACTATAATTTGGTCAGCAGAGTCTATTCTGTGACACAACTGGCAAAGTTCTCCACAAAATCCTCTTGGTATGTATGCATACAAATTCTTGTTTGGAATGAGAATAATCTTTCTAAAATATAAAGCTTGCAAGTAAGACTTTTACAATATGAGGTATTTTTTCCATTTGTAATTTATGTGAATATATTTATTTTATCACAAAATAAAAGCCTTTTGGGTAGCTTGAAGGGTAATGTCTTCTGAACTGTAGGTTTAGAAAAGAGACCATTAAATTAAATTATTCAAGGTTTTATATTCCTCATAAGCTACAGATTCAATCTCTAATCAGACTTCCTGAAAATCCATATTAATTAAATATCCACAAAGGTAACGAATGCAGAATGAAGTAAAGAAAAACTGCCATTTTAGAACACCTAACAGAACTACCTAACTGAATTGCAAAGTACTGTACCTACTCATTAATGTCCTAATAGAGGCTTTTTTGGAGTTTCTAACAAAAGAAAAGTTATATAGCTGCTTTTTGCCCTCCTGTCAAAAAATTGACAGTATATATTTTCTATTTATTTTAACTACGCAATGAAACTATACCTAAACTGTGATATAAATGTAAAAGGAAAGATAGATTTGGAAAGGAAATCAGAATGTCATTAATTTATCTCAACTGCAGATTAAAAGTGAAGACTGTCTAAAAAGAACTGCTGCTTAATCCTAGATGCCTCTGCTAGATCTCTTGTGAAAACTATGGTCATTTATTCTCTGAACCTAAGGTCACAATCTTTTTAAGCCCCATAGAATGTTGCATGTTTGCTTCACTCTTTTTATTTAACTTGCCTCTCCTTCAAAGATATTTTAAAAAATATTTACCAAGGAGATTTTTTACTTAGTTTTCCTTTGCAGTTTAAAGTAGCAGAAAGAAGAAGGATCAGCAAAGTCACTCCAGACCAACTGGTACTCCCAAAAATGCGTTTTCACTAATTCTTCCCCAGCACACATTTTATTTACCTCCAAAACACTCCCCTTATTTTAAACAACTTGCCTACTTAATTTCCTGTTTGTGATCACTGACTGTAAGTAAGTGAGGTTCATTTTCTTATCTGCATCATGTAGGTAATTAAAGGAAATTGAGAATGGGTAGTGAAGCTTTTATACAACTGAGAATGAAGCTGAATGGAGGGCACTGAGGTCAGCAGAGTCCATTATATTTTTATGTGAGAGGCCAGTATTTCTGCCCTGTCCTTGTTTGCTTAGTGTAGGCTGGACAGACTACTAACTGCAAATCTGTTTCTCTGATTTGCCCAGCTGTCCTTGAATAAAGACATCTTCCATTGCAAAATGTTAAATGACAGTGATTGACAACTCCGTGATGAACTCTGCTCGTAACCCCCTGCTACTGTTTTCAGGTTGCACAAGAAAAGACAGAATAAAGAAACATCCTTTGTAATCACCTCAAATGGGACCTGCTGTTCACTCAGTATTTTTTCATTTTAGTTTTCCTTTTCATTATGACTCTCAATCTGTTCGGCAAAGGCTGTGGACTCAACTATTCCACACAATATAGAACATATAGTATTCTGTATCTGAATATTGTTTTTCCACGGATAAGGAAACAGATCAAATCGCGTCTCAATCATTAATGGTAATTCTGAAGTCAAGATACTTAATACAAACTATACAGTTAAACCACAAAGCACTGCCGTGCATTTTTGACTTTCCCTTTTTCCCTTTTTCTTATGTTGATGAGGGCTACTGTAGCCCATGTGCTGCAATAATATACATTTACAAACATCCTACAGAATTAAGCATAACTTGTTGGGGGATACCAAGAGATAACTAGGAATTTTAGCTACGGGTTCTGCAATCAAGCATTGGCCGTTGTGTCTCAGCTCTTTCTATTTTACGGGTCTGCACTGGACTTCCCCAATAATGTATTCTTTTGGGCAGTAGAGATGGCTGCATCATTTTGAGGGCAACCTACACTTTATACTGTATGCAACGCAAGGCTATATGAGAAACAGTGACTTGCTTTGCCATTGAGAAATGCCACACATACGCTTGCATAAACTCATTGGGTACATTTTACAAGGCCAAATGCTATTCTGATAACTGAATTCTGCTTCCTGACTAATATCACCCACAATCTCCTTAGAGTCCTATCTGGATTATGCAACACCGTGTTCCAAATATTCAGTTTATAGTTTATGATCACTCTTTTTTTTTGAATTGTTCTAAAAATAAATAACTCATTTTAAAATATACATTCAAGAGGTTGGGATTTTTTTTTTTTTGGCTTCTGCTTTCAGGTATTCAGTATTTTTTTGCTTCTTCCTGGAGACTACTCTCAAATTTCTGTTGCCCGTGTTTGTATGGGCTACTGTCATACCTTAACTTTCCCTGACACCTACCGTCAGTTCTGAATTGCTCAGGGTCTCATTCAGCTGCTTATCAATACAGTTGCAAAAAAACTGAAGCAGAATGTTTATTTCAAACCAATTTCTCAAGTGATCCAGACCTCAGTGTACAAATGAGCTAGTCAGGTTTGTTTCAATGTCCATTTCATAAAAACGCTTCTCTGTCTCAACTTCAGATCTGAATCTGCAAGTCTGAGTGACCAAATCACATCCTGATCCTTAGAATGTGTGCAAGTAATTAGTAGGATTTTGAGGAGTCCCACTGAATGTAAATGCAAATAATGTGCCCAACATGGCGAATACGAGGCTTCACAGTGCCCACAGAGTTAGAAAACATCCAATTTCCTCTCTACCTACAACATATATAAGCTTGGCTGAAATTACTGATTTATAGTAAAAGCTGAACTCTAGACTTATACCACATGCAAACCTGAAACATCTTAAACCTCAAGTAAGTACCTTTTCTCACCTGTCTATAAGAGAGGATACCTGTTAAGAACAGACAGAAATGGGATCAAAGTGAGTAACTAAAGTAAACTTGAATATTTTACATTTGTTTCAGTCATGGGAACAGCAAAACATATAAAGTTAATGAGTTCTAGACTTTAAAGAGCAGTTGATTAATTTGTAACAATGAGGGTCTAAAACAAACCAAAAATAGTTTCTCACATTCCAGAGCTGAACCAGAGTCTTTTATTTAGTGATGCTGCATTAAAAACTACCTTAGAATTGACTAACTGTATGTATGTTCCTTTTCTTTGTATTGATGCAGCGAATTTAAACACACCATGTTCTGAACTTTAAAAATCTGCTATGTGTTTTGCTCTTTCAAGTTTCTGGTGCAGAGAGAGGAGGAGACAAGGGTAAAGCATTCTTAGAAAATTTGATAGCAAACTTAACAGCTGCTAAGCTAAAGTGTTCAAAAATCAGTGCCTGTAGTAAACTACTCCCAGAAGTAACTACCAGAAGAGCAAAAAAAGAGAAAAGATGATAATCATTTTCAGTTAATATAGCAGATGCATCTACTTTACCTGAACATTGGTTTAAATTACATAAACTCTTGGGATTCTCAATACAAGCTGAAGGACTGCAAAAATCATATATTTGCATGTAGAATAAAAAAACAGAGCTAGAATAAATGTAGGATTTTTTAATAGCTGTTCTGCAGTTAACACTAAAAATATTTTATGTTGTACAGTCTCGTTCTCTATCACAACTTCTCTATCAGAAATTCAAAGGTGGGTCATTATATAATTTTTCAGAGTGAAAAAGACCATATTTTGATCCATAAATTATCATATAAAATATAATATTATCAATAATATTATTAATAATTAATAATATATTATATAATAGGTTTTTGGCTTTGTACAATGGATCAGT
This sequence comes from Numida meleagris, assembly GCF_002078875.1. Classification (NCBI taxonomy): domain Eukaryota; kingdom Metazoa; phylum Chordata; class Aves; order Galliformes; family Numididae; genus Numida; species Numida meleagris. The sequence continues at coordinate 70,887,885 of NC_034411.1, read as the reverse complement.
GGAATAAAAGTGCTGCAGAGTATTTTAGTGCAGCGTCCTGACCTGTCACTTCCAAGTGTTGTAGTGTACAGAAAGGACTCCAATCTTTAAAGTAGTCTAATAGTCCTCATTTGGGTAATACCTGTGTTCGCATTACTGTAATAAAGTTACATGGTCAAATTAGAGGAAAAAAAAAAAGAATAAAGGACAGCACTGATTTTGTGAGTAGCTGGGTAACTGGACAACAGTGTTTTATAATAGATTCATAAATAAGAAAATTGAGGGTACCCAACCTACAGTACTTAGAAACATTTGAAATAATCTTCATAAAAAAAAAAGAAACATATATACATACATTCATGTGCTGAAAAAAGTCTCACTTGACCCCTATGTTCACTGTATTATAAGGAAAAACAACTGCCTGATTAAAATTTCCAAAGTAATCATCTTCCTTTGCTCATTCTCTTCCCAAGACTCTATTGTGAGACATCATAATGACACATGTACGTATTATTACCAATATATTTATACTATATTTTACCTTACATTTTCAAGTATTAGTTTGATTTACAAGGATTCATAAATTTACACAGACATATGCTGGCAGGCAGCTGATACTCAGTCAAGCACTGATTTATATTCAGAAAACAAATAAATGTGATAAAATACATTCTTAAAAAAAAAATGGAAAAAAGGAAAAAATTTCAAACTGATCACATGCTTAAAAGTTGTTTTTCAGCTCACCTGAAACTAAAGTAGATTGAAAAACAGACCGGGTGAAGTGCTTGATAGAACTGTTACTCTGAAAAGTGTATCTCTGTTAGTGATTCCACTATAAACACCTTTTTTAAAGAGTTTATTGGTGGATCATAAATATATATATTCATTTGATGGGACATTATTCAAATCTCTAAAGTTAAAAATTTTTTTGGTTTGTTTTGGTTTTTGTTTTACTCTTGTATATAAAAGGTCTAAGACAATATCCCAGTTAAAGACAGTTATAAGCATATATTACTGGTTCTATATTTTAAGAACAAATGTTATGCATTTAAGAAATAACGTTACATTCTTATGCAAGATTCATTGATAGACAAAAAGAAAAATAAGTCATTTCTCCCGGCTTATTGAAGTCGTTACGTTACACAGTGGTATTTGTACTGCAAGGCCTCTTGTAGATAGCAGACACTTGCACAAAGTACTCTGAAGACAGACTTTGCGAGAAGTGACGCTCTAGGTTTCAGGGCAGCCTGGAAGACAGTGCTAAGGAACAGAACAAGCTGCAGTTTTGTAGCAATCCTGAACAGTGGCAAACATGATGCAAAAGAGGAAAAAAAGAAACTGGTAGGCAAGATTGGAGAAAATATATTTACTAGATGATAGTGTAACTTGCCACAGAGACAACTTCTAAACACGCTCCTCACTTTCATATAGCATATACCACCTCTCCATGCTACACGTGTCTCTGGCAGTGCAAATGAACAGCACCCAGCACAACAGAGCCAACCCTGCAGTTCCTTTCCCTTGGTGACTCTCTCAGCCCTTCCCATCAGTGCTGGGGGCTGGCAGGGAAGAAGAGCAGCAGGCACAGCCATGCCAGCCCTGCAGGGCACACAGCTGTTGGGGTGGCAGCAGCTGGCCCTGGCTGCAGAGAAAGTGCTCCTTTTTGGCACTGGGCCTCCCACTGGGGCACGTCCAAACTCTCCTGTCCAAACTGCGTAGCAGGAAAATGATCTCACCACCTCCCCACTACTTTGCTGGGGCACCTCTAAAAAGTAGATACTTTTGGAAAAAAGACAGGAGGGAAACAGACGTGCATTGGATGGAGAGCAACATCCAGGGGATAACGGCTGCTCAGAATCTTTTTAAACAAATACTAACCTTAAACTTTTTTACTTATTCCATTAGTGGTTAAGATTTTTACTGGTAAAAGATGTGTATAAAAAAAAATAAATTCAAATTGTAAAGGTAGTCCAATTAACTCCATAAGAGGAAAATACTGAGACATAAATTTCCAGTTGAGCATGAGTGGTTGAAGACAAAATTGTAAAACCCATTGACATGCAATAATGTAAGAAAGTATATCCAATATAAATTAAAAATAATCAATTATAACTATGTTTCAGGATTTAAAATGGGCATATTTCAGTGGTGTGATCTCCAAACTTAGTTTCTAAGAACATATGGGTTAAAAGTACTTACAATTCTCACAAAGGTCTTACATATATATTAAAAAATCATATATAATTGTGTCCTCAGACTTCAAACAGACAAATGTTTAAAGTTTTCAAAATAACTGCATCTGATGAACACCACAAATTTTACAATTACAGACATCATAAAAGGCACAAGCTAGGGTAATGAAACAGTTGAGTGATCACTTAAAAACACCCTGAAGGGTTTAGATTTCACAAGTTCACCTCTTACTTAAAATGTCCAAACTACAAACTACTGATGACATTCCTGATGACCAGAGGTCAGGAGTTGGAAAGACCTTTGCCACTGTGCACAGAGCAATAGGAGGAGGTCAACAATACTAGCTACCAATTGCAGGGAGTGACCGGGCAGACTGGGGAACTTCTAACGTACAAAGTTAAATTACAGACCTCTGCTTCAGCACAGAGTTGCTAAAAGAAAATGCAAGAGTGCTAGCACATACGAGAGAGAGAACTGTAGGTAATAAGAATAATTTGATGTGGGGAAAAAGTTCTTAACACTTCTGTAATAACCAGAAAATCATTTATTTTTCTGAAGTTTTCTAAGCGTATCAGAGAAGTTATGTTTCAGTGTACAAGACGACATGGCAACAGATAATAAAATCAATGCAGTCAGTTTACCAAATGGTAAAAAAAAAAAAAAATACACATGGAACCATCTTGTTTCAGAAACATTTCCTTCTTAAATTGTGTGGTTTACTAAAACATATTAAAACAAGAATGAATTCATGATTTTCAGTAAGCCTTAACTCTCAAAATCCATATTACATGAAGTTTCTGATCACAGTCATAAATTAGGGCTACTTCTTGGGCCAATTCTAATTAAAAAAATATTCTTACAATAACATTCATTATTCCCCCAAATGTGTAGGTACTTTCGTAGTATTATGCATGCATCATTCATAAAGATGGCTTTAGTTCACTCTCAGGTTTTAAAGTCAGTAAGCTTGCAACACTTGACAATTTAAGAAAAAATAAACACAGAAGAAGAATAAAGGAGGACAAAAATAAGAGGAAACATCTGAAACTGGTATGGCATACACATTATCTGCCTAGAGTAAGTTACTTTGACCATAGCAAATAAATATAAATTGAATGGTATAAATTCCATTTATAAGGTGAATTATAGTGATGTGAGAGAATTATTACATTTTATCACTGGAAATGGTATATTTGAGATTTTCAGCTCTCCAAGATGCCTGACTTTTCCTATTACTTTTCATGAGAATGCTTTGAACCTGCATATTCTGAATGCATCACAGTCATTCCTTTATTTTTATTCTTATTTTAATATCTAGATGGGACAGTGACCCACAACTTTTTTCCCATGTAATCTCAAGTCATATTATGGGAAAGATTTAAAAACAACTGGTTTTGGTTGTACTGAAATTTCTGCAGTAATACAGCTTTTCAGTACATGAACTCAGTAATGTGTGAACTCAAAAACAGGAAAATCTCTGACTATATTCAGAAGTCTAATAGTTATGAGAAATCTATTTCAGTTCCATTTGGACATCTGTCCGCATTTTGAAGCTGAGTTTTGGCTGAATTACCTGGCTTAAATAGTGATTGAGATGATGACAGCAATAAAAAGTCTAATAACAAATCTTGGCATGTAACTTTCCCTGGGAAAATGATCAGTCATTTTTCATCTTCGACTTTGATCCTCCATTGGGACCTTCCAGCGCAGAGACCAGACCCAGGGAAGAAGTTAACAGAACACTGCATTAAGTTAATGTAACTCCACATGGAGACAGGAATAAGCGTTACTAATTCTTAATGTGAAATGAGGCCCATACATACTGTACATGTTAATGGCAAGTTGTAAAAGCTCTGCATGTTGAGAACTGGATTTCATATCTGCTGACCTGTGGCAGCTCCCTTAGTGGGGAGGCACAAATGCACACTTCTGCATTTTTGTACTGGATTAAATTCCAGAAATAGACTACTATGTGACCAGAGACAAAAGGGAATAAGAAGTTCGCAGGCATGAATACCTGTCATCATGTGGTGAAATGACTAGTGGCCTCTGCTCAAGAGAGGCTCAAGCTCAGACTAATAGTAGAACAATATGAACTGGCAGAAACACGTGAGAAACTTGGAAGGTGCCTACATGCACAATGTCTTTTCAACAAGCCAGTGCTACTGGTTTCACCCTCAGCAGTGAAACTTATAAATGAAAATAGTTCAATGAAACGGTAAAAAAATCAAAACTGTAACAAGAATTGACAGCTGCTGTGAGTAAATTTTAATAAGAGTAGTTCCCTGCTGATAAAAACTGGCACATCTCCACTCATTTCAGTATAACTATACGGATTAACATCTTGAAAATCTGACCTGATATTGTGAAGAACTCAAGCTACAAGGTAATGCAGAGACAGAATTTGATAATTACAGGAGTGTGGAAGAAGGGCAATCACTAAGAAAACAATAACAACAACAACAAAGTTCTGAAATCTAATAAACATATAGACAATCTGCCAGTATTTTAGTATGCTTGATTTGAGAATGTTCTACCAAAATTTGTGATGAATGACCAGAGTTTGGATAAAGTGAGTAACATGTTAAAAAGGGCCTTGCACCACATGTGACCTTACCAGAACATTCCTTTACCCGAATGGGACGCACCATGCTTTACTATGACAGATCTAACCCTTTCTGGATGGCAAGTGATAATTTTCTCGATGATCTTCACTGCACAAAGATTTGTAAGAACACTGAAAACTCAGTTTACCTACACAGACTTATACTACAACTGTTCTACCTGTAAATACAGACCTTCAACTGAAGCTAGAGCTGTATTTACAAAAAAAAATATGGAAAGATAACTGATGATTAAAAGAGTTGCACATATTTTCCCTCTGGTGTAAAGTTTTGGGAACTTCTTTCTAAAGACAAAGAAAACAGAGATTTTCAGTACCAGATGTCTTGGAAGATCCCATTTGGGTTTGAGCTACTTAAATTTGCAATCATGTATTTATACATCTAACAGAGCTTCTGTTTCCCCTAGAATCTGAAAATTAACTAGCTTTGTAGCATCTTCCTTGATCTGCCACCCGTGCCCTGAGGATTAGAGACTCCACCTGAGCTTGTTTTACAAGCATAACAGAAAAAATTAATCTCTGCTGGCAGCGATCCCACTGGGATACTGATGAATAATGATATCCCTCTCTTGCTGCCCTCTCAGTCCACTAGAAAAGCCACTCTAACCCAGCAACGTGGAAACTGCTGAAACCATTCCAGCTGTGGATTAGCAGGCAGTCAAGCATCCATCTGTTCTGTGTGAATCAAGAGAAAGCAAACACACATTCTTATAGCTGAAGAAGTATTCAAAATTAGCATCTTATATGACTGCATATAGTAAATACTAAGACAATCATACACGTAGGGAAAAAATAATCTATTGTCTACATCTCACATTGTTTACATTTGCTTGCCGCATTAAGGAAATAACAGAAGTTTGAATTAATCTCATTAACCTACATAATATTGTGCAATCAGTGATTTCATATGTTTAAGATAAAATTTCTTAATATTGTATACACCAGTTGTACCTACGAAGTATTTTGCAGGTATACATGTATGCACACACCAAAAAATACAACCAGTTATGGTAGCCTGTGCCCTCACCTTGACAAGAAAAGGATTAAAGAAACCTGTTGGGAGAGTGATTTTAGCCACTTTATTACCTTTTAAGGTGAGAGAGGAATATGTTTGCTTTCTGAAAACTAGTAATTTGAATAATCTCTGATGGCTTACTAAACTTTTCCACTGGAAGACAGAAAGGAAAGGGAACAGGAAGCTGGGATGTGGGCAACCCAAGCATACTGGTGGCATCTTACTTGACTCTTCTATGGGAAATAGGACAATACTAGAATTTTTAAGTTAAGTTGTATTTAAGCATCGTCCCAGGTGAAAGTACTTAGAAATGTGCATAATTTCTGTTTTCACTGTTAGGATAATAATAGAACAACAGATTGGGAAGCACCAGTGTATTAATAATATATCTTTTACTTTCATACAAAAGTATTTACCTTTTGGAAAAAAAAAAAAAAGCTACGTAGTAGAAAATCTGCAACTGTTCGTTGTCTAAAAGCAAGCTGACTACGCTGTATCAAATTTACAAATAAATATATTAATTTTTTCAAATGCTAAGAAAAGTTTTGGCATTTTGATAGGAAAAATATCTCCAATTTCTTCAAGCATTGCTGGGAGCAAGACCTACCTAAGTAATTGTGAAATAAAGCACTTGTGAATACTACGGACTCCATATGAGACCAATTTCTAAACTGTAATAATACATAACATCAAGATTTAAAACAAAATTCAGCTTTCTGAAGCTAGCCAGGTCCCATCAGAAAAAAAGAAAAAGAGAATGAGACAAAGAAAGAATCTAAATGTAAATACAGAAAATACAAATGTCAGATACTTCACTAAGGACCACTCAATAATCCTCTTATGTTCCTTTTTTTTCAAACTACTATGTGAAAGGCACAGTCTATACTGGATACCAGCCTTGTATGATGTAATTGTTTCAGCTCCCTATCCAGAAGCTTCAGTTCCTGCCAGAGAACAGGCTACAGTATGACATCCACTTCCTTAACAGTTTTACAAGTCGGTGCAGTAACTTCTTTGCCAACAGAGAAAAACATTTGTGAGCATTTAAACAGCAGTCAGTAAGGCTGAGTTACTGTCACTAAGTGCACTGATTTCTGTGAAAACAAATTCATTAGCAATGTAACTGTTGCAATTTATAGTACACCAGTATAATTCTATTAAAAGCAAAAGAAGTAACTCGAGACCAGAAAAAAAAATATATCTAATAAGTTGGCGTGCAGCTGAATTGCCTGCAGCTTTAAGTAGTCATTTAAACCAAGCTTGCTATCACTAAACTTGCATAGCAGCATATATACACCAATGATGAGCACTGATTCGCCACAGATGGCAGCCAATGTTCACATCTGTAGTACAAGGCCAGCACAACCTACCCTAGCAGACAAAAGCACTATAACTTCCTGGCTCACCAAAACAATAAATGGGAGTGCTTTGCCGCTATAGCTGCAACTGTAGCTCTGGAAAAAGGAACCTATCTCCCCATTTTTCTGACAATAACAGTTACTACCGCAGCTGTTTGAAACAGTCTGAACCTACCAGCTCTCACTATCATACCTATATACACTTCTACAAGTTTTTCTGTTGGATGCTGCACTGCAACAACAACAAAAAAAACAACCACAAATTAAATATAATAAGAAATCAAAGATACTATATTATTTTTAAGATAACAGTTCTTGTCTTGAGGCCTGGTAGGATACGTATGTCAGAAACCTTTAAGTTCATCTTTAAAACAGGTTTTAACTCGTGTGAGTATTGATTCAGTTTTTCAAACTGGCAAGTAATGACAGAAATTGAATAAAGAAGATTAGAGAAGAAAGAAAGGAGATCCGTTAATCGGAAAAACGTGTGGAGATGGGGAGGGTTTATATTTTCTGGTTTTGAATGTAATTATTTCTTATTGATGCTGTAAAAATGCAAGACTTATGCCATACATAGGTAGCTGCCAGTGGTGGAGACTGTCATCTTGATTTACTGACTGACTGTGCTCTTCTGGGAAGGAGGGCAGTGTACAATGTTTTCAAACTGAAAATCAAACAATCATTTGAAAAGAGAAAAATAAGAAATTGTTGTGTCATTATGTTACAAAAATTACTATATTCAAGTACTGCAATATTCAAAACTGCTCCACCTACTGGGACTATCAAAAAAATCAAGACAAATTTCACTCTTTCTACTAAATACAAGATGTTTGGAATGTAGTGGATAAGAATAACGAAATTTAGATGGCATTAAAATTCACTATAGCGTTTTGTTCTATTGTCATGAAATTAAACACAATTTTCTATTTTATTTAACACAGTTATACCCTCTGTATGTTCTAAGTGCACAAGTACCAGAACGTAAATGTTTTTAAATATTACAATACAGACAATATAGGCTGTATAAAAGTTGTATTTGTGGTCCTGTAAGTGCCTATGTTTTGGATGAAATTTATGCAATTGAACAGCCCTAGACAGGGCTTTATTATAAAGAAAACATTTAATGGTTAGAGGTAACAGTTTTCTACTGTTATCAGAAGTCACGCTAAATGGCTGAGGCCCATTCTGGGTTGTACTATGGCCACAGCAGTCATGCTCATATTACTGATGATGCATAATATATGTGAAATCAACTATGTAAGATGTCTAAAAGTTAGAATGTAACATAATTGCCTTTCTTTTGCTATGAAGTTTGTGATGAAGTATTTCTATTCTTGACAATTAAATACTATATTTAAAAAGATCATTGTAATGAATATAGTCCTGCTGTTCTTTTATGCCACGAAGAAAAAAAAATCATTATAGCTTATATGTTCAGTGTAACATACATAAAATAGAAAATGACTGACTTAGAAAAAATGATCTTTTTCTTTTTTTCTGAAAAGGTTCATAGAGCAGAAAAAACAGTTTTATAGACTATTTAAAAAATACAAAATCAATGCCTGTACTACGGCTTACAGAGTAGTATTATGCAAGACAGTTCAAATGAACTTGCTCTTGGACAGTGTTTTTGCAACTTACTGATTTGTCATGGCATCTAACTGAAAACCAACTGCAACACAGTTCATCACTGAGTCAAAAACCTTTGCGGCCCCTTCATGGGAAATGACAGCTTAAGATAGTCCTGCTTAGAAAGTAAAACTGTTTTAGACAGAGAGAGTAAGTATTTAGAGACACCTGCATGTTTCCCTGATTAGAATAGGATGTGACAATGTTAATGAACAGAAAATAAAGCTATAGGTGAATTGAGTTATTTGTAATCTTATAGAACAGATATATGACAGGTAATGAAAGACAGATAAGGTGTTTATAACTCCACTCATTTGTTATCTATGTATCTGGGATGGAGAGTGCTTATTTCATTAACCTCCTCCTTCCACCTTCCAAATCCGCTACTTCAGTGATGCCATATTTTTGGAGTTTCAAAATACTTTCAGAAGCCACTGTATCAAAGCCAGTTCAGGCATCAGACAAAAATAGGAATAGGAAACATAGGAAATAGGTATGTGGATACTTGATCTCAAGCTCATGTTTATAACACGTAAAGGAAGATACATATGCCCCATTACAACCAAAATACCAAACAGTTCTGTCCCTAAGCAATCCAGTTAAAAGGAGAACAATCTCTTATAGTCAGTTTACATGAAAGACCTAACAATGAGCACAAGGAGACCAACTAGTTCCATCTTTTAGACAGAATACAAAAACAGAAATAAGGAGGAACATGGGGATAAAACAAGCACTGAAAGATGCTATCTCCTTCACCACATGGTACAAACAGAAATCACAAAGTTTTTGCTCAATACATAACAATACTAGCCAGATAATCAGGTAGGAGTAGTAACAAATCACGAAAAATTCTGAAGCTAGTGGATCTAACCAACATAGTTCTAATCCATCACCAAGACAGACTTCCTTTTTTTCAAAATACAACAAACCATATTTGATTTCAAAAAGATTTGTGCTGACTGCTACTTTAGTACAGGAAATAACAAGAATTACTCCAAAGTATCTTCCACTGATTTTCATTTTGATCTTTGTTTTAATATCTGCGCGTAACTTTTAGAATAAGAGGAGACAGTCTTTATGTACCTCAGGGAACTCCAGCCTGCCAGTAATAATTCATGAACACTTTCTCTTCAATAACACTTAATTCAAGAAACACCGTAACTCAACAGTGATTAAGATTACTACTACTACTGCTATCTGAGACTACTACATCTAGATTACTACTGCCTGGAGCACAGCTGGGAAACTTTTAAAGAAAACTCCATGGAAAAGCATCAAACATTTTTTTCTCAGTTCAACACAAGCCAGTTACAAAAGTAACTGAATCTGAACTTTGCATGCAAACACAAAACAGGTTAAGCATCTCAAGTAAAGATTTACTGAAAGACAGAAAAGCACAAGAGAAGGGTACCCCATTTATCTGCATCACTTATTGCTGTATAATTCTAAAACAACTGCAGGGTAGTTGTCACATGCCATTTTACTGTTTATGAAAAGGAAGTATCAAAACCCAACCATAATGAAAAATAATCAACACATTCAATCTTGCAAAACACTACCAGATGACCAAATGAAAAGATAGAGAAATGAATTGATACTGGGAAAGACTATGAATGGTGTTGACTACTAAATGGAAACAAATCTTACCATCAAGTGACTTTCTTGAGAAACTCATCAGTAGTGGAAACAGAATGACTCAAAACTATGTTTTCATATAAGTAGCAAAGCTTCAGTGACAATTCATTCCTATGCAATCCATAATTCTCTCATTAGCATTACAGGATAACAATCTGAAACTCAAAATCCCTTAATCACACTCAGATTAAAGCCTTTAATGTGATCACAATCTTCTGAATTCTTGAATGCAATTTTACTTTTTTCCTAGTTTTGTTTTAAACAAACTGTTGCTCCTTTGCAAGATACACACTGACAATTCAGCAAAAAAATCCACAATGTTAGGATTTTCTTTGTTACAGTTGGACACTTCTGCCTTCCTATATACCTAATGCCAACTCGTAAATGTCTAAAGCTTTGCAAGATTATGAGCAATGCCACATATCATACCTACAAAATCCTGCAACTACATTTGAGAAATGTTTTGGACAGTTATTTTTAAACAATACAGTCCAAAATTCAAAACTTTAAAACCAGCTGATAATCAGAATAATCACAATTATAACCATGCTTTGCAACAAGAAGCCTTTTTTACTATAACTACAGCTTTCAGTTCCAGCATCATTAAGAGATTCTTCAAATTACTTTTTAAATATCCTTTTCCCCCGGGATTTTCACTTATACCTAATTAGACTACTTACCCCATGCCATGTAATTCCCCATTGCCAAAACTGCTAAATGCTTCAATGAGAAGGAGGAGGGCACCAGTGGAGCAAGGCAGATGTAATGTCATTGGTTAACAATAGAGGTGTGAAGCAACTGCCGTAATTATAAAACTCATTAATTCACAGTGTTTAGTGGAGAAAAAAAATCCTTGGCAATAACTCTGCTGAAATGGCAATTCTTTTCAGCACTACATCAAATTGAAAAAAACCTTTCAATTTACACCTTTAACAAGAACGAACAGTAATTCCAGTAGTAATTATGAAAATCAACATCTGCATAAAAAGGAAAAACTGTCAGCTATAATGGCATCCAGTATTCACACATGCTTGTCATCTTTCAAATCAACACATTTGGCATGTTTTGACCCCTAACTGATATTTAGTTTCATTCCTCTTAAGAGTGTAAATAGACAATTCATAAGATTACTTTTCCAGGAAAAAAACAAAACAAAACAAAACAACAAACAACAATGTAGAAAGAACTAGTACATTTTACACTTTACAATTTAAGCTCAACACTAGGGTCTTAGGTTTTGTCTACAATATTAGCTATTTTCCTTTGTGCTTCATAGATGTAAGCTGTTTACATGGATGAGGAGCCCTGGCATAAGATGGATAGCACTAAGATCTGCTTGTATCATTCCTCTTCCCTATGCTACTCATTAGCTTATGCAATGCCATGAAACATCCCTCCATCTCTGCTAATCCTATTCTCAAGCTTCCCTCTCCAAATATTTCTGAAAAAAAAGTTTCTATGTGTAGACAATTTTCTCTAGAGAGAAAAAGATACTTTAAAAAGACAGCAGCTGGAGTAAAGCCCTCACATTGAATACAGAATATTACATTATTTAACTTGTGATCCCTGTGGATATCTCTTTTTTAAATTTCAGTTATTTTACATACAGAATATACAGGAATCATGGAAGACTAGCATTTGAATTCAGCTGAATGCACTGCATGTTATTTCATAGAATTTACAATGTTTTCTGACAACAGAAGAACAGATACTGCAGGGTCAGTGACAGTAACTCCCCTATTTAGGTTGTCTAACACTTTCCATTACAAAAGATTACTGTGGCCTTTATTTCTGAGCTGTAACACTCCGAATGTTTGCAGCAGGTGATTTAAATTTGTCAGGAAGAAAGTCTTTGTACTAGAAAAGTGGCTTTCCTAGTGTCATAAAATGCTGATTGGGTTTTTTATGATGTAAACTGTTGAATAGCACTATTTGTATTTTTTCTGCTTGTATTTCTCCTCAGAAAAGTTTTGGCAGCATGTCAAAACAATAAATATACAAGTAACATACATAAATGGGACTCCTGACTTTGAGGTCAACATTTGGAAAATGGGTATTAAGGAATTCGGGCCACTAGTATAATTTATATAATACAGCAGACTTTAATCATATATGGGCAGAAATACATTTTAAGTTTTCCTGGATAGTGCTGTGGTACTTCTTCCTTCCAAATATATGCTTGTACAAATGGAATTACGCCATCTTGAAATGGAAGATCTTGTAGCTATAAAAACGTAAATTCTTAAAAATATGTAAAATGTGATTCTTTTATGATGACATGTAATACTACCATGCTACACCGTACTCTCTACCTCTGAATTTGTACCCTAAAACCTTTTGCCTTGCATTGCACTTTACTAAACAGTCACCAGAATAACTACCGGAGCTGGCACTATTGCAGAGTAAGGCTTCAGGAAATGTGAGGTGCCTGGGAGACTGAAAGGAAAGCATTTTAGAATATGGATCCTCCTCAAATGTCCCAAAATTTATTAAAGCTGCTCTGTCTTCCAGATTGCCCAGAGCAAAGTTACAGTCCTGGTACAAATATGGGATGATGATACACAGTTATCACTCTGGGATTTCAGTATTCTTCCTAACTTAAAAACAAACAAATATTGGATTTGAACATATTCTGAAGATTACAAATGGACAGGAAAGAAACAGACATGCAGAATAATTTTGACATACTGACTCAACAAAGCACTTGAAACATAAAAAATGATTCAGTTACATTACTCAAAACAACAACAACAACAACAACAACAACAAATGAAATTACAAATCATGGAAGAAAGGCTTTTCTTAATTTTAGCATGTTTTTTCGTACACTTCTAAATGTCTTTAAGAGTCACGAGTTACATATGTGTAAATTAAAAAAATATCATCACTTACTGTCAGAATTAAGAGCAATTCTTCAACACTGCTTTCAGATTTCAGCTGATCTTTGAACATCCCAATAGTTGGATGCTTCAAATAGTAATAGGAAGCAATGCGGCCATATGTCAGAGGTTCAATACTGCGGTTATCCTGTCAGGAGAGTAATCAAATATATGTATTTCTTACATAGCTCAATAGGCTTAGATCCTGAAAAACAGTAAGATACTTTCAGACTTGATAGGAGAGAACAGTAAAAATGGTTAAGCATCATAATTTAGCTGCCAACCTGATTAAGCTGAGTTTTCAATTAAGTCTTAGAAATAGCTCCAGAGAGAAACTAACCCTTCAAATAAGGAGCATGCACCCAATTGTTCACAATTTCTAGGAGCATGTATCTTAGTGCACATATTGGTCTTACCTCCCCGATTTCAATACAGTAGGAGCACTCCAAATCAAAGAGGGATTTCTCAACAAGGCTCGAGAGGTATTTGTTCATAGTGTCATGGCTCACATTGTCCAAGTTATAGTAACTAGAAGAATTGAAAACAGATGCATCACACAAGTACTTATAACACACTGGAAATTTTAAACAATAACATATTGTAGGAAAACTTCAAGGCTGCTATAATACATATGCACACTTGGAACAACAAACACACAGGTTAAACAATCAAACACAGAACTACTCCCTGATATAGTTTAACAAGAAATTCATGATTCTTAAATGGATTGCGTGAACAACCAAAATAGTAACATGTACATATGGAAATATGGTAATTTATCTGTTTATTAATAGAAAGGTTGATACAAACAGAACTGGACTGGCTACATTTTGTTAGTGGGAAAATTTTCCTCCTTGCATAAGTATAATTTCCTGATTATGTAAGTTTGAAAATGAATACACAAACACTTTAATTTAAAGAAAAAGGAAGAAAACCCATCCAGGGTAGCAAATGTTCTTACATTCAGGAACTCTGAAAATAAAAGCTTGGCATAGAGTGACATCTCTTGAAAAAGTAAACTTACACAAATCCAAATGTTAATATTTGTTTTGTATTTCTATGTCATTTTACTGTCAAGGTTAAAATTACTTTATTACTAATATGTATGGAATTGGGTATTTGCCAATGTGTTTATTTCACATCTTTTGCAGGCGAAAATGTTTGGGTAAACTATATGTACTAACAATGTTTCTTTGTTATCTGTATTGGGGAAAAAAGTTTATAAAGTGTGTTAAAACATTCCTAGTGTATAAGAAAGAGAAAGTGACTGAAGTCAGTGCTCCTTAACTGTAGAACTTAAGATTTATTATAAGATTCTTACACAAACTAACACAGTTTCAGGGAGAGCTTTTACCCTGGAATCCACAGATAAAAATGTAACAAGACCTCAAGTGTTAGATTCAACAAAGGCAGAAATTTAGAAAGTAACTTTTAAACTCAAATGAAAACTGAGAACACTCAGAAAGTTTCAAAATACTGAATTTAAGAAATTTAAGTACATTGTACAATTTCAAAGTAGAAATAAAAAAAAAATCAATGATCTATTGGGTTATTAAAAAGCACAGCAAAAAGCTTGTGCCTGCTCTTTTACTTCTGGAAATTGCTGTCACTCATACAGACTACTGAGATTGCTGCAGTGATGAAAGATGCTCCTTTGTTCCTACTGGCTGCTTTACTAAATGTCCTACTGTTTCCACTGTGCACTCAGCATCCCCACTGGAAACAATGCCACATGCTGTAATGAAGATTAGGTTCTTTCAGTGTTATTTTGTGCAGGTGTACAACAAGCTGTGTAACAGTGTGTTGAGATGCATTTCAGTTGATTTTACATAGTTACATCTACACCTGAGTTAGTCTTTTTAACTCTCCTTACTGTCAGTGGAGAGAAGCATGCACTTACAGGATGCTATTCATCCGAAGTATTTCAGATTTCTGTTTTAGGATGAGGTGAAATGTGATTACTGACTCAAAAAGGGAGTTTAGATAATCAATTCAGTTGTTGATGGGGCAGAAGAATCCCATTCTTTGATTTAAGATCTATTTCCTTTACTGCAATGCTGCTTTTAGCGAATTTCAAAAGATGGAACTGTGATGTAAGTACCAGAAGCACCCTTCCATGACTGTTTTTTAATATAATCTGATAAGCAATGTTATTTTTTAAAACAGATTTTAACATTTCTTTATCTAATTTTGGGATAGCAGTAGCATAACAGAAAAAAGCTGCATGCTAAATAGCAATACAATTATTTCTGGCTTTTTTTGTTGTTGTAAACTGTAAATTATGGGGTTAATTCACTGAACGTTCACTTATAATTGAATAAAGTTGGAGTAAAACACTACTACCACGAAAAAAGTTATTAAAAATCTGTTCTGTTCTGTGGAGACAGTCAGTTACATTAGACAGCAAAGTATCTATTTGGCAGTAGAGTATTCAGCTCCATGGTATTTAGTATCAGTTCATGTTAAGATGATCTTAAATATTTAAATCACAGTTGCTGTTCAAAACAAAACAAAACAAAGAAGCAACTACACTAAAAAGTTTTATATGATAAACAACCACACATTACTGACCCTATGCAAAGAAAACATATTTGCAGCAAAAGTAATTATTTTCAGCAACTTAATTTTCATGAAAGTCATGAAATCTACAGCAATGACATAAAAAGGTCACCTGCAGCTTTCCTCCCCCTGACATTTTAGCAAAACACAAATTCTGTTTATTAGTAGAAATTACTCTCTATCATTTTGTTTACCTTCTGAAAACAATCCAAGCAAATTAACTACACACATTGTTTATGGGTGTAAAAAGATTTTCTATTTTATAGATCTAAACTGCTAAAGATTCATTAGTATTTTTCTCCAAATTGAATCTAGCACTACTTGAGTGACTAATTAAGGCACTTTGTTGTCACAGCATTTTAGACTTCCACTGTACTGTTTCAGCACTATTATCTGCAGTATCACAACACTGATGATAAATACTCATGAAATTAGGGAAGAAATATGGTCAATACAATGAAATTATTTTTTAAGATTCTAATTTCAGACACTAATTCAAGGAGATTTTATCTTGTAGTCTAATTTTCAATACTGCATACTGAAGACAATGATAGAAAACATTATAAAGCCTTTTAAAGCTATATTAATTTAAAATTTGCTGATTTTTGGTAAATTATTGTCAGAGTTGTAAATATCTATCTGCCTGGTGCAAAACAAACAAACAAACAAAAAAAACCAACGTTAAGAAAAATCTTATATTATTTGCAATCTTGAGTAAAGTGGTAACAGTGTGTTTTAACTACTATCTGTAACAGGGTAAATATATTTTTGAGCACACACACAGGAGCTTCTTGGTCGTTCAGCACATTTTCCCTTAATAAAAAGCAAAGCCATTCATCTAGAAAAACTATGTTAAAATCATTAGCAAAAACAGAGGTATCGTGTAGACATTAGGTGGTATTTTGAATGTGCTGGCATAAAAGCAAGTAGAATTTTGCATGTTGGTATGCTCCAAATATAAAAAACTGCTTTGTATGTAAGTTCCTCTAGGAAGCTATATTACCTAACTATTTAATTACAGATAAAGAATAAAAACAATGCAGTTTCATGCTCACTGCATTGAATCATCTAGTCATTATTTTCCCTTTGCTATAAACAGACAGCCTACCTTTTTATCAGCACACCATTTCATTTATTTCACAGTGAAGCCCAGTTTCACAATAATTGACTTGTCAGAAGCTCTAATTTATGAGGCTGGGCTCTGTAAGCCTTCTCCTATATTGGACTCAACCTGCACACAAGCAGGGTTGAATATTTACAATGCTGTTAACAGGTGCTGAGTTGTTTAATGATTCTAATAGCCAGAAGCGTACTGAGAAAGCCAGCGGGATCACAATTACAGGCTGTTTGAACACAACAATTACTCGTCCCCTGAGAGGTGTGAAAGTCAAAGGCAGTTTTATCCTAACATCTAGCACATGGGCTAGACAGGCTAACTTCCATTAGTAGTCCATTGGGAAAAAGCAATAACAAACCCCTAGGTATCGTAAGAATTTACAAAGTATGTAAAATTTAAACAATCAAAAACTTCTATAAAATAATATATTTAAAAATCTCAAACCTTGTAAAGCTTGATAAGAACAACAAACCATGAAACATAAACTTATTTCCCTAATCTAAGGAAGTGTGGAATTTCATCAGCTGAAAAAGACAGAGAGACGTGCAGGAACATAAAATGTAGATGAAGTTACACAAAACATTTAGGATTTAATGTGAATGGTGGCAATCATTTCCTGTTTAGCCTATGTAAACCTGACCTGAGATCTCTCTGGGAAATTTTTCATCAGCCTTGAAATGATCCCGCTATAACTGTCAATGCTGTGAAGTCATTTGTTACAGCACCATGTTTTTTATGTTCAGATTATACGGTAGTAATAGGGACACACATAATGAAAATCGGTGGCAGAGTCAGCCAAAAATATTAAAAGAAGAAACTTGCTAGTTGGAAGGCCATTGGAAACAAAAGCACGAAAGACTGCATTCACTTGACTTCCAGAATGTGTGCTTTCTGATGTTTTACAGTCCCGAAAGATGAATTTTGTTATGAATAAGCATGGGAGAAGCACAGATAGTTGCTTTCATAAAAATCTTTTCTGCAGTTCCCAATTGTGTTTAATCTCATCAGCTTGTAGCCTTTGGTGGCTGCAACCTTTAAAATGGCACCATGCAAATGGTACTGAGTAGATGTTACCACTGACGGACTTTCATAGGCGGAGCTACGTGACCATGTACCAACCCACTTCTGCTGTAAAGGTATCACTGACTGTCTGCAGTCTGAGACTGGCTTGCTAAAATGCACCAGAGCATGCAGAAATACTACAGCCAGTAATCTCTATCTGTATTTTACTTGACACATTAACTTATTGCATTCATATATTTGCTTATGCCAGGTGTGAGGAATGCTTTGACAGATACTCCGCTATTGTTAATTAGTTTTTAGTATTTCATTGGGATTACCTCTGGCATGAGGTACCACCATATCAGTGCTTCCAATTAAAATATTTACAAGAGTTACCTTCTGAAAGTCTTTTGCAAGATAAGAAACCAGAGGTAACAGGTACATGTAAATCTGCTTACATTTTGATTATTTCTTTCTTCTATAATATACCCAGGCATAATTTGCCCACAAAAATCATATCCAAGAGCAGTAAGACAATTACATGAATTTGTTTTCGGAACGGAAAGATGTCCTGAGCCTTGTGTTCCTACAGAAGACCAGGGCAGACTGGGCAATAGGAAGTGGATCAGATACCCAGCAGTCTGGGGCTTCCCAGTCTGGGAGAATCAGAAGAACTTCATCTGCATGAATAGTTTGGTAAAAGCAAACCACCTTCCTATAGTTTTCACATCACTGTGACTCCAATTATTTAAAAGAACAAACTCCTCTTATGGAGTCCATAATAATGCCTACAGTTGTGTTATTTATGAAGGGAAGTATATACATACATAAAGGTCTAAGTGTTACTGTGAAAGAGAGGATCCAAGCTAAGAAATATCAGTTTAGCAACTCCAAATTTGGATATTGGTGATTATTACATTCATCTTCTGACCTTATGTTCTTAGTAGCTACTGCTAAACTTTTCCATTTTTTTTTCTTTTCATCTTAGTTAATTTAACTTTCTTCATTAATCCACCTTCTGATATAATTCCAAACAAGTCCTGAAAGTCCATGCTTTTGTCACTGGATTCCATACAAATCATTCTACTCTGACTGGCTGAATATGATTTCACTTTTGTACCAGAAACTATTATGGAACAATGTTAATCATCATTTTTATTCTGCTGTTTTACTCATATTACAAGGGTTGCTCCGAAATTACTCCCTCCTATTTCATTATGATGGCCCACAACATCAGAGGCAAATACTGGTGGTACGGCAGTATTAGTTGAACCTTCCCACCAATATTCTATTACATTTTGTTGCTGTGTGACTGATGGCAGCAGAACTGATAAAACAAGGGTGTGGCATTGAGTTCCTTCATGTGGAAAAAAACGGCATCCATCAACACTCATTGATGGTTGTTGAATGTTTATGGAGACCAAACAGTAGATGTCAGCACAGTGAGGTGGAGGGTTATGCGTTTCAGCAGTGGCGTTAGTGATGTGAAAGACAAGCCATGTTCTGAATGGCTGTGCACAACTGTCATACCACAAAATGAAAACTGTCTCAATCAGCTCATCTATACAAATCAGCAGATTATGGCAAGGGAACTGTATACAGAGCTGAATATAGGCTTCAATGTGTTAGAAATGATGGTGCCAATATTGAAATACTGCAAAGTTTGAGGCAGATGGGTCCCACAAATGCTCACACAGGAGCAGAAGGAACACTGCTTGCAAGTTTGTCAGGACCTACTGAAGCAATACAAGGCTGTCCTGGATCACATCATTACAGGAGATGTGGTGTCACCACTACTAGCCAGAGTCAAAACAACAGTCCATGGAGTGGTGACACGTGAATTCCCCAATGAAGAAAAAGTTCAAGATACAGCCTTCATCAGGTAAAATGATGTGCACTATCTTTTTAGGTAGGGGTGATCCTTCTGGACTTCCTGGAACCCAGACAAACCATCAACTCTGATCAATACATCACAATGCTGACTAAGCTGAAGGATCAAACCTACAGAGTCAGGCCAGAGAAAACACTTTCTCTCTCTTGCAACACAATGATGCCAAGCCTCTTATCAGTTTGAAGACCAAGGAATACGTTGCCAATCTTGGCTGGACTGTTCTACCACATCCACAGTATAGTCTGGATTTGGTACCTTCTGATTTCCTCTGTCTGAGCCAATGAAAAATGGATTGCATGGGCAATATTTTCCTAGCAACAACACCATCATAACAGCTGTGAAAAGGTCAGCTCTGTTGGTGCAAATTTTTATGAGTGCGGCATACAGGCTCTTGTTCAGTGCTGGTGAAAATGCATAGCTAATGTTAAAAAGTAGTGTTTTGTAGCTGAGAATTTGCTTTTTCAAACAGTGTTATTATGCTCTTTGTATCTATTTTAGTTTTTATGGAAATAAATAGGAGGCAAGTGCATATGTATACATACACATATATATGAAAATACATAAAGACCCACACAATTTAAGAGCGGTATGACGTATGCTCTCAGAACATCTAAAAATTAACATTCCAGATGAAAGCTGATTCTGCCCAGCTTTACATATGTTGTAAATTTCTATTTCACTTTTACCGCTTATGTATATGGAAAATATAACCTGATTTACTGAAAACTTTTACCATAGCAATTTCTCTTTTGTAGAAAGTTGCAGATTATAACCTTTTATAAGGGTAAAAGAAAGAAACAGTCAAGGAATTCCAGCCAAGGAAAGAAGATCTGCCTAAGTCTTCAGTCTGCTAGCTATGACAGATGAGCCTCTCAAAATAGCCCCTTTCAAAGAACAAGGCAGTTAGTTGATCAGTCTTTAAACATGATCTTGACTAAGTAAATAAAGGCTAAAGTTGTATATGGAGAGAAGAACACATTATAGTTCTTGACTGAAATAGTACAGAAACTCAGACTTAAACTACAAATTCAAAAATCTCCACATTGCTTTGGGAAAGGGAAAAAAAACCCTCTCTATACTGAAATTGATATACTTTGCTAAGCAGTTTTATTTGGATTGCCTTTCTTGTTTGCACATCATCTTTTGAATATGAGCATGCACATGGCTATACAGCACGCCACTGACTGAAGCTGGTACTCAGTTACTCCACTGTCCCAAATCAACAGCTCAGCTACTCCTCTTAACTATACAGATAAAAACCATTTCACAGATTGCAGGATACAGAGATACATCAGATAGGAAAACTAAAATGGTTTGATGAAAAAAAGTGTTGTAACACGCAAAGATTTTTTTTAACAACACTATTTACAAAGCTGTTACTACAAGGCTAACAACGTATCTTGTGTGCCACAAAGAACACCTTAATTATTTACATCTTTAGAAGAAACTGGGCAACTTAGAGCAAAAGGATACTATGATCTTTATCTCACCGTAAAGTTAGATTAATATTATTTAAATAATATAATTAAAATTACTTAAATTGTAAGTAGGACACTTTATGGTACTGGTTTGGAATAGAATGATCCTAGATTTGTTTATGCAGCTTTAATACACAAGTAGCTTAAACTGGCAGTAAATAAGATTATAAATCTTCTGCATATTACCTAAGACCATTATTTTGGAGATTTACAGCATCACATGCAATGCCTTTCATGCCAAAGAATCCCAAGGCAATTTACCAATCATGCATATGGGAATTACTTATTTACCACTAAGGTACAGTCAGTCACCTGCTGGCTGGAAAATAACTGTTGTTTCATGATGGAGAGAATGTCAACAAAATTGCTTCAGGGCAGGACATGATAAAGAGCACAGTATCAAGTGACACTGAGTATCTACTGTGTTAAGTACTCAAAACAAAATGTAGCCATTGTGAAAAAATAACCCCCTAAACCTCTGAACTATCAAGGACCACAAATAGCTCTTGTCTGGTATTATCAAGTATTTCATATATTCATTTATGGCACAGTAAACACCACTACTGCACTGCAATTTACTAAAAGTTATCTTAACAAGCATTGACTTCATAAAACTCTTCAGTTTTCTTTTGATGTATCTCATTCAAACACCGATTCAATTAAAATACTATCTACAGCATGTATGTCCAGGAATGCTACTAACTGGCAAGTTTAGTAAATTTGGATGAAACTTTGTATTAATTATTAACACATCAAAGAAAGGAAAAGTGTGCACATCCATTGCATTTGTGCTTGGTATCTAGAAATGACCTCTCTGTCAGAGTCAATAATGTCCTTCATTTTTGTCTCTGCATGACTGAGTACTAAAGGAACGCTGAGTACTTCTGTGTGGATGAGACACTGGGGAAAGCAGAAAAACCTGTGAACTGCTCCAACCTGCTTGTGAGGTGTTCCAGCAAAATACTCCAAATTCATTAGAAAATTCACTTTGCATTCCTATCCTGCCATTATGGGCATGGCGAGTCAAGATCTGTTCGTATCACCTTCCACTACAATGACCTTGCTTCTCACTATGAAATAATGGGTTTGATTTTCTCAGTTTTCTTAGAACACCCTGAGAATAGCAGAACTTGTGTATACAAATTGAAACCGTGACAACTACACATTTAACTTTCCATAACACTACACATTAAAGAATCTGCTGGGAAAAAAGGCCTTAAGTGAACACATCGAACCCATTACAGTGGGAATCTTCTTTTACACTAGGAAGAGCTTGCCCATTAGAACATACTATATTTACCTATGGGCCATATCTTTTGTCTTAAAATACTACCTATCATAGATATCACATAATTAAAGCTTGCTGAAGACAAATCAACTCTTTCGTAGGGCAACGCAATAGTAAGACACCTTAAAATAACACCACTTATTCTTTATACTAAAAAAGAATATACAGTTTTCAACATCAGTTGTGGTTTGGATCACAGCTTTACCTTCATCTAACCTAGATGAAAAGAGAATTTAGCTTTTTGCCCCTCTCAGACAGAAACATGCTTCACATACATTTATTCATTTTGTTAGTTCTAGCACTGCATTTATTTCCAAGAAAATTAGATGGAAATTCTGTTCTGTGGGAGAGTCTCAGAACAGAGCTAGATGTAAAATTCAAAACTAACAAAGGCTGAAAAAAGAATTAAAGGAAGTTATTGTTTTGGCTTTTATCAGCTGCAAGTGCCAGCGCCAGTTGCCTGTAAAGAATTCAACTGAAAACTCACCCAAACATTACAGCAGCAGCATGATTTCAGAAATACATACTCTGCAATACATCAAGAAATGCCTAATTCTTTATTTGCCACATTATTTTGGTGGGTGAATGATCATGTGGTACATAACATACCATTTACCCAAAACAATGTTGTAAAAAAGGCAGGCTAGTTGCTGGAACAGCTCAGAATGATCTGCATACCAGCTGCAACTAGGCAGGATGATATCAATCACTGAAAATATTGCACACATGGTTTCACCAGGAACCCCTAATGAAAGTAAACTTTATCACAGACAAACAGCTGATAGCTATCCTCTTATTTATTAGCAAAATTCAATCTTTGTGGATTTTCTATAGAAAATTGGGAACAACATATCAATGTGGTAGCAAAAAAAAAAAAAAAAAGTAACACATTATAAATACAATATCTAAAAGAATGTGATAATCTGCAGTTTTATTTTAGGGATGCTAATACAGCCCTCTCAATAATGCTATTTTATAGCTGTTACTAAATTGTAACATAAGTTATCTGCCAAAAAATGCATTTATATTTAGAGAAAAAAAAATGTGCACACAAGTTTTATTCCATGTGTGGGCCAGTAATGCTCCTACACTAGAGACTGCTAACTATTCTAGGCTCCAACAGCAGCAGGATCACCTTTGGATCAACTCTACCCTCAAGCTACCTTTAGATTGAATTGCGTTTGTATTTTATACTCACGTTGGGTTCATTATAAGTCGTCGGAAGAAATAAGTCCAAGTGATATAATCCATTGCATCCTGCTTAGAAGTAATAGTTCCAGCAGCAATTTCAGCATTCAAGTGGTCAGCCAGCACATCTAACAAGCTGAAGAACAGGAAACAAGAGGATTTTGCTAACTTTGCAATCAAGAGACAGGTAATAAATACAGTTTGTAGACTTGTGCATTAAAAGGTTTATTACTTTAACTGTAAAAATATTATGTATTTATTTTCCAGTGAAAGAGAAGAGAGGAAGAGAAGTAGGGCAGATGAGGGGATGTAATTGCAAGGTCAGTCATCTTCTTTACATGATATTGGTATGAAGCTCAAATTATTTTTTGATTGGACCAAGAATGCACACGTTTAAGTAATTCATGGAATGCATTCAGATGGAGCTACTCAGGGATAACTTCTGAACACTGTATGTTGACCATATGATCATGTTGTTTTAATCCAACAGAAAATCATACAGAAAGACAAACAGGAAATGAAACAGTGGCAATAGCTTATGTAATACCTGGCAGATACTTGAGGGGCTATTAAAATTATATCAAAGATGCTACCCCAGATTTTTCCTCATCTTCACTGAATGTAGGGAGAAAACAAACCAGCAAACAAATATGGTTTTACCCAGAAAGGTCTAAACTCAAACGCAGAAGAGCAAATACAGTTTAAAATGATTCCTGCAGAGTAAAATACTATTTTAGTTTCATTAAATGGAACAAAGACCTTCTCTTGGGTATCTAATGAGATCATGCCTGGCTGCAGTTCAGTCAGGAAATGGTAAATATCTTTAAAGATTTGCCTGATTTTTACTGTATTATAATCCTTTTACTTCTCTTACTGTTCTTTTCCTATTGCCAAAAGTAAACAATAATTAGGTATGAGTGCTGTATTTCAAACCCATGATCAGTGAGAGCACAAGGCCTGTCATACAAGTTGTGTACACCAGTCTTAGAACTAATGCATAGACAATCACTTTTAGAAAAATCTGTAATTAAAAAAATCTGAAATTTAATTTTAAACATTGGAAGTACTACACAGAGCTGATAAATCTGGTCTCCGCTAGAACAAGATGAGAAAGCATTCCAAAATTAAAAAAAGCCCTCCAAAGTTCATCTTTGAAGCTATGAAGCTCTTCAAGTATCTTTGATGATCATAAAAGAGCAGGACAACTCTCTGAGCCAATCAGATCACAACCTACACATAACTTAATGAGATTACCATTAACATGAATCTTCATTCAAAAGTTCATCAAGTATTGTTTTTTATATAGTGAAGGATATAATGTATCAAATTGCTGATATCAATAATTATATAAACACAAAATGATCTACTAGAAGTATGGAATAGTTACAGTATTCCAAACAGGAACAAGATGTGACTATTATATTGAAGATATGATTTTGTTATCTACAAATGTTGCTTACCTACTTATGAGTAGATTTCCTGGTTTATTCTAGCACCATACAGTCTGGATATACCATAAACTTTTAAATCATGCTGCTCTTCTGACTAACTAGCTATTCTTTTGAAGAAGTTCAACTCCTAGCCTTTTGTGCTAAGTGGAATGACATCTTTATCATTATTTTTTTTAATTAAAAAAAAAAAAGTATGGCTTGGCTTCCTATAAGGAAATGAAATGCGTGCCTCCACATACTTTCTTTGCAAAATATTATAAAAGGCCCCCTGTGCAGCACAGAAATTAACCTTCAAATACACCTGTCCGTTTCAACTACACTTCACAGGTGGATAGCACTTGCAAGTTCCTGCAAATTTCCTGATCAGACAGACATCCAATCAGTGTTCATGTTGAGGGACTAAGCTTCCATAGGAGAACAATACTGTGAATTCTTCACTGCTGAGAAAAGTTTTCACTAATGCTCATGCTTAATTAGAATTCTAAGAATTCCTCCATGAAACATGCATGTATAGGAGACTGATATAATTGCTTTTGCTTTTTGTCGAATAACTGTTATAAGAATCAAGGCACAGGTTACTTTATGCTGAGCAGAAAACTCAGTTACGTTCAGAGAGGCTTCTGACAAAAATCTCACAATTCAGAAGTGAAAGATGTGTTCAAGTTTATCAATCATTTACACTAGGCACACTTCTTTTTGAACTTATTAGATTTTTAAGACTGTGCAGTATATGGTACACATCTTCTAGGTGAAAAGTGCTGGAAAACCACCTATTTCTTTTTTTTTTTTCACACTAGGAATTTGTAATGGAATTTCAGAGAGGGTTGTGAGGATCACATATAACTGTCCTGCATGCTTGCCTTGAAGAACAGTTTGTTGTTTGAGACTACAACCAGAAGCAGAAAAGCGTTTGTAATATTATCTAGATGTATATGTAGTATTATCTAGAAATGAACTAAACAGTTCAACAGTGCTTCAAGACTCATGGAAGAAAGGATAGATAATTTTTTTAATGATTTTACTCTAGGACTCTGATATTTAGAAGATACTCAACACAAGAATGTTTCTTTTCTGTATCCCTCATGTGTATTACTGTTGATAGCTCAATTAGGTTTTCTGATTGCTTCAACTTTACCTGGATTCCACTGGGAAAGGTTCATAAAGGAATTTTTTGTAGAAGTCTTTCTTAATATCATGAACTAGAATTACAGCTTTGCCTTGGTCATCAAATTGTGGTCTGCCTGCACGTCCCATCATCTGAAGTACATCTGCCAAAGAAACAATAATGTATAAACCCCATTTTATTTAAATGTATTTAAATAAAATGCAGAAATAAACATTTATTTCTATATAATGTGTAGTAAAGGATTTTTAAAAATCCTTGACATAGCTAATTTTTTTTCCATCTCATATACATTCATGACGAACCTCTTTCTAGTAGAGACTATCTTCCTGCATACTTGAAGACCACCCATTGCTATAGTATCCAGGCCTACATGTAATATAGATTCCTCCTTTTCTCCCTCCGTTCCACATCCATCTCTCATCTGATATCATGAAATTAATGATAAGAGAACTCACAAAGCTTACAATGGCAACTGTATATAATTTCCTAAATTTCTAGTACTCGCCTTCCCTATAATAGATGTTCCCTGTACAAGCCTTTCTGCTGTATGTAATTTCCATGGTTTATAATGTTTTAGAGGAAAAAAATGGTGAAAGCAAATTCTAATTGTTGACAGCTATATCTGCTACTCAAACTTCAGGACCAATCATATTTGTTACAAGCACCAGAGTAGGGAGGGTTTCACATCATATGTTGTCCCTGGATCACAATATACAAATTTAAAAGCAGGTAAGGTTAAAGTCTACCTATACCACTCTACCTGCAAATACTAGTTAGTTAGTGATTTCTAGAAACACTGAAGATACTAGTTTGAACAAAACATACTCAACTTGCTAACTGCCTACCAATATAGGAATGTTTATTATTTATCTGTGTCTTTTCATTATCTGAGAAATGCATCAGCATAGGTTTTTCTTTGTCTCTCTCAGCAGAGCTCTGATTCCTTTCTGGTGCCTCCAGCAGTTATTTAAGTTTGAAGAAGCAAGGGGAATTAGTTCAAAAGTAAATTTTAAATCTTTATGTTAAAATGTATGTTTTGAGTATTCTCTGTGAGATCTATCATACCTGCAGGATATGTAGTTTGCTGAACCTGGCATTTTAGAAAAGAATTTATTCAGCCTCAGAAGCAAAGTAAGTTTTTTGGCCCAGCAGTCAGCTGTGTATTGTGGTTAAAAAAGGACAGCCAGAAGGTGTAGAACATGATATAGGAATGGACAATGATTGGAGAAACAGCTGACGATGATAAACAGAAGTTTTCAGTAACATACTTTCACTTGTTGCACACAAAAACTACATTAGACACTGTTTTTTTAAAACCAGTTTATTCATTTTGTAAATTTAGAAGCAACATGAAATATAAAATGGAACTTGTTTGAAAATTATATTCCTGAATAGGTGTGTGTACAGGGGAAGATGAAACTTCTTGTTATTCTATTATGGTGAATTAAATTCTGCATAATACCACTTAGGAAATGGATTTACAAAAAAAAAAAAAGTCAGGATATGACTTCTGCCAATATTCCCCTACATAATTATCCCAAACTTATATTTTTTCTACTGACTATATGCTACTTGGCTGCTTTTAACCATTGAACTAAACTCCTGAAATGTCAAATACTATCCAACTGGATGAGTATATGTCTGGTAACTGTGAGAAGGTCCTCCCCAAAACCTCTGACTTCACTGAAATAAGTGTTTTTCCTTATTTTGAAATTACCGAGCTCTCCAGAATGAATCATTCTGCACTCTGCTGCTTCCTTGGAGTCAAAACATCCATAATACAAAAAGGCAAGTTCAGCAGGGAGAAGCCAAGTTAATGATGAAATAACGAAGGCATATTTGAGGGCAGCATTAAAGACAGTATTGTGAGCATTTGGAAATATTTCCAAAATAAACTTTAAATTTTCATTTAAGTGCTGCTGAAAAACGGTATTACCTATCCATAGGACTTCCAAATACATGAATACTCTCTAGAAAGTTATAAGTGCTCTAAACCACACCACATGTTTCTTCATAAAATAAGGAATGTACACTTTCTGTTGCAGTGTAGACAACAAAATCTAAATCATAGATGGTAACTTCTGTTGCTTTTCCCAGGAAGTCTTATATAAAACTTAAGAACTGAACAACGCCCACTATGCAAGTAATCTCAAATCAAAAGGTAATAAAAAGTGAAAGCATAAAGTTTTCTTAATGCCTTTGCGAGTACTTGTACAAAATATTTCTAAAACAGCACAGTAAGGCTCCAGTGCTTACTGAGTTTCCAATTTCTTTTGAAAATATTATTTTACCTATTACTCTCTATTGCAGTCCCACAGATTCAACATAAAATCTAAAATATGAGTTGGTTTCTTTCCTCAGCACTTTCCCCCATTCACTAATAATGTCAGTTGCCACTGTTCTTTCAGTCAGGAAGTATGAGATACTACTTCTCTATGGAGGCTGTTTGTACGGGGTTTACACAAGCCAGTCTGTCACAAAATGCAAGTGTACATGGCTAAGCTCCCAGTTTATAACAGAATCTTTGAACGAGAGAGTCAGCCTGGAAATAGATCTCAAGTTTCTTGAAGAGCACTAACCACTAAATTAACACCATGATGGGTTACTCGGAAAAGTAACCTGAGCATTATTTTCAGTTTGAGCTTTTTTCATTAGTAAGCTTCTCTTGCTAAAAAGATGTGTGGCTAAAAAGATGCAAAATCTCTATTTACACTACAGGTAACACTTAGATTGTCTTTAGGTGTACACATCTCTGGAACAGTGCCGGATCATTTAATAAACTTTCTCTTATGAAAAGAGAAAGAGAAAACAGAACAGGAAACCTGGAATAAATTTAGCTTGTCTTCATTCTTCAAGCTTAGTACCATCCAGACAAATATTCTCCCTGTCTGAACTCTGAAATAAGTTCCTCAAGTGTTCAGTTTCTTAAGCTTGTTGAAAGCACTGCAGAGCAGCTTATGAAAAGGTGGAAATTACTGGAGGGTAGGAAGCAATAAAGGTCTATATCAAACCAGAAATTCAAACATTTAATTAAGCTGATTATTTTTGAAGTATTACTGAAGACAGTACGCTAGTTAAAGTCTTCGTATACTGTGAAGTAACGACATAAATTTTATGTTCTCATATACGCATGACTCAATTTTTGCACCACAGGTAAGTTTATTGTTAAAAATCTGTTTATATTTTAGAAAAATGTTTCAAAAATGAAAAATTATTGTTTGTGTGAAAGCCTCCTTTCATCCAAATTACTAGACAGCTAAATACGACTTTATATTGTCCCTTCATAACTATTTTGAATGATACACATTAACAGAACTTGAAAAGGAAAAAAGATTTACAAAATAGAAACATTTTTTTATCACATAAAACCTTAAGAGTTCTCTTACAACTCACATTAAACAATGAAACCCATCTTCACAAATTCTAGCTTCTACCTAATTTAGGTATTCTCATTGGTTAGTGACTAAATAATTCAGATTATTTGCATATACTTGAAATACATTTCAGCATATGAGCATTCCCATAATTTATGTGAGTACCTGTAATGGGATAATCCACATAACGCCTTGTTTTTCCATCATAGTATTCTGTTCCTTTTACAATTACTAAATGAGCTGGAAAATTTACACCCCAAGCTAATGTGCTTGTGGCAATAAGAACCTAAAACATAAAAAAAGATTAATGAGGTATACATAACAAAAAGCCAACTTTTAAAATTCTGTGTAAAACTCATTATGGCAGGATTCAAAGAACAAATATACCTGGATTTTACAGTTCACAAACAATTCTTCCACAGTTTTCCTGTCTCTCTCATGCAGACCGGCATGGTGCATGCCTATTCCAAAAGCAAGAGTCAGCTTCAAATTTGAATCTCTAACTGTCCCTATAATGTCATTCATCTGTAACAGAGCAAATAGTTGCAAATAGTTACATATTTTAAAACAGAATACTCAGACTTTTTAAAACTTTTAGGGTTATTACTATCTTCATTTTATAGCAAAGATAATTTGCTTAACAGTTTACACAAACAGGAAAACACGGTCTGCCCTTTGAACAGTCTTTTTCAGTCTAATCAGAACAATCAAATACTGCATTAAGAGTGGGAGGAATAAAAAACTACAGGACTTTATTGAGCCAAGCAGAATGGATAAGGAAATAAAAATGCTGAAAAATTTGTGACAGGTCTGCAAATGCTGTGTATTCTGCTCTGTGTTAGTGTAATGCAATTCCTGGTATAAAAATATAGGAAACCCTCACAAACAGTAATGTAACAATCCTGAAAAATAAATTTGGTTTTCTCATGCCTATGAAAAGATAGACATGTGTCTACAATTTGATAATTCTGCAAATATTATCCATGAACAGAGTTCTTGATTCACATGCAGAAATGCAAATTTGAGTTAATGTTTTGAGAGTGAGTTTATAATTTATCGGTTCAAATCCTGTACCGAAATCCAACATACAGAAAATGTTTTAACTTGAAACCTAAAATTTTAGATAAAAAGTTATTTTTTCTTCTCCCCCCCTCCCCCAGTTTTCATGTCTATGACTATCTGGAAACCTTTTAACTATCTACCTTTCTTGCCTAAGTCTTCTTGTGATAAGTTCTGTAATAACCTCAATTATTTCTGCAGACTACTTCTGTGAAAAGCACCTCACTAGTAACAAACACAAGCTTTGTAACTTTGTCTTCCTTAGTGACTTTACCCCTCAATACTCCTTCCATTGTCATATTTTGAAGGCAATTTACTATGTTATTTGATTTTCATATAGTTATAGCCAGGAACTTTCAAACCTCATCTCTTATTAGTGGTTTCCTGGTGCCACCAGCAGTGGCAGCGTGATATTGCATACTTATAGGCAGCATTTTTCATAGTTAACCTAGGAGGTATAGCCAAATTTAAAGAAAATAGTCTTTAAACTTTAAAGTCTTTAAAGAAAAATGTCTAAGCTCAGACTGAGTATCATGAAGCACTGAGCTTTGATACCCGTGTAACTGCAGTGATACAGCATCATTCCCACTTTGACTATGAGGTGTTGCACTTCTGAAGTTCAGAACTGTAACTTTCTTGGAATGTTTCCTAGGTTTTATAATTGTCAGACCTTAATATTAATACAATTACTTCTGTATCTAAGCCCAAGTAACGTGTAGCATTATTATTATAAAAAAATCCTTTAAAGTTACAAAAAAAACCACCAGAGAATATAAGAGTCTATACACAGCATTAAAAATTATAAAGGAGTTTAAAAAGTCTTTTGGACAGAAAGAAGTAACAAAGAACCAAATTTACAAAAATATTATTTAAGTTTTGGCTTTGTCTAATCGGTCTGAACTAACTAATGAAAGCCTCCAGACTTCATTTTCTCTTGTAATGCAACTGTCTGGATGTTCTTTGTACTATCCTGTATCCTGGCATGTATAAAAGAAAAGATGCACAGAAAAGAAGAGAGTAAAAAGGACTATAAAACTTAGAAAGGAAAGGAAGCTGGAAGAAAAAAGCAATGGATTGAGAAGTGAAGAGGGAATAAGTCTGTTTAGGAAAGGGAAACAAGAGGGGTAGATAAGCAGAAGAGAGAGAAAAGAACTGAATGAAAGGAGGATATGTTAAGTGGTAATGTCTATCTACTTAGATACAATCAGCAAACTTTTGATTTCTCTAGTGAATATGTAGACGTGATTGTAGTGTAGACAACATTAATTATGATCCATCTTAAAGATTTCTACTTCTAAGACAAAAAACTTGATAAAATGAGAACTTGTGTACTGTTTTTCTCTACAGTCATGACCACCAGCTATAGTAGTAACTGTAGTTGATCAGCTATATTAGTAACTATATATTCAAGTGTATTACAGCTTATTTTTTCCCCCTACAGATCTATGAAGTGGTATTGGCACAGTGTTAAGACAGACACTGAGAAATAACAGTTTTACGTATACATTTCAGAGGCAAGGAAGTCAGATGAAAAAGTGGAATCAGGAAAAGAAATGAAAACATTAATTCATTTACAATTTACTTAATTTGTCTGTTTAAAAATTGACAAAAGATATTAAATTGCTTTTAAAAAATAAATTGCTTTTATAAATCAAATTTTTATCCTCCCCACCAAGAATCATCACCTGATGACAATCACATCTTTAATGTAAGGGAACAAGTCAGTTATAATGACATTTATTTCATTATTCACGAGTTGAATTTGATATTGGAAAAATAATGAATAAAATCCCTTTTCCTCTAGAAAATACAGTGATCAAATTAGCTGATTTGGATTGGTCTATAGCAATTAGACTGCTCCTTCAGCACGTGCAGTTTTACAGCGTTAGTTCTTTCGAGTACAGAACCTGAGCTAAACCTTTTTGTCATATAGCTTCTAGCATATAACATCCTAAATTCACACAGTTGGGAATTTATTCAAAGATGTTCTTCCTGCTTTTACAATCAGCGGTGGTTGTTTTTTTCCCCTCTGATTTGTATTACAGCAGTGGCCCGTGGTGCTGTTAGTCATACCTGCAAAGCAGTGTAATTTACCACAAGAAAACTAAAAAATCCTTAGCAGGAGAGCTGGCGCATGTACTACTACCCTGTCGTTTTAGCAGCAGGGAATCCTAGTCATTTTTAGCTGACCTCTTACTTTCACATAAATCAGTGTAATAAACACAACTATTTTACCCACAGGCACAATCCAAGGCTTAAAATTCATTCTCATGACAGTTTATTTAAAAACATAGCTCTCTCTTATGTCAATTTAGTTTTAAGAATATTATCATTTTTTTATTATGAAATGCTGGTGTAATTAGTAGTTTCATTAAGCAGAAACAGACACACCATCTTGACTATAAAAAAAAGTCTAATGTTTCTACAGTGTTACAACTTCATTCATTCTTTTTGAAAAAAAAGTAATGTAAACTCAAAAAAGGTGAAAGAATTACAGAAAATGTATTTTAAAAATAAGGAAACGTACATGCTACTGATGTTAAAACAAACAAAGAAACAAACATAAACAAAACAACAACGCAGAACACTTGTAACATTGATTCAGGGAACCTATTGCAAGGAGGGATTTTCTGTGGGCTCCAAGGAAGGCAGGATTGGGCCCATGTGGAGAAGCTTCTGCTATTTTTCACAAATCTCTTGATGAACAGAAAAAAAACCTTCTGTGCTTTCCTCTAGCATCAAGCTGACTAGGATTTCACCTTTTTACTAAAAACCTTTGAAAACCAACAAATATTTACTGCAAAATACGGTATTGCAAAATATTTATTCTAGAAAAATATTCTATTTCAATCTTGTACATTCTAATCTCTGAACAAGCTAGATTTCTTTCAGACTAGTAAGTAGTCATTTTCTTTGTTCGTGCACATATGTAAACTGTTGAACCATTTACTTTAAGCTAATAGAACTTTTTTATTTTTTAAATTTATTATACTTAAAAAGCTTTTGTAGAAAGATAGGATTCCATTTAAGTAGATACATTACCCTGTGCCTGAAATACATTCCAGTCAGAGTATAATTCAGCAAGCTGATGACAATGCTGGCTCCAAAAGAAAGGAGGAGACCAGATTGGACAAGAATGAGCTAACAGATTGTGCAGCCCAATTCTGTCCCTTTGAGTGTGATATATTGTTTCAAGATGCTAAAAACCCATACTTTCTCAAAGCATATCTGTTGTGCTGGTTTTCCCATTTTCACAGAATCCTCATTATTAGTACTCTGTACTCTTTTCAAAGCACGTCAGACTCAGACCATATGCCACCGAATAATGCTTATCAATTGTCTAAAATGCCCAATAGAAGAAAGATGTGCCAAACAAAAGAATCATGAACGTTATGAAGTCTTTTACAAAAATAATTACATATTTCACATCTGCTGCAGATGTTAAATGAAACAAAAACATCTTCTTGTTATAACTAAATGTTAATTTTTTATGACACACTTTTGTAGAAGGAAGTTGAACTTCTATAATGAGCATAACACTTAGAAATCATTCTTGGTACCTTCCTGACCTTTAAAGACAAGAAAAATAAGTTATCCTAAAATATTAAAAGTTGACTTCTCCTCATACTCCAGAAATTTCCCACGAAACGCAAAATGCTCAGAACACCTCAGATAAGATTTTCCAAGAAATATTAAAGGTTTAAGTAGTTGAAATATATTATTAAAATCTATACTTTTAACACTAACATTTCATTTGAAAGATGGCAATATACCCATTCATAACACAGACCAGATACTTATAGCACAGCATTACTTCAGAACAATAATACGGAGACAACAGGTTATTTGATTTAAAAGTTAGAGAAGAAAAAGCCATCTTTTGTCTTTCCAACAGTTCTTGGTTTTTTTTTTTCTTTTTCCCAGTGATACGAAAAACAACTTAATGGTAAAATTTAATTTGCTTTCAGGCGTATGTCGATGCATATTTCCACATACTGCAGACACACACACACACACACACACATATATATAATTAGCACACATGTTTATACACTCACATCTCTAAAATCTTGAGATCAGTCAATGAGCCAAGGAGTCAGTGAACGCCCTTCATTCAAGTGCCCTTGTGTTCAGTGGGAGCTGAATATTGCTTGGTATGGATGCTATTGAATATTACAGCAGGTATGCTTGCGCTAAAGGATTTTGGTTATTTCTAGAGGTCTCATAAAGAACAGTCCTAACAAGGTCCAGATGGTAAAATGATGCACCGAGCAGAATGCAGAAATCATTGTGGTTAAAGTTAAGACTGTAAACGTGGGTACATTTCTTCTCTTGCAGTGCGAATATCAGAAGAAAAAAAAATCCACATATCTGGCCAGGAAATAAATTTCTTTAAAAACAAACAAGCAAACTAGAAAATGCCTTGCTTGTTTGCTGCTGAGAACTGCATTCTATCCTCAAACAATAAACAATAAATACTACTTTATACTTTTGTTTTAGGTTAAAGACAAAAGGCAGTAAAAACATTACAGAAAAATAAATAAACTAAAAACTTAATTCTAAGAAATTCTGTTGTACAAAGATTGCAACATCTACCACCACCACAGAGAGAAAGAGAAGAGCTTGTTCCTCTTTAGACAGCTCCAGATGTAGAGCAGTATATATCATATACAAGCCTACCATCACAAACTGGTGGCACTCTGTTTTAAAAGGATAATCTGAGCTGTTGTCCCTTTTAACAAGTTAAGTAATGGGTCACAAGCTTGAACATGACAACCTTGGCTGACAGCTCAAAGTTTGAATTTTAGTTAGTAATTGCAGATTTATAACTCATGCAAGATTTATAAATCATCTCATGATTACACAAAAAAACAGGGTAAGCATAAGGTTTTATTTTTTCATTGGCATCTGCTGGCCCACTGACATGGATGAACAATAAAAAGAAGAGAGGAACTACTCAATTTAGAGGGGCAGTCTTCTCTTCGAGATGCACGGCCTATTCACACTGCTGTCATGATGCACCTGTGCCTTATAAGTAATAGCAAGGAAGATCTTTTATAGAGTGTTGCCTACTGAAGAGTCCTTGAAACTACTGCAAACAGTCAAAAATGGCAAAGGTGGCATCTTCAACTTGCTTCTTCACCCTTTGGTGAAAAACAAGCTCTGAGTTAGGACTACACATTCTAAGTTCTGCTTAAACTCTGAAGAACTAACTGCTATAACAGAATTTTTGCATGTGCTATGCATAGCACATTTTTGGAGGTCTCCTTGCTCAGTCTAAACTAGATATGAGATATTCAAGTGTACATTTCTTTATGAAAACCATACACACAGCCTGAAACTAATTTGAATAGAATCTATTAAACTGATTGAACTGACTTTGTGAATCAACAAGTCCAGAAGAACTGGGTAAACAAACAGTACTGGAAACAACAAACTCCATCAAGTACTGTCCCATCTTATGAAGACTGACTGTTGTCTCAACCTTCTCAAAAGCTTTCAACGAGTTGAATACTGTGGGAACAAGGGCATGAACAAGAAACTATACATCAGACATGAAATTCAAGGTAAACATATAGGAAGAAACCTCTCCAAAACTGAACAGAATTGTTGGCAATATATATTTTCAGTAGATGGAAGTAGAATAAAGCTCCTTTTCAACTATAACTAGACCAGTGATTCCTTTAGGGGAGAGAAAATCTGCGATTTCCCCATGATGCAGGTATGCTGCTGTCTACTTTGGTGGCAACGGATGAAATGTTGTTCCTGTATGATATTTATAAGTACAGATACGTATTCCAGAAGCTTCATAGAAGTTCACATCCTTTGAAATATAACTAATTGACCTATTGTCTGAATTTGATACTGAGCTGTGTGGCAGAGGAGGAGCTGGCTTTGCCTGTTACATGAGAGGACTGGGAAGAGAAGTAATCTTGAGTTTTGTGAATATAAGCCTTGATAGACTTCTATAGATAGGATTTGCAAATGGAAGTCTGTCTGGCGATACCACAGCAGAGAGAAACTCGTTAAACCACAGGGTCTACAAAGAAGATGAAGGAAACTAGGATGATGATCCAGCTGGTAAACACATACCAAAGATAAAACACGGGCTTCTCTCCCCCATTCCAATCCCCCACAAACCCTGAATCGCTCTGTTACCGTAACTGAAAAGATGCCATACTGGCTAACAGAGCAGAACTGTTTTCAGTGGTTCAAAGAATCTGTGTCTACCTCAGTATGATTCTTGCAGATGCTATTATGGATAACTTATAATGGCTTAGAACATTTGAAGTAGCCTTATGAAATCTGCCCACTGGGAAGCTAACACAAGCATAGAATAACAGTTAGGCAACGTGTAGCAAAACAAATTACACTATCAAATGAATATAACCAATGAGTTCTTGACAGAATCTCACACTGATCAAAATTAGTATCATACAAATAAGGATGAATGAAAAAAGTGCCAAGACCTGTTGTAAAGCCTGTAAGCTTTGTATACACCCATTTATGAAAAATCTATATCTCAACACACTTCACAATTAACGATTACTAGTGTTTTTAACACTAAGACATTTGTTTGTAAGTCCCCCTCAGTGAACACTGGTCTACAAAAACAAACATAATAAACTGACAGACTTTAAAAATGGTTAAAAGATAATAACAATTTCTTTTTTCTAATTGGTCCATTTTTATCTCATACAGACTTGAGAAATGCTTGAATTATGTGAGCAAGTGTTGAGGATAGGAAATGTCTACCGTAAAGAAGGTATTAACTAGTTCTACTTCTAGTAAGTAAAAAATTATATAGCAATAAAGAGATTTTTGCCTATTTCACCTAATTCAAGCGTGACTTTAATATAACTTCAAGTTAGAAAATTTGAATAAAAGAATATTCTGAATAAAGAAGTAAGCAATACATGCATTATGTATGTTGTATTACTATCGCTTTGTCCTTTGCTTCAATGATAAATGAAATTCAGGTTAACATTGCTCATATAAAACACAAAACTACAAACTGGTCCCCTGATTACCTAAAGCATGTCCACTTGAACTTGTAGGTACTTCATACAATTATGTTATGCAAGATATTGGTAAGACATAAAACTGTGGACATAATCCTCAGTCTTTTGTATTTACATAACTGAAACTCAATAACTTGGTAAGTATCTTTGTTATGCTCCAAACATTCAGGTTATTAATTCAAATACAAATCATATGCAAATGTTATCAAGCTAGTAAATGCAAAGTCTGTTTGACCTTGTCACCTCCTCTTTCAAAACCTTCAGAGGTATATTCTGAAAGAGATGAAAATGTCTAACTTCTGACAGGATACAAGAACAGAAGGCCCATATTTAAACACTCTTAATAGAAAACCCTTTTCCAGGAAGTCTCTCGTTTATAAGTGAAGAACCTTTCTTCAGATATGGTTCCTTTCTGGGACAGTAGGGGGCTCACAGGACCTGGGGAAGCTATTCAGATTAATGTTAAGTCATTTAGCGCAAGCTGCATGTTGCATATTCTATCTGCAAGTGACATTACTACAGTAAAGTAGGGCAAGGTAATAGAAAACTCTATTAGACAGTAATTATTTTGATATGAAACATTTCTGTTATGCTCAAGAAAAGAAGTTAAATGGAAGTTATAAAATTAGAAAAGCAGCATCAGATTAAGACATGTTTTAGTACTAGCAGTTTGTCAGCCAAGACATCCATTTTCTCCTGTAAAATTCATCCAAGGTAGGGAGGATATAAACATTATGCTTTATCTCAGAAAAATAACTTTTTTTTTGTTTTTGTGAAGGGCAGACAAAGGAGGATGTTCTTTCTTATCTAGAAATCTTTACTTTTGGCATAAAATTTTTGGTATACGTATATATGTTTCATATAACTGCTGAATATTCAGTTTTTACCTGGTACTTAGGAGCCAAGCATTTTGCCATGTTTTGGTTGTAATGCAGAAATTTCCATGCGGAAGGTGAGAGAAAGCTATCTTCCAAAATCTAGGGAATCTGAACAATGTTTTTCCAAAGCACTGATGTACTATAATCAGTACCATTAATTCAGAAGGAAACAAATCATTCTGTATTCAGAGCAGGTGTGGAACTGAGATCATTAAATAAAATTCAGTATACATTTTGTAAAATGCAAACAAAACAGAACATTGAATGGATATTTATTATTTGAACATTTTCTTTTCAGTAAATTAAAGAATTCTTTGGAGAAACAATACAAGAAAATGTAATTAAAGATTATATTCCATGAAAAGAAAAACACTGGAAGAGATTTGCTTTAACTTCCTATTCAACAGCTACATGCCAGAGGTTCCTGGCTGTAAACCTGGGAGAACAGTAGCCCTGTTTTTTTTCTTTTTTTTGTATTTGTGTCAAAGACTTGTACCATGTGATGTAAGTTGTACGGGCCAATGGAACTAGCACTAACAATACACGTGCAGGAAAAACAAAGATAATTTGCTTTCTAGAGTTCAGATCTCGCAAAGATGTTTATATAGTCTTAATGCTAGTTTTAATACACACTTGAAACACCTGTTTCAAGATTTATCCTGAAATCATTATTTGTTTCCAAATTAATTTATTTTCAAATACACATCAGTAAGACAGCAACAAATCAGAATTAATTCAGATAATATTATTCTACCTCTCTTTCATCCATCTTCAGCCATTGTTTGGGATCATCCTCAGTAGCTAGGAAAGCTATCAGATCTAAGGCAGTAAGCCTTGTTTGACGTCTGGATGACACAAAAATAAGAACAGGCTTGGCTGGAGAATGGCTTCGAATTGCTGTTGAGAAAAACAGAACTTGAGAATTGGGCCCTTTAATGACAAAACCCACAACTTCTATTTGTAATATCTACACAGTTGATATACTCTGTAATACCTCTGCTGACATACAGTATGAATGCTTAGTTTTGACAGACAGATACAATTGAGTATAAACATTTCTGAATCAAAAATCATACAACTGGTCAGCTGAATCTGAGCTAATTTGCCCTGCTACTTCGGTGATCATTTTAATATAAAGATTTAAGAGAAGCAATTAGAAAAGAAAAAGGAAAAAAAAAGAAAATGAAACACAAAAGCCGGTCAAGCTTTCTAGACTTCAAAGCTTGTGCATTTCTCTGTCTTAACCTAATAAATAAGTTATGTTTTTCTAAGCTATTAGGATACATTATCTTTGGCTAAGTGCCATCGAGGTCCAAAACTTGCTTTCCGTTTGACCTGATTTGCAGACGGCATAAATTCATGTCTGCTTGCAAAATATCATTTCAATGCAGTAAAAAAGAAAAAAGGTTTCAATGGCAGAGAGTAACCTTTGAATAGCTTATGGTGGACATAAGGGAACAAAGAAATGTTGTTTACTAGTTACTGTGATACATTTAAACCAATTTTGTTTTAGAACTTTCTCAAAAAAGATTCTCTTGCTCTGCCTGTGTTTCAAAAGTTTCAGGTTCCACCAATCTTTTACGATGTCAGGAATAAGGATTACATCAAAGTGCTAAAATAACTTTCACTACATCATGGCAAACAAGTGGGGGGAAAAGACTACAGATTTTTTTAACATCAACAAGCACTAGAAGTATAAACAGTTGTATGTAGGTTGAATACACTCTCAGCAAATCCATTTCTCTTTTCTCATGTAATCCTCATTCTACTGATTTTTTTAATGAATTGTTTATTTCTGAAAATTATTTCATACTATACAACATTACATATCACTCTTCAGTTTATGAATACTGTCCTGCATATACACATACCATATAACTGTGGAATTGTTGAAAAAGGATAATTAATCTGTATTTATACCTCACAATTATATATGCCAGTATATCTATATATTTTAAAAGCCTAGGATCTAATGGATTTCTGTTGCTTCTGGAACAGGTGTGGCATAACAGCCCAAGACAGATTTATTGTTCATTAGTGTTTTTGTACAATGCTCTTGTGGAGGTGTAAATAATCTGAGCTGCCAAGATTGGTCTCTAGTCCGCAATCAATACTTTACTTCTGTCATAAGGATAATTAAAGCAGCTAAAAAGTCACCTCACAAATGTCACCTCACAATCAACAACAGTTCAAGTTACAAAATTTATATTGGAGGTTATTTTTAATTGATATAATAAATATTCCTTATGTAACCAAAATAAAATACGTTCCA
The DNA here is from genome assembly GCF_002078875.1 of Numida meleagris. Lineage (NCBI taxonomy): Eukaryota > Metazoa > Chordata > Aves > Galliformes > Numididae > Numida > Numida meleagris. Next base: position 70,846,869 of record NC_034411.1, on the reverse strand, counting down.
ATAAAATATAAGAGTTTTTCTTAAATCTATCCTGCATGCTAGTTTTGTTGCGAATAAAAAATTGAAAACAGAAGCATATCTGGATGCACTACAAATTTTGAATTTTATGGTTATTGCTTTGAAACTAGAATTATGTGAGGTTAGCCTGACTTCCAACTTCTGTTTACAATTTTTTAATGCTAACATACAGTGGACCATATGAAAGTGCCTCAGCAGATTAATAATATGAATGGTTTTATTGCTTTCTAAATTTCAAATATTTTTTACACAAATGTTTCTTTATGGTGTCAAACACTAAGAGAAAACATGTTTTATTTTCCCTTCATTAGTACTAATTTTATTCTTATGTTCTAAATACGCTACATTCCACTGTTATATGTTTCATGTGCACTGTTCTTTACATTTCAGACAAATAGCTTTGGGTCATTAGCAGATGCAGATTCCTCCTATCCATGCCAACAGGACATACAGTAATACATGCCGTATGTGTGCTGCAAATGTACTGTGTAAAGTGCTCAGAATCTTGCTTATAAGTAAAGAGGGAAAAAGTCTGGGAGCTTGCTTACCTTGAAATGCAGGTTTGTTCATGCAAGCCATACGAGGACAGTAATGCTGGCCAGGGAATCCCTGAATGTGTACCTCTAGAGGAACTGGACGTACTGATGGTCGGAAGTTGAACAGGCCCATCTACAAGAAAACATTTTTTTCAAGTTTAATCTTGAATTATATCATAAATCATTATTTTGCTTTTCTGCAGCACAAATACATATCCATCTCCTGAAACATTTTTCATACCTGATTAATATTCAGCCAATCAGCAAGATCTCTGGCATTTGCTAATGCAGTGGATAAGCCAACTACTCTTACAGGCTTCTCTGTGTGAGATGAGATGAAGTTTGTTCGAGACACAATGACTTCCAGTACTGGGCCTCTCTCGTCCCCTAGTAATTGTAAAGTACATTGAAAAACAGAAAAAAAAAATTCATCTGTCAAAGTACAAGCACAGTTCTTCAAATTTAGAAAGGATTCTGATAAAAAATAACAACAAAGAGAACTACGCTCACCTAGCAGATGGATTTCATCTATGATGAGAATGGAAACTTTCTGAACATAGCTTCTGTTCTGCCAGCTTCTGCTGACACCATCCCACTTCTCTGGGGTAGTAACAATCAGATCAGCTTGAGCAATAGCTCTCATATCAGGAGTCACATCTCCAGTCAACTCTACAACCCTGTAATCAAGAAAGATATTTTTTTCAGACTACATAAAACTGGCTTCAGAGTGCTTCAGAACATCTTAGCATTCAAACATTAATTCTTAAAAGAGAGAAGAAACAAAATTGAACAAAATCAGATTGTTTCTGACCAAATACTTCTAACAAGATTTTCAAAGCTGCTCTGAGATAAAAAACTTGTCTCTGCTTTTCTAGCAAATACCACATAAATACCAAATATAATTCCTTTGCAACACTATAAAAAAGGAAGAGGCTGAATATGAGTCCAAAATCATCTATTGTTCCTTTTTCAGAATGAAGATCATATAGAAATATTAATATGTTAAAATGTGAGTCATAACAACCTGTCATAGCCAGGCACAAAAGCTTTCCAAAACAAGTTGCTGCTTGCTGATGTGTGTAGATCTCTGGTTTGAATAATGAGGGTGGACTGTAGAATATCTGCATATGCTGGTGAAGCTCCATCAAGAGTAAAGCAGAAATTATGCTGGAGTCATTTTTGGGGGAATGTTAGTGGAATTTTTCCAGCTGTTTTACTTTATTATCCTTTCAATTTCTACAAACATTATGTGAGATCCATCATGTTAGACTGAATATTTTTGACATTTCTGTAACACATTCTGCATCTAATAAAAATCCCTCAAAGTAATGTGCCTCTTCTATTCAACAATTAAGTCACAAATATTAACATCAATCTCAGAAAGGAAATACTACCTGAAAATATTTTAAAATGACAAAATAAAATTTATCCTCACACATCGTTAATTAACAACAATAAAAGAAGTACTGCCAGTTAATAAGTTACTGCTATGGTAACAGCAGGAATCTCACTGGTAATTTTGTATACACTGAGTAGTACCTCCTTGTATTGAAAATTGTGGTGTGCTTTGAGCTTTAACTTACAAAAAAAAAGTTGTATATAGGAGAGTGAAAGGCCTTATATCCTATACATATATTTTTTAACTCAAGAAAGTATAACTTTGCAAAACATCAACATGACTGATACTCCTTATATGTCATCAAGTAACAGATGAACTCCAACACCTGTGAAGATCAGCAAGAAATTCATGAGGCCAAGGAATAAATCTATATTCCATACTTTATATAAGAAAGACAATATACGAATGCTGGTATATAGTTTATGCAACTTCGATGAGATCTTTTATAGATGAGGATTCTAATGAATGCTTATTTTGAATTGGAGTTTCAATCTCCAAGGACACTGCAGAGAGAAATCTCATCTACGTATTTGACATACTGGCAAGTAATGAGAATGAAAATAGGTAGACATCAAAGTGTACCTCTCTTTTTCACTTCTGATTTTGCTCTCACAATGACTACTGATAGCATTTTTAAATTTTTTAACTACTAGAGATTTGAAGGATAATATACAAGCAAAATCTATTTTGAAATACTCAAAAGTATTCTGTAGATTTTATCCATACTTGATGGGCTGTTCTTTTGCTTCTCATTTCTTTGATTAGGTAAGGAGAAACATACTTTTTACCAAGTTTTTCTTCAATCCTAACTTTCCAGTCCTCAATTCTCTCACGAACGAGTGCTTTTAAGGGTGCAATATACACAGCCTATTAAAAAAAAAAAACAACAAACAAACCAGGATACTTTTATTAAATTGTACCAATAAGAAAATAAAATATTTTATACTTGCAAGATTTTTTCATTATTTGCAAATGGATTAAAGCACATGTTCCTAAAATGAACTAAACCAGGACAACATTTAAAACAAGACAATACCTGAAAACACTGATTTGTTTCCTGAGCCATTAACAAGCAAATAAATTAAGAAAAAAAGAATAACTTCCTGAAATTGAAGTAATCATTGCACTATTTAATATCAAAATCCACTGAATATATAAATAAAGTCATATTTCTCAGGACTAGAAAACCTGGAAACATGCATTCTAGAACAAAAATAATCAGAATTTCCAGCACGTAGATTTCTAGATATGTCAGATACTTATTAAAAAATTACAAATTAAATTATAAAGCTGATTATTCTGAGTAAAATGTCGTAATATTGTCCTCATACAAGCTTGCTGTGCAGGGTGGAATACCCTGACATATGAATATATTTATTTACAGATTTATTTACAGATGCTGAGGTTTAGGCAATTTGTTTTAAGGTGGAACAGAGAATAGGCTTGTAGTAATTACAATTTATTTATTTAAGTAAGAGAGAGAATGGGGCTAGCTGTATTGACATGGAGGGTAACTAATTGCTTTAAAACAGAATTACTGCTAGTAAAAAATCAAAGGCTAAGCAAAAACAATGTAGGTAAAGCAGGCAATTACAGAAAAGGAAAACTAGCATGTTGGTATGGCATGTTTTCAGATTTAACTCTAATTGCACGCAGATTAATATATAAATGTGAAATAAAAGCATGTGCTTTTTGTATTCAGACATTTATAAAATGGAGAAAGCAAAATTCAGTTTGCAATAGTCTTCCTTGGCTTCTGGACTGCTGAAAACATATACTAAATGGTTCTAGTAAATCTATTTTACAAACCTTTGATGTGGGATACTTGTTAAAAACTCTAAAGATGGCTAATTCAGCTGCAACAGTCTTTCCAGAACCTGTAGGTGCTCCAAGAAGAACATTACAGTCTGTGTGATAAAGTGTATGAAATATCTGGGTCTGGATAGGATTGAAGTGTGTGAACTTGTAGAGGACTTCATATTCTGGATGTCCTAAGGCTGTGACAGGCAAAGGTTGAAGATCTAGAAGCTCTACAAACACAAAATAATCATGAGCACATGACAACAGATGCCATCACATAACAGTGTTTACTATGAAGCTAAAAATATTAATATTTTAGTGGAAAACTTTCACTGGAAATGGCTTTACTTAATATCTCATATGACATAGAATTCTCATTGGGCTATTGTTAACTTCCACGAGGAATACTGAAAAGTTGATTTTACAACTGAAGTATTTCTTGAAGTATTATAGTTAGTATTCTGACAGCTATGAAACATATCACTAGAATAAATTAACGTTTTACTTAAACTGCTCCTTTTTTTCCAGTTGCAGTAAATACTAAACTCACTATACTAGATTATATATGTACGTCCTTCTTATGATAACAGAATGAGGAATAAGAAGACAACAGTCTGTATATTTCAGATTCATGAAAAAGATCTCTTTAGTAAAGAAGGAAGAGTCAAGATTATTTGGAGCTTCTAAATTAATGGAATAATACCAATCAGAGGAGTACAATTAAATACTGAATTTAATCCTTTAAACATGTAATTAAAGATATAATCTCAATAAATAAACAAACATCCCTTCAGTACATGATTCTCAGAATATCTTGAGGGCATCTGCTATCCAAACAATTAGATTATGGTATTTGGAAGATGACATACATAACCAAATTGGATTTGGAAACCTACCAAATTAAGGAGACAGCACTGATTCTGCTATGCAGATGCTTGCTTTGAAGTTGGTCTTCTACTTTTTTTCCTTTTTTTTTTTTTTTTTTTTGTGGCTAGAGGTCTCATTTTCTTTTCAGGGTGCTTCACGTTAAGGTATGATATGGGAGTTATAAAGTCACATGTTTTTCCCTGGTACCTTATGGCTGTTTTATCATTCCCACTAAAACTGATTTCTTGAGTTCTGTTGAGGAGAAAGAAGGTTTTCTGCCTAGCAGGGCCTCTGTGTACTTCATTGTTGAGTGGGAACCAGATGGGAATTGAAATCAATTACCATAAATCCTAGAGGCTCCATAACTGGTGATGTGTAAATATCTTTCTGTTTCTTCTGAATAGTAGTCAGTGATCAGTCAATTAGATAAAAAGGTTACACATGCTTTTCCAGACAGCGTAGGTACAGTATAACAATAGCTAAACACTTCACAAACACATGTGAATTTATGCATGCCAAAGGACAACATTGTATGAGAAAGGAGTATTTCTGAAGGCAGTCACTTCACAGACTGCTAGATGAGCCAAATGTAATTACAGTGAAAAGGTCTTACAATGACATCAGGCACAATGAATGTATAAAGCTATTTATGTAACCAGAAAAAAAGGAGCAAAACACAGACACATGCTTCTGTGCCAAGTGTTAAAAAGGAGGGGGAGAGGAAGGCCATGACTTGATCAGCAGTGCTGAGTTGAAATTACATGTTCTGTACTGTAACAATGCTTGCTATGACGCGTTGATGTTAGTAAAAACAGTGAAAAGTTGCATATTTCCAAAATTTTAACTGTTCTTCCTTTCCTGAATACCAATTATAATGCAACGTTCCACACTAAAATTATTTCAAACCAGTCCACAAGAAATGTAATGCCTGCAAGTGCTAAGACATATTTGCCTAATTTTATTGTCAGTTTCATTTTTCCTGTGGTGAACCTGGAATAACAAAAGAGCTGCTATCATGTTGAGTCAAAATAAACTGGATTTTAAAATTTTAGAGAGCTTTAAAAAGTTAAGTGATGAAATGGTATCAATAATACAATTATGACAAAATGAAATAACATATACTTTTCTATCATAAAGAATGAGCTAGAGATTTATTACATCTGTAAGGAAAATCAATGCAAACAAGAAGAACTGAAAGAAAATGATCAAATTTCAAATACCTGTGTGGGGTGGATGTCTCTCTGGAAGAATCAAATGTTGAAAATTTATGATACACACAGCCTCTGCTCCTAACCATCTATCAGACACAGCTCGAATGTAATATTGAGAAGGCAGAGGTTCAAAGATTGGGATGGTAAACACCAGTAGTTGAGGTTCTTTAGTAATGACCTAGTGCAAACATTGTGTAGAAAACAATTACTGAGCAGACAAATCAGTAACTTGACAAATCATATAGATTGTCTCACTTCTGTATTACTAACACAAAGCAATTATGTGTGCAATTCCAAATGCAAGATATACACATCTACAAAATAGTCCACCACAGGCAATGGATTTTGCTTCCATTAACCTCAAGGCAAGACTAACTCTTCAACTTTTCTTTTAACAGACAAAAACATTATAGTCTTCCCTTTTTTAATCTGGAAAAAGCTATCCTATTAAAAGAGGAGGAGAAAAAATGACATCTGAAATTAGAAAACATCTTTCTGAAAGTCCAGGCTTCAAATGAACATCTGAAACTGAGAGCTGTGTTTCTAGCTCAAAATCCTGTTCAACCTTACAGATTTATTTCTTACTAAATTTACTTTTGTCTTGCTATGAGATTCTGAATAAAATACATTACCTGTTTTTTCTGAATGATGAAGTACTCTGAATGATAAATGTGATCATTAGTAGGGTCTTCTACCCAAATCCACCAAGGCTCTCCAACAGTGCCATGTACCTTTAAGAGTAGAAAACACAGCTCTATTGTAGTTGTAATGAGGCTCCCAAGGTTTACTGGATAAATCACATGTATTTCTAAATTACGTATGTTTACAAAGGAATACAGAAATAAAGAAATCAGAGATATGAGCAATATAACATTTCTAATTAATTTGTCTGCTGAAAGATCATATTGGAATAAGAGTTTCCTTAATGTGCATGTCTCCTTAATGGACATGACATAAATACAACTGAAACAAATGCCTCAGCTGTCTATAAATGGACTGAACTGCCAAGGTTTCTTCCAGGATCCTAAAAACAATTCCTTCTCTCTTTTCTTCACTGTACTTCTGTGTTTGGATTCTGTGCATAGAAACATTGTCTTTTGCTGTCTGTCAGAAACATTATTTTAGCAAAAGTTGGACTGAATTCTGACACCCTTTTCTCCTCCTCTCTCTTTCTCTGTTTTTTTTTTCTAGAAAGAGGCAGTTATCAGACTCAGAATATTGTAGTTTGATCTAGTCACTGCTATAGGTTAAGTGAGAAGAACATAGAAACACCAATGTTGGAAAAGACCTTGAAGATCATCCAGTACAAACATCCACCTACCACCAATATTTCCCCACTGAATTGTGACCCTTGGTACAACATCTAAATGTTTCTTGAATGTCTACAGGAACAGTGACTCAACCACCTCCACAGGCAGCCTGTTCCAGTGCCTGACCACTCCTTCAGAGAATAAGCTTTTCCTAATATTCAACCTGAACGCAACCTGGTACAACTTGAGGCCATTCCCTCTAGTCCTATTGCTAGTTACATGGGAAAAGAGGCTGATGCCCACCTCACCACAACTTCTTTTCAGGCAGTTGTAGAGAGCTGTAAGGTCTCCCCTGAGCCTTCTCTTCTCCAGACTAAACAATCCCTGCTCTCTCTGCATCTCCTCATAAGACTTGTGCTCCAGATCCCTCACAGCTTTGTTGCCCTTCTCTGGACACACCCAAGGGCCTCGATGTCTTTCTTGTAGTGAGGGGTCCAAAACTGAACACAGTACTCGAAGCGCTGCCTCAACAGAGCTGAATGCACCTCCCTGCTCCTGTTGTCAGTTCTATTTCTGATACAAACCAGGATGCTACTGGCCTTCTTCGCCACCTGGGCACACTGCTGGCTCATGCTCAGCCGAGCATTGACCAATACCCCCAGGTCCATTTCTTCCACACAGTCTTCCAGCCACTCTGCCCGAAGCCTGTAGCGTTGCCTGGGGTTGTTCTGGCCAAAGTGCAGGACTGAGCACTTGGTTGTGGTGAATCTCATCTGATGGGACTCAGCCCAGCAATCCAGCCTGTACAGGTTCCTCTGAAGGGTCATCCTACCCCAACTCGGTGTCATCTGCAAACTTACTGAGGGTGCACTCAATTCCCCCATCCAGGTCATCAATAAAGATATTGAAGAGGACAGGCCCCAGCACCGACCCCTGGGGAACACCACTCATGACCGGTCGCCAGCTGGATTTAACTCCATTCACCATCACTCTCTGGGCCTGGCCATCCAGCCAGTTCTTTATGCAGAAAAGAGTGTAGCTGTCCAAGCCATGGGCTGCCAACTTCTCCAGGAGAATACTGTGGGAGACAGTGTCAAAGGCTTTGCTGAAGTCTCAGTAGACTATATCAACAGCCTTTCCCTCATCCACTAGGCAGGTCACTCGATCATAGAAAGAGATCAGGTTGGTCAGGCAGGACTGGCCTTTCATGAACTCATGCTGGCTGGACCAGATCAACCATGCGGTTGTCCTGCACATGCTGTGTGAATTACAAATATAGAGCTAGCTCTTGATGAATCTCATACCATTTAAGAACTGACACATACCTACATTTTGGGCAACTACTGCCCTAAAACTGTGTCTAATACATGATTTGGCTAATTAATACTAGTTGTTCTGTACTTCTGTTGGACTCTTCCTGGATGCAGAAAGGTTTATTTGCCCTGTCTGGATACATACCTTGGCTCTAACAATACAGTAAGCCTTTTCTACTGGAATCTGTCTCACAAGCTTTTATTAAACTTAAGAGCTCCCAGCACTGAAAATTGCAGCCCATGAAGGATCAAGATGATGATGTCATACTTCATGTTTACCAAAATATATCTACTTGCCCATCCCTCGTAAAGGTAAGTACAAAATTCATGATGAGATCATTCTAGAATTTTGTGTCCAGGTAAAGGAACAGTCTTAAAAACATGAACTGTTAGCTAATATTTTTAACATTCTGATGACAGTACTCTTCTAAAAAGCTTGTCAGAAAAGCATGTGATAATGAAGAAGGAATTTTGGACTCTCAGTGGCTGAATTATTAAAATTTAATAGTCACTAAAAATGGATAACATTTTTTGTCACACTAGATAATAGTTTCATTTATTAAAGAAATAAGGAAATAAAAAACAAAAAGAAACAGCTACCCGATTAAAAAAAAAGTAAAAAAATATTGAAGAGTTTTTCTAGTTTTGATGAGTAGCAATGTGCAATTACTAGAAGAACTCCATAAGTTTACAATATTTCTGAAGCAACTATTAAGAATAGGTTGTAGTAAAGCCTGGGCAAAATCTGGTTTTTGCTTTAATCTGTCAAGTACAGAGCTGAAATATATGATTCAAATTCTGTGCAGACCACTTTTCAATTTGTAAAAATCTAGAAGAATCTGAACTTTGCAGACAAAACTAAAAATAGACTGTGAAATTACTTTGTATTACTAGGAAAATACCTTAATATGGCTTTTTTTTTTTTTTGCCTTTGATAGCAATTGGGTAACATGGATGAAAGATAGAATGATAAAACTTGTTTCAATCATAACAAAAAATAATTCTTATTAAAATTCATGTTAGGAAGCCATTCAGACATTTTTGGTAATAAATCCAGGTAGCAAGGAAAATCTGACCTCACATATTTTGATCATTAACCTTCCATTCTCAAGCTAACTTGGTGAAGCTGCCAAAACAAAAGAAAAAGCCTTTAGGCAGGAATACTAAATTCCAATATCATCTACATGTTTATGGAATAAAACTCTAATTTACTTGTGATTAAGGTAAATTTGTGAGGGGATTTATAACTTATTGTTTAATAAAAGATACTTAGTAGGCACCTTTCAGAATGATAACTTCCCTTATCTTCTCAGAGAAGAAAAAGACAAATATGCTTGTCCACCCTCGCTGTAGAATGTTTCAAAAGTACCAGCAACAATACAATGCCCCCATGTGGACATTCATATTTCATTTAGATTTCTCTTAAATCTATTTCTAATTAACAGATTCAGAATGAAAGGGTGTGGACATACATAAGCATCCAACTAATACCTTGACTTTTCTGTTCAGGCAAGTTTCAATACAGAAAAGGCACTGATGTGAATATATATTTGTAAAGCCATAAGAGCAGCAGAACTTGGCATACAGTATGAACTGTATTTCATGGCTTTAGTTTCTGAGTTTCATATTTTAAAAAGTCACCTGTGTCTCCTGTTTTCTTGCTTCTCCTTTTTGGGCATGTAACTCAAATCTGTGTCTTACACAATTGATATTCACTATATGCATTTGTTTCAATTTGATATAAACACTACAAGGCTGTTACAATTAACAGAGATAAAAAGATGATCCTTGGGTAACTTCTTCCATAAAACTCTTACAGGCTTTCCTCCATCTTCCTTTTTTTTTTTTTTTTTTTACCTGATCATTCCATGTGAAGTCAGGAGTGATGTTCAACCGAACTCGGAGTACTGTGCGAGTAATTGGTTGAATCGTTGCTTCCATTGCAATGGAGGGGATTTGATGGACACACTGTTTTACCTTTAACCCAATCTTCACATGATGCAGCATATGACCTGCCAAGAAAAGATTAGTGTAACAAATTTACGTTTACAGGAAAAAAAATCCAACTCCGACTTTGAAATCGGCTTTTAGAGGGGAGTATTATTGCTTGCTTGTTTTGCTCTTAGCTGTGCAAATGTCTGACTCTCTTGACCTGGCACGTCAGAATATTTTGTGATACTTAACTTGAATTAGCAATTCAGAGCCCAGAAAAGTCAGTATTAATTCCTGCTGTTGGCTATAACTAAGGGGTTAAAGTAATTATTATGAATTCACACAGAAAAAAATAGTATGTCAAACTAGTTTTTTTTCCTTCTCTGACTTTTTGACCAGGCTCTTACTCAGCCATATAGCACTTCTTAAAAGTGTGAATACTGACCTTTTACTTGATGAAGGGCAGAAAATCGAACATTACAATTCCTGTGTAGGAATTCGAAGTACACAGAACACTGGATTCTGTGTTCAACTGTGTTGAATAAAAGTAATTAATAGTTTAAAATTCTCATGACTAGTAATCATCTCACAGCAGCTCTGATTTTTTAGAATACACCAGTGTGTAACTGAGGCAAAGAAAAAACTAAATGCTTCAGTGCTTATTATTTTTTTTCACAGTCATGATAACTAAGGCAATAAACGAATCATTATTATTTTTTTAAATTCCTAGTTGTAGTTTACAGCTGAAATCTCTGTTTCCTTGTTCTTCGTTTTAAATACAAATCAATGTATGTACGCAACAGTGATTTTTTTTTTCTTTTTTTCCCCCTAAAAAATATTGTAACCTCTAGTTTATTTAGGAAAAGAAGACTGATCACATTTTCACTGTAATCACTTATATAATTATCTGGAAAAAAAATTAAGTTTTAACGGTAATGGTCATAAGTACTCCCTTAAAAAGTACTCCCTTCTAGCTTTCAGCTAAAAGCCAAAAATAGCTAATGATTTTCTGATGCCATTACGTGGCTCCTGTGTACACCTTCTGAATAATTAAAAAAAAAAGAGCAAGAGAAGAAATCCCATTACTTGCATGATGGGCAAAATGGTAAGGAGAAGGAGATACAAACCTTTTCTTGATATTATACACTTTAGGAGCATAACAGCCTGCAATTGGTATGTTTTTTCTTTTTTTTTTGAACCTTGACTTTCTTATTTAACAAATTGTCAGATTTTGTCTCTCAAAGGTCTATACTATTAAGAACTGAATGGTGATCTTGCTTGAGAAGTAAATCACTAATGCAGAAATTTAACATGTTTTGTCAGTTTAATTTGCAGTTAGTAAAATAACTGCAATTGTTGCAAGTGGACTACTATAAGTAAAGTGATTACATTGGTACAACTTCATAATATAGGCAGCATTACAGCATGAGCAGTTTTTGCAATTAGAGATAAAACTTCAGAAACTGTGCTATATAAAGGTAGATGCCAACTGTCAAAGACTAGTGAGGTTTTGTAGGTAGTCTTCTTCATGTCCCAAATCACTTTCTGTATCACAATGTGTGAGGTGGACTTCTGTATCTGTACAGTACAACATTTGAGGTTTTGTATAAGTGTCTCCTAGGGTACAGTAATTCTCCTCTCCCAAATGCTGCTTGTTAAAATCACCGTAAAACTTACTGTTTTTGTTATCATTCTTTTTAATGGTTATGACAAACTATCAACAGCACTTAAGAAATATGACAAACTTCTAAAAAAATCAGTCTATTCTAGAAGATAGGTATACTTGACAAAAGATGAATAAATTTTGCTTGTTCCACAATGATTGTCAACTGTACTCTGTAAATCAAGACAGCCTATCTCAAACAGAATCATAGAATCATAGAATTGCTCAGGTTGGAAAGGACCTTCAAGATCATCAAGTCCAGACACAACCTAACCATACTGCTCTAACTCTAACAACCCACCACTAGATCATGTCCCCGAGCACCACATCCAAATGGTTTTCAAACACATTCAGGGATATACCATAGTCATTTCTTGGCATTTCACAAACTTCATCATTACCCTGCAATAGTGAGTAGATTGTTGTTGTCTGATTCATGGCACACTGGAATCCAGGATCTGTGCACACAACACAATTTTCTTTCACTGGAAGATCTGGCATTTGTCTATCACTGGGACATGTCTGAGATAGCCAGCTAACTCCTGTCTTTTTTATTCTATTCTGAAAGTGACAATAAACTTTGAAAAGGTAGAAGCAGTAACACTGAAACTGTATTATGGAGTCAGAGGAAGAGCCTGCATCTGGAAGCTGTGTCTTTCATCATTTCTTTGGTTTTGAATTCAAATAAAAAATCTAAGGCAAGCAAAGCCCTGGTGATAGAAAGAAAGGACAGAGAGGAAGAAGTGTGTCAAGAAGTAGTTCTTCAAAAAGAAGCACAGACCAACTTGCTTTGGCATTTAAATAAGGCTGAGAACACAAAATATCATGGCGCACAGTCACCAATAACTTGTTTTCACAGACCTAAGCCTACTTTCCAGCCATGTTAATATAAAAGAAAGCTACGTGTTCTACACATATATTGATACATTTCTACCTTGTGAATAGTAGCTCCACAAGCTGAAGGACGCAAAATTATTTTTGTATTTTAATACAAATTTCTTGTTTCTCCAAAGGCAGGTGTGGGGAGAAATAAGCATTAAAAAGAAAAGAATAAAAACACTAACAGTATTCATGGAAAAATAAATAGTGTCAAAAAAACCCTGCACAAATATGTAACAACAATTTGTGAGATACTTCCGAATGAAAAAAGCATTACAAAACTAGAACTTAAATGTTTCATTTTTAGTAACTCTAAAGTTACTATTTATTATAATACACAGTTCAAGTGAGCTGAATTTTTTTCTCACAGTCCTTTGGCTTACCTTGTTAAATAAAAATATAGTCTCTAATTCTGCAAACTTTAAAATATTAATTCAACTTCTTCCAACCTAATTTTAATCACATAACAAAGCTTCCTAAGATAGGTATATAGTTCTCTTATCAAATTAGAAATATCAAATCAGAGGTCATAATTATCTAAAAAGCAGTGTCTGTGAACTATATTTTCACTGTAAAAGTATGTATTTTAAAAAACAAAAGGTTTTTTCCTCAAAAACCTGGCATTTCAGGTGCAAGGAAAATCTAAGATACATAGGATTATCCCCCAAATCAGAAGAAATATACTGATATAAGAAAAAGAAACATATTACAAACAGAATTTATTTTCTTAATTCCTACCAGCTTGTGGATATTTTTTCAAAAGTAGTATATATGCACATACTAGAAAATGTCATTATATGATTCAGTCAGTTTGTGGATTTTCTCATTTTCAGTATGTCAAATCACTTAAAAATTTTTTTTTTCTGCAAAGACACCAGTGACAATGCTTCTCCATGTTCAATGAAAATTAATGCGGTGTTTCAGAAGCAGGCCATTTACTGATAGCACACCTAGATATAAGAATCTACTTTTCTTCTTTTTATCATTAATAGTATTGCATTAAAAAAAATTCCAACTGGAAAAAATAGACGTGTCTTTCAAAGAAGTGTTTTACATAATTAAAGCAAGGGTAGCATAGGGTATAAATGATCATTAGTATGTACCTATATGCAGATATGTATATATAGACATTTATGTAAAGACACATCAATAGACATGTCCATTCTTGGAGTTGGCAGGACATGGGCCACCCTCAAAGCTGTGCAATATTACAGGCTGTGAAGATTGAACAAACCTTCTTGATTGGACAGACCATAATAACATGTTAATGTGTTTACATGGCTTCAAGACCAGAGCGGGTTTGGTTTCTTAATGAATGGCTCAGATTTATTTCAAACTTGCATATTAATTAATAATAATTTAAGCAGATCAGCATAACTGATTTCTCACCTATTTCATCTTTTCTCATGTCCTTCATCTTGTCTACAGTGAGATTCTTCTCTTCCAACTTTGAGAGGACTGATGGTGGTAACACGGAGAACTGTCTCAAAGGGCTAACCCAGCCCCACAGCCTCTTGTCAATGACTTTGCTGAGATTCAGTAGTCGATATGTCATTGCAGGCCAACGTTTCCTAAGGGCAATCTCAAAAAGAGCTCGAACAATACGAGCTGCATTCTGGAGAGTGAAAAGAAGGCAAAAATGTTGTAATTCACTCAAGTATTCTTCGTAAAATGAAAGGGAACCCATAGACTCATCTTTGAGAAACCATAACAATAGATATTTCTTTTCAAACTTATTTCAAACACTCTTGAAAACTTAATTTTTTTTCCATTACTGACTAATGGCAGAACTACCTCATGATTGCCTACAGAACTTAAGACAAGAAACATGTGCAATTAATTACAGTTGTACTGGCAGGTCTGCCATGGGACTTTGAACAGAACATTAGGGAGTTCTAGGTTTATTGAGTCTCAGTCACTTCTGAACCAAATTCACTTGCTGTACTTAGTATCTTCCTCCTTCTCCTCCATACAGCTGCAAGCTCAGTTTACATGGAAATTCAGGATTTAAGTTTTTACCTTAACTGTGCTTCCATAATAGGCACCCACTTCACAGTGACTTTCAGAACAGTTGCACAGAAGTTCAATGTTTTTTTATTGTTGCTTTTTTTTTTTTTTTAAACACATTACCATCTCCCAAGCCTATTGTATAACCAAACCGTATGAATCTACTTTGGAGTTGGAAAATTAATTACTAACATAAGCTTGAATTAGGTCAGTCTTATCTCAAAAACCTAAGTTATAATATTCCTTTCATAAGCTTATCTAACTGTATTCTGAAGTTGTGGATTTTCTTTTTTTCTTTTTTGCCTGCTAGTACTGTGCCTGGATTAGAGATTCTGTTCTTGATTCACAGAATTGAATACAATCATTCTCTACTGCCTCTGCAGTGCCAACAGGAATAAAGAAGAGAAAATTATTTGGCCATGATAGGAAGCATATGTTACTAAAGAAGCACATTTCTTTAACTTAGAAAGGACGAATGATTTTCCTAATACTCACTATCCAATTAAAAAAATTCACAATTTGTAGCACTGGTTCCACACACACAACTTATGGAGGTTTGAGAAGTAGAACATGTTGCCTAACTAAAAATATTATAATTGAGACAGACAAAAAAAAAAAAACTGTCATAAAAGCAAAGATTAAACGAATCATACTAAAAATGATCTTGCTGTGCAAAGACAACAATTTTTATGATGTGTGTAACGCTTTCAGACTCACTTAAACCTTGCATACTATGAAAAAAAAACTCTTGTGAAGAAGGTAGTGGTGCTATGAAAATCTTGCTGGAGAACATGTATACTTTCAAATATTCAACTCTCATCTTTAGCACCAGTTAAATGCAAATTTCTAAATCTGTTTTGGAAGGACGAGAAAAAAGGATTCAATGCAACACATTCATGGATTAAAAGAAAAAAAAACAAAAACAAAAAAAGACATACAGGATGATCTAAAGGGTGAAACTTTATAATCTGTTTCATACACTTATTAATGTTGCACATCTGGGATTGTCTATGAGCATTTTGTCACTTTGAGTTCTTCAGGAACTAAAATTTCAAGCAACTCTTCCTTTCTAAGATGGTATCTAATTGTGTAAGCAGGCAATTTTATGTTACATTTGCAGTTCTCTTTTCATTCAGTGTAATAGCTAAACATGCTGTGTAACTATTGACAGTTTAGCTATCAAACGAAACTGACAAACAAATATATAGGTTAATACGCAAACTTACATGATAAACTCTAGCAGTCAATTCATAATAGCACATCTTTCTTGTACAAACCAAGGATGTGAATAACACACAAATTATATTTGACAGAACAAAATAAAAAAGTACATAAAACAAACATAGATTGCGACAGTTTGTTAGATTCAGAAGAAAATCCAATAAGTTAAGAAAATCCTATCACAGCAACTTCAGTTAGAAACTCTAAATACAGTAAGACTACAGGTGTAATATGAATATAAAGAATATTCAAAGTTAGTAAAAAGATGCAGTACCCTCAGAATGTTGGATTTTGCAGGTCTTTTTCTACTTAAAAAAGTACCTCATACACACATGGAAGGCTTTGATTTTCAAATAAATTTGCATTAAAAAAAGTTTGCACATCAAGTCTATTTACATAATAGTAAACACTTGGAAGAACTAACACAGCAGAAGCAGCAACAGATATGTAAAAATTACTATTTTTACCTGTGCAACATATGCAGAATCTGAAATAAGGGAGAAACTGTCCATCTCCCCTCTGCTAATATATGTTTGGAGGAGGATATTTATTTTTCCATAGTTGTTTTCCACACCTCCAGGAGCAGGAAGTTCACAGAAATCATTCAATAAGGTATCCAGCTCTTCTATTTCTTCTTCTCTTACCTAAGGCAAAATTATACAATATGAAGAGGTTGGAGGAACTTGATAAAAATTTTTATACTAAAATAAAATATTCCTCATCATATAGTTACATTATTTTAAAGCAGAGTCTGATTTTAAGGATAAAAAAAAGACAAGCAAAACCACATCTTACAGAATGTAGCTAATAGACTATAATTGAAACAATCTTAATAGTGACACAATTACATTTTATTATTCATCACCATCTACTAAAGTTGCCATTGACATACAAAAATTTGATATGCCACAAAAATTCAATCTTCCGACCCCACCATCCTTCATCTGATGAGATTTCATTTTTTATTTGACCAGAGTAAAACCTCTGTCCATCTGGATTAGGGCAATCTTGAATTAACATTAAATGTATTCATTATAGTTATATAGTTTGCATGTGGAATAACACATTTTTAACTCAAAACTGTGAAGTACTATGATTCATGATATTAAAGTTTTCACTGTTAATAAGATTAAGTCTCAATATGAATAAAGAAATATTCATATCTATATTTTGAATAATGCATAACTTGTTACAGTTTCACTGATGACCCTTACGTGGCAAAAATAGCATAAATCTACATATTCTTTGATTTACTGATAGTCTGTTAGTGTAAAACTTATTTAAAGAGGGTAAATGTTTGGTCCCTGCAGGGAACTAGCTGAAAGTAATTTTCATTTGGACTCGACTACCTGACATACAAAAGACACTAAGTCAGTTGGGTTAAAAGCCCCAAATGTCCAGCCACCTACAGGAAAGAAAAAGATGAAGGACACAACCATCACTGATTACTCTAATGTCAGGAGAATATTATGCTCTGCTTACATCAATATTTTTTTTAATAAGTTTTTCTGCTTTTGCATAGTCCAGATCAATGTTTTGGCTACTGCTGACTTTGCTATCTCAAAATACAGAGCTCAAAAAAGTATTATGGAGACAGGTTTCTTATTATTAAAAGTCAAAATTCATATTCACAAAGAGGAATAAACCTTGAGTTACTCTTGTGCTAATCAGCCATTAGCTTTAACACTCAGAGCTGTACAACAAGTGAATCACAACAAACTGCAAATGATGTTGCACTGATGCCATATCATACAAATCTGAGAAAGCAAACTGGAAAAACTATGTTTTAGTTACGAAGCATTGCTACTGACTTTACTACAAATTTAGAAACATTTATCTTCCATATGCTTTCTTTTTAAATATTCAATTACTCTAAATTTAGATCTAGCAAAGCAATATCACTATCGTGAATAAAACTAGTAGCTCTGAAAATGTTGTATGTAACACTGCAATACCTCATTGTTTATTATCTTCTATAATACAAGACATTACAGCAAAACAGAATTTCTCCATTAGATAAAGAGACAGCAATGCTCAGACAATGTGTGCAAATATGTAAATAGTGAGGGATTTACACTACCAGTCCTCAGAGCCAGGTGAATGAGAGCCAACTCTGATCTGAAAGTTGCATGACTGTGGTAAAATGGCAATGAGCCTGACCCAATAAACCCCATGGAGTCTGGCTTGCACCTCTATGAGATGGAAGCATGGGCTAATAAGCTCACACCAGCTTGCAAGGTATCGTATTATGTCCTACCAACAGAGAAGGAAAAGAGGGAGGCTGGAATTAAACTGAGCTTGATAGTAATCTTACAGTCTGTACAATAGAATCTTTTAAAATAACTTTCTACATTTCATGTTGAAAATAGAATTCATCGTTCTGATAATCTAGTATTACCCTCTGCATGAATTATATCATAGAGTTAAATTCAGTGAGTCCTGCCTCATTTCTTTTAAAGCAAATTGCTCACAGAGACATCTAATAGAGACTTAGACGTCAAAAAGAAATCATCATTCCTGGATGCACCATAGCAATAGACACTTATCTTCACCTGTTAATAACTGAGAAGCTGAAAAGTTCTTAAAAGCATTTAAAAGGAATTCTCGAAGATCCATAACTATGTATTAAATGTGCATTACAGTTCAAGCTGAATTACTGATAAATTTGAATGAGAGCAGATATAGTTCTTGGCAATCATTCCTACCTGGAAAACATGCTATAACAGTGCTTAATATTTAACAGAACTTTAGTCTATAGGAAAGGAGCTTACTATTTAGGGAATGAGTACTACAGAAGCATCTAGTTCTAAAACACGTTATTTGTACTAAGCAATACAACTTTACCTTTATCTGTTCAAATTCTTCAGCTTTTGACACTATAGCAAGAATATCACCTTCTGTTTTATGAGCATCAAACAATTCATTGAAAGTCTATTAAAATAAAATAAATCAATTTAGTACTGAAAATAAAAATGCATATATAGCACAAAAAATGGCTAAGGAAGATTTTAAAAAGCATTTAAGATTAAAAGGCAAATAAGTAAATGGACTATCAGAGTTATGCACTATAAGTTTCCAGAATGACTTCACAGTATTTTCAGAAAAATTAGTCCCCTCTAAACTCAGGCACCAAAAACTGAGAGACATGCAATCATGCCAGTTCAAAAACAAGTATCTAGGATATATGTGAGAAGATAAATCTGTGAGACTAATTACACTTAGTGACAATGAACAGTCAAAAACGACTAATGCTCTGATTCTTCAGCATTTATTCAAGAAAAATACCAATTTGCTATAATAGAAAGGTTTTAAGATGAATGCGTACTTTAAACCAAGCTTCCCACAGTACACAGTTCTGTACCATCTTCCTTACTTATTTGCAACACAACATGATTAGTGCCTAAACTCGTTAAGATTGCATATGGCAAGCTGATAGAATTTTCATGCAGGAAAAACCTTTTTATTATCAACCTCTATTCTTGAATGTGCTATCATGCACCAGTGGTTGACACATACTAATAGTATTAAAATGATTCTTATAACCCAAGAAGGCAGAGACTATAGAAGTTTCAAAGCTAATCTCATACCAACTAATTTTTCCACTGTTGCTTTATACATAGTTTCTTTTTCTCTCTATTTGTTTTGGTAAATATGATTTGAAAATATATTTTACAAATCAACTACATATTCTATAGTATCTTACAACTATTTTAGGTTTAGGTTCAAAAAGAAAGAAAAAATCCCCACAGAAATAGAATCATATATTTTACCTCTATAGTATTGTATTTAATATAGTAGTGGCTGGCAGTTCTGCCTAAATCTGTTGAAGAAAAAAAGCCAGTTCTTTCTTCAAAGCGAATCATGCGGGCTTTGTCCAGCTTTCTGCCAACTTCAATTACCAACTGTTCTCTGTGCTTTTCTAGACCTGGATCCATCTAGACACGAAATACACACAGTTATTTGCATATGTAAAAAAAAAGTGTCAAATGAATAATTTTACATTAATAACTCAGTACTGAAAAGCCAGAAAACAAGTAAAAGGAAGGTACAATTACGAAGTTAAGATTTTCTTGGTCTCTCTCTCACAAACAACAGTTACGTTTACATTATTTACCAAAAACTGACCACACACAATTAAGCAATCAAAATAATATTTCTTTTAGAATGCTTTGAGGCTATCAATACTACGTAGACTGATAACATTATTAATAAAACAGAAATGTGATTATAAAATAAATGTACAACTAAGTATTTGAAAGAAATTTTAATGATAACATTCTTCATGAAAATTATCATTAAAGTATTATTTATTGTTTATGAAAATATTTCATCTGAAGACATAGTGAGCTTTGGTATCTGACATGAAAATGGTTTTGACTGTATTTCAAACAGAATATGCTTTGCATTGGATTGCTGAAATGATTGCTACCAAAAAAGCCAGAATGTCTCCAAAAGCACTGTGTACGTCAGTAGAGATATTCTAATTACTGAGGTATAGACTTATTGTATAACCATTCATATTAGAGCCCACAAAGAGCATGCTGTCCTCAACACCATTTCTATTTATACTGAAGTTCAGGAACTTGAACATTTTGTCCAAGTAACAATGCACACTGACTCATTAGTATATAGAAGACTGGGCAAAGCTCCCATCTGAATGGGACTGATGTTCAATTGCATGTTTCCACATCATGCACCTGGGAAAGCCAGACTCACAGGAATGGGTGAAAATGGATTCACAGTCATGTTAACCATCTGGTATATACGCACCTGAGATACAGCTCTAATTACACAAGCAATGGGAAGTCACCAATCTGAAAAGACTGAAACTCTGTTCTAGTACACAGGCAACACTTGCTTCTAGGCTTGTACAGTTCAGATTCCTACTGAGTCATATCAGCCCTCTTGGTAAATCTGCACCAGAAATATACGACCAAGACTGTGAAAAGGACAAAGTTTGAAGAATTGCTATGCTTTGGCTTTTTCTGTTTTCCCCTGGACCAGTATTCAGTTTCACCTTTGTGCTGAAGTGGTTCATCTGGTGGCTGGTGAAGCTGTGTATGAATACAGTCATCTCCACAAAGCAGCTACAAGACTTTTCCCTAATATTCCCTGTCTTTGCCATTTGCTCTGAAGCTGTTTCTGCTTAGTTATGGCTTGCCTTAGTTTCAAGTCAAAAGCTAAGATGACAAAGATCTAGAGTGCTTTTCTCAATAGTAAGTCATGCACTGAGGTCAGATTTCAGAGCAGAGGTGGTCAGAAAAAAAAAAGCAATCAGGATGCCAGATGTTTAACATTTCATAAAACTAGAGAAGAAAAAAAAAATTCAAAACACTTCCCTATTCCTTTGGCAGCCCAAATTACCTGCCAATCTTTTGCCTTACATACAAAATACCCTAAAGCTGTAATAGTCTTCTTAGTCTTTTTTTTTTTAAAAAAAAAAAACAAATACTAAGGTTTTATCTTTAAAGAAAGGTCACTAGCTTGAAAAGGCCGAGAAACAATATTCCAGTAGAGAATCCTTGGGTAGCACCCTTCTTGTTGAACTTGCATATTTACTAATCCCACAGAGTAAAAAGCTCCATCCTAGAACAGCTCTAAGGCACGCTCTTAAAAACAAGCCTTGGTGTGTCCACTGAAAGAAACCAAGTAAACTGGAGTATATGTATGCAAAGTCAAGAATGCATGATAAATTATATTACTATTCATGGTGTTTTCTCTAGCAGAGAGAAGTGTTGGAGACATGCTCATATAACTTTTCTAACAACTGCACATAATTAAAACTCAATGCTTATGGGAACAAAAAGCTCTTCTTAACTGTAGGAAGAACAAGCAGTAGAACCAAAGAAAAAAAGATGAGAAAATGTACAAAGGGGTTACCTTAAAACAAACCTCATCTTCCATTTGGAACTCTAAATGGAAGACCAAATGCCTGTAATTCATATCACAGTCTTCCCTAATATGACACTCACATTGGCTACACTCTTTCCTCCCACTCTTTGTTTCTCATCATAAATTTTGGCCATTTTCCTATCTCAGTAAAAGCCATCATTTGCACTTCTGGCAGACAATGTGAAAAGTTGCTAATCAATGTAGTGGGGCTGGAGGAGTCTATGCTGGATGGTCCAGAAACTGGCTGGGTGGGGAATGGTAATATGCCGGAGAGAACATGCAGGGCATGGAACATATCAGAGCACAGCAGATGCACTCTTGCCGCTCTCTCTCTATGCAGTACAAAACACTCCTTTCTGGGGACAGGCTGGACCTTTTGTGCTCTGAAGTAATCACTGGATGTGGTGAATACTTGGCTCCTTGTAGAAAGGGAAAGGAGAAGTGCTTTGTATTTAAGTAGCTCCACTGGACAGCTGAGAAGAGTGTGATCCACGGTGGTTATGCAGATATATGGATTCTGAATGGGTAGAGATATATCAACACATGGCAATGTATTGTTGGAGCATTTTTTTTGTAGAAAACCGATTTGAGATGACCACAGAGAAGGCGTAAATGTGTCTGCAGAAGCTGCTTAAACCACAGTCTACCTACCTACCAGTGTAACTTCCACTGTCAAGACAGAAAAGCTATCTGAAAAATATCTCCTAACATATACAACTATACATGTTACAACGACAGTGATATGTTCACAGTATCATGACACATTATGAAGTTACAAAACAGATTCAGGACATGTGAAATACAGTGCAATTACAACATACTTGTAAGAGTTGCACCTGCACTATACTCAATTACCTATGTCTGAACTATGACAACATTAAATGCTTTTAACCACCTGTATGGAAAAAAGTAATATCTAGATAATCTGTAAACTACGAAACATCCTAAAAATTTCAGAGAATGAATTGAACTTGAAAATACTTATGAAGTGTGCTCTGATTTACATCAATACATGGAATGGTACTAAATAATAAATAAATGAATAAAAATCTTACAACAATTAAATCACAGGGAAAAAAACAATAACACGTGATTTTATAATTTAAAGATATCATGGGATGACATATGCTAGAACAGAATCTAACAGGAGGAAAAAAAGCCAGCAACTCAAGAATACTTTATCATTTATATCTAGCCTACGATACTGAAACACTGTCAACAGGCCAAGTTACATCAACTATCTCATAAAAACGAATGTTGCACTTCGAAGCATAACTTGACCAGTTCAAATATATTTCTGTGCGAATAGAAGGGACCTCTTAAATTAGTGTTAAAAGTAGTCTGCTGCAAAAATTATCTTTCTTTTTCTAAACACTTTAAAAGAATTGCTGATGTCAGGTAAGTAGAAATAGCAAATATTTATCCTCACATCAGGGAAGGATTACTGGCCCAGAACAGGTTACAGATTTTTTTTAAAAGGCATTTTGTACCTGATAAGCTTTGTGACTGATGCCATATACTAATGGATTTGCTCTCATCCGTACGTAAAGGTAAGTGTAACTTATCCACTTTACTGCTTCTTCCACATTAGTTACTGTTCCAAGAGCAATCTGGAAAGAGGAAAAGAGAGAAAATTAAATGTATATATTACAGCTGAATGCAAATATTTGCCTGAAAACACACTGAATTCAGTGCATTAGCATTAAAGAACACGTCAGTATGTTTCCAACCTAAATTATTTTAAAATAAACATAGCACTAAATTTTGAACCATTTGTACATCTAATAACACGATATGTTCTATGATGTTACGTTATAGGTAGTCATCCATATGATTCCTCGTACTGCTTATAATATCAACAATTAAAAGATAATACTGAGCTAGCTTATTCAAAAAGTACCAAAATTCTTGAGTAAATATGCTCAGGGTAATTTAAAGACCATCCTTAAAAGAAACCCTACAATTAAAAGATTAAATTTTCATATCAATATAAATGCACTTTCTGGTCTTAAACTAAGTGGTACTGACAGTCTTTAGGATTTTCTTCGGCACATCCCCATACTGTGACAGCTATTTATACACAGTTCTTAAAAACAGTTTGTTCCTTTTGTAACTAGAAGTCAAACATACAGGTTTTGTTATATCAAAGCATAATGAAATTTAACAAATAATATGCACATAAATACACCTGTATTTCTTTTTTTTTTTCAAGGACAAATCAGGCATATCAAAAGTCTTTTTTTTTTCTTCCTCATTAACTTCTTTTGCTAATTTAGTAGTTATTTTACCAACAAATTACAGTATACACATTGTTACATAGCAAATTCAGCAATATTTTCTGTTAGTTACATTCAGGAGAATGAATTTATTGCTTGTTCCATTTAATTTGATTTCAGCAGGAGAATTTAATATTTCCTGTATGCCTCAGAAACAAATATTTTTTGGTTGTGACTAGTTCCTTAAGGCAAGCAAAAATTCCTCTTACTGTGATCTGTCATTATTATTATTTTTTATGTTATTTTTGTTTTGTGGGTGCTTGGATTTCATGTAAACATTCCTCTTGATTTGGAAAATGTATAAAATCCTATAAAAGTGATTTTATACGCATGTTCAGACCCAAATATCTTTAAATACCATACATATTCTTTTTGAAATAAGATAAACAGCTATTCAAAAATAGTAATGCAAGACAGATCGACCCTCAGTTAAAAGCTTAAATAACTTAAAACCTTGTTGATTTCAATGACTAATATCAAGAAGCAATCCAAGCTTGTTTCTGAAGTCTTTCTCTGTTGAACCGCATAAAAAGGTCAGGAGAACCCCCATTCTGTTGTTTTACAAAGTATATAGCTACATAATACATGGAAGTAGCTAGAAAACATTGTTAAGCATTCAGTTTTTCATAGACTACTACAGAGAAGACATCTAATATAGCTTGCACATTATTACTCTGTTTGCTACCCAAGGTTAATTTCAGCATCTGATTTCTTTCCATCATTCAAATATATTTCAGCGCACAACTTGAAATAGTGTAACAACATTGTCCAGTAGTAACATTTTCCCCCAAATTCACTTTCACAATCATAAAAAGATAAAATTATCCTGGAAGACAGAGAAGCCTGACAATTCAAAATAATAACAAAAAAGCCTAATTTTTTCAAATAACTGATTTAATCACTGACAAATTAAGTATTTTCACAGTTAAAAGTAAAAATGAGAAAAAAACATCGGATTATAAAATACAGCTGGGTTTCAGATATGGCACTGAAAGGTAACACTACACTCTCCTTCCCCAACTCCAATGAACATTCTGAATACTGAATACTATGCAGAGGAATAAAATAAGCTACTTCTAATTATTTGCTGCCATCTAGTGTTCAAGTAAAGCTCTCACAGATGATTCAACAAAAGCACACATTTTCAAAACTGCGAATGACATGGGAGCAATCTTTAATGCAAACACCTAGGAGTAATTTCAAAACAAATGATTTCCGAAATTAGGAGACTTCTGCTTAGTTTAAGGATATTTACTATTCATAAAACCAATAGCTAAGATGATTTTCACTAAAGAAAAAAGTTCTAGATTTTCTTGTGTTCAGTAAACCATATAGTAGTTATGCAGCTAACATAAAGAATCACAGAATCATAGCGGTTGAAGGGACCTCTGGAGATCATCGAGACCAACCCTCCCTGATAAAGCAGGTTCCCCCCAGCAGTTACACAGGAAAACATCCAATCGTATATCTCCAAAGGACACTCCACAAACTCTGGTCAGCTCGTTCCAGTGTATCATTTGATTGCACCAGTTATCACAAAACTTTGACTGCAAGCAGCAGTCTCTGATGAGGTTGCTGGTCTCATGCAGGTCAGGTCAGTTTCCAGGACCAGGGCACAAAACTTCAGCTCCCCAAAGCCTATCCAGATGAGCCATGTAGTCACCCAGTTCCTCAGTGATTTTTTTGGAAAGGCTTTGAAGGAATTCTGTCTCTTCTGATACCTACTCTAACTCAGACTTCACCAAGATGGAAACCTTTAGATTGAGAAAGGCAAAAACTAGCTTAGATTTTGTCCACCCTAACCAAAGCACCATCTTACTTATCTTCCTGGCTTAACAACATAATCGTAAGGACATTTCCTTCCATGGAGAGGCACATCTCCTGGGTAAAGTACTTCTGCTGTCCAGCACTGCAAATTTTCTCTTGTTTCTAGCTCCTAGGGGAAGGAAGGAGTACGAGAAACAAGCTGGGGTCCAGCTGTGGTGATAGGGAGGGTTCTATCAGGTGGAAACAATTAAGGAAGGAATGGTGACCTGCATTGTATGAGCTATTGATGATAGTTCCCAGATAAGTTAAAGTTTATGGCCTAATTAAACCACATCCCCCTGCATCTTATCTTTCTTCCTGTAATTCCAAAAAATACAGCTGTAGGCATTTTCTGTTTGCCAGCTGGTCAACTGACCCAGGACTCTCTCCTCTCACTTAAGAACCCTAACCAGTTAATTTATTTTCTGTTTTACTTTCCATTATGCCCAGGGGCACAGTGTCACCAGAAAAGGAAAAGGGGGTATCTCCATGCCTGCAATGAGCATCACTGGCTCCTTACTCCTCTCGTGCTCATTTCTAGAAGAAGAAAAAAAACAATGAAAAACACCCCAAACAAAAAACCCAGAGCAAATCCACAGGATAGAATTCTCAGTGGACAGATGTGTTGAAGTACATATTCAGCGTCTTATCTTTGGTATCAACTCAATGAGTTGGGTGTATTTCAGCTTCTTACACTACCTAGCTTCTCTAGAAACAAATATACTGGGCACTCAAGGTCAACATGCTGTTCTGAGATTGCCCTTCAGCATCTGCTGTTAGCTAACAGAAGCAAGCACCATATAAATTTCCTCCAAATTCTTAAAATAATGCAACTCAAGATTTCAGTTGAAGATAATACCCGTGCATTTAATAGCTCTCAACAGATTTATATGCCATTTTCATACAGATTTTGAGCTACACTACCCTTTAGACACAACTTCCTGCAGCAAGCAGTTCCACAGTCTAACTCCCCAGCCGGCAAACTCTTGCATTTTCTGAACCTGTCACTGACTCAACCCAGTAAGTATTTCCTGGTTCTTGTCCCAGGAAAAGTACAGTATTTTGGCATGTCATTCTTATTTCATATAACTCCATTATGCCATGTCCCAATTTCCTTGGTTCTGATCCAAAGAATTCAGGTATGCCTGTGTGTTCCTTCCATAGAAGTAGATCTATTTCTTTGTCCATCTCTCTTTGAAAATTTCCTGCTTTTAGGGTATTCATTATGAAATGAGAACTAAAAATACTCTCATTTTACAACCATCATTATCCAAGTTTTCTTTCCTGCACGACATAAGCCTAGCTACAAAATTCAAGGCTCTGGATTCCACTCCGTGATTGCGCAGCTAGGATTACATATTGCATTACATCAAACATACGAATCATTGCCTCATTCATAGATGCTACCCACTTGTGACAAGAGACCTCATAGAATCATAGAATTGGCTAGGTTGGGAAAGACCTACAAGATCATCCACTTCAACCATCCACCTACCACCAATAACCCCACTAAACCATGTCTCTCAATGCTATATCTAAATGTTTCTTGAACACCTCCAGGGATGGTGACTCCACCACCTCCCTGGGCAGCCCATTCCAGTGCCTGACCACTCTTTCAGAAAAGTAGTGTTTCCTAATGTCCAGCCTAAATCTTCCCTGGCGCTACTTGAGGCCATTCCCCCTCTTCCTGTCACTAGTTACAAGAGAGAAGAGGCTGACCCCCAGCTCACTACAACCTCCCTTCAGGTAGTTATAGAGAGTGATAAGGTCTCCCCTGAGCCTCCTCTTCTCCAGACTGAACAATCCCAGTTCCCTCAGCTGCTCCTCATAAGGCCTGTGCTCCAGACCCCTCACCAGCTTTGTTGCCCTCCTCTGAACACGCTCCAGGGCCTCAATGTCTTTCTTGCAGTGAATGGCCCAAAACTGGACACAGTACTCAAGGTGGGGCCTCACCAGGGCTGAGTACAGAGGGAGAATGACTTCCCTACTCCTACTGGCAACACTATTTCTGATACAAGGCAGGATGCCATTGGCCTTCTTGGCCACCTGGGCACACTGCTGGCTCATGCTCAGCTGAGCATCAACCAATACCCCCAGGTCCATTTCCTCCACACAACCATCCAGCCACTCTGCCCCAAGCCTTTAGCGTTGCCTGGGGTTGTTGCGGCCAAAGTGCAGGACCCGGCACTTGGTCTTGTTGAACCTCATCCCATTGGCTTCAGCCCAGAGATCCAGCCTGTCCAGATCTCTCTGTAGGGTCTCTCTACCCCCAGGCAGATCGGCACTTCCTGCCAGCTTGGTGTCTGCAAACTTACTGAGGGTGCTCTCAATGCCCTCATCCAGGTCATCAATAAAGATATTGAAGAGGATAGGCCCCAGCACCGACCCCTGGGGAACACCACTCATGGCCGCTTGCCAGCTGGATTTAACTCCATTCACCACCACTCTCTGGGCCCGGCCCTCCAGCCAGCTCCTTACCCAGCAAAGAGTGTACCTGTCCAAGGCACGGGCTGCCAGTTTCTCCAGGAGAATACTGTGGGAGACAGTGTCAAAACTGTCACAAACTCACACAAACCTCATCAACTACACTTCATTCTGGAAGCATGCAGTCTTCCTATATTTCCAACTGTTTCCTTCATTTTATTTGTTTTCTTTCAGCTATTGATTTGTCTATAATAAATTAAGAATTCCAAGAATTTAGTGGTGCTTCTGGTCTTTCTTTGGTTTCTCTTTGCAACTTCAGCATGGGCATTTGGACTTCCTGAATGATTTGTAGCAAGAGCAGACTCTCTTCCTAAAACGTACCATGTTATTTTCTATCAGTGCAGATTTTCTGGTGCTCATAGAAGTCTCTGTTACGGTAAAAATACCAGTGGGCATCAGCTTACTGTCTACATCTCTGGAACAAATCAGTGAACAACATATAATCAGTCTCCATATAGTGCTATTGTTACTGACAAAAGGACAGGATTTATAAAAGATGACAAAAATTGAATGTGCTTCCTAAGTCTACCTACTGATCAACACGATGGATTATGTTTTCAATGTATTTACTTTTTCAGAATACTCCAGCCTTTAGAATAGTCATCCCCATCTTTATCATGATTTCTAATACTCCTGTATCCTTCTCAGAATATTCCACTGACTTGGATCACATAGAACATATAGAAGTTATTTTCCAACAAACAACAACAAAAAAAAACCCACAGAAAACAATCCAAAATATTTCCTGTAAACTGGCAGGTACTAATTTTTCCTGTATGTCATAACATCACTCAGATAACAAATCAATGGCAGTTTCATTCCCCTGTTACCCTATTGACTTTCAACATTTTGCATTCGTATTTCTACTAACAAACATTTACTACAGTGACTAACAAACTTCTCACTGCATCTTTACCTGCTTCAGCTGTTCTGAAGCCACATGATCTACACTAATTTAAAGCCACAGGTAGGCTGTTATTGTCGGATAAAACTACCATTATCTAAAGTTTGAAAAGAAATAGTTGGCCTTTAAAGAAATACAGAACACAGTTTTCTATACTTTACTACCTAACCAGACAGTTTATTTTTGATCAGTTTTATATATTCATTTATTTACACTTCATACAGGAATATTTGCTTCATATTGCTGAAACTCAAAATTTAATTCTGTCTATACCAGATAAACAGTTTTCCACACTTTTCTCCAAATCCCCAAATCCATGGTAGTTTAACTACTGAAGTTTTCATTATACTGCACATAATATACTTTTTATGTATTCTTGATTGTGTAGGTTTAGATGGATACCCACTATGAAACTAACATTTTCTTCTTCAGTTCTATTATTTTGACAAGGTGGGAGAATTGACTTCTTAAAGCTGCACCTTGGATGTAACCAAATTATTTCTGCAGCGTGTGCTAGCAATATTTTTCAGAGTACTACCTGGATAGCCCATTATTGTTAAAAGTCACTAAATTTCAACTGAGCTTTCCTCTACATTTAGAATTCCAGCCAAGTTTACATATTTGAAAAGAAACAACGTAGCAAAAATATGTACTTACTTGGACAAATACCTTTTTTTAGATATAAATCTGAATAAAGCCTCATGCATAAGATTGCTTTTATTGTTGCCAGTCTTATCTGAAATTGTTGCAACAAATTGTTTTTCTTTTGGACAATTTTTCATGTTTCATCATTTCTATTCTAACCACACAGAGCCCTTTTTGCTTTGACTGTTGGCAATGTGTGCTTGCAGACCAGAAAGCCAATTGTAACCTGTAAGCGTGGACAGCAGGCTGAGGAAGTTGATTCTCCTACTTCACTCTGCTATTCTGAGATCCCAACTCAGCCTAAAGAAGTTGTGGGCATCCCTGGCAGCATTCAAGTTACGTTTGGATAGGTCTTTGGGCAACCTGGCTTACTTTGTTTAAGAATGTTTAAATTTCTGAGGGTTCCTTGTAAACAAGTGTGTATATGTCTGTATATACAGATTTTTAACTGGTTATTACATTAGATAGTTTTTGAATAGTTTTAATGTAATGGAAGTCAGTACTCTTGCTATAACCACTGCACTTCAAATAATCAAATGCGTTTTCTTTGAGCTTGAAGCAAACTGATAACTTGCAATTTATAATAAACCAGTTACCACTGTGAATCTGACACCGAGGACAAGAGTTCAAGCCAAATATGTTATTCTTCCTAAGTTGCAGTCAACCAACTGAAGTTTATTTATATAATAACGTGTTGCCATTTCTTGAGGATTTTAGTTTGTTATGTGTTTCTACAGCTTTATCTTAATATTTTGGTCCTCCATACTACTTCTAGTATCTACTAAGTTTTGTGTAAGACCTCTGACGTTTTCACATCTAACAGTTCACTACTCTGTAAAATACATGCTTACAGTAATAAAGATTCCATTTTAAATATTTTATTTGTGAAAATAATACATTTTTTTTGTTTCAAATAATATTAGTTCTTTTAGGTTTGTTAGTTTTTCAAAATGATTCAAAAATTACCTCTGCATTTAGGTTGTCGGCAAGACTTTCAAGAAACTGGCTTTCAATTGGATTCTGCTGAGTAAGAAGAGTCAGGTAATGACTGAGTTTATCATGAGTTGTAATAATGATGCCTTCTCCGAATTTGTCAAACTGAGGGCGTCCGGCTCGACCAAATATCTGCATGACATCTAAAATTCCAAGGTCAACAAAGGAACCTCTTTTTGCAGCATATATTTGTGTTCCCTGATTGAGGAAAAGTTAATAAAAATTAACATAAATACACACGAACATAATCCTGATGAGCTGAATACTGAAATTAGGCAAATATAGCATGATTTCAGAAGTGTACTTTAACTAATCCTTTCATAATCTTTGATATATTTAAATCTTTACTATACAAACTAGACTCCCACTGGTAAGAATCAGTTTAATGAGATATAAATAACATTTCAAGTCCATCAGACATTTCCCCTCCAGCTCCCAAACCCACAATAAAGATCTCGCTATCTTTCTTTTAAGACAGACAACCATTTGCAGAGAAATATAAGCTCTTACCTTAATAACAACAGCATGAGCAGGAAGATTGACACCCCAGGCAAGCGTAGCTGTACAAACTAGGACTTTGATATGTCCATTAGAAAACAGGTTCTCGACCAAACTTCTGTCTTGTCGCAGCATTCCTGCATGATGAATACTAAATCCATCTGGAAACAGCTCACGTAACTGCTTATTTCTGGATCTCTGTACCTAAAATAGAAAAGCACAAATATTAAATTCACTTCCAATTGCAATACAAGAAGCGCTGTATTTAAAAAATGCAGGAAAATAAACCACTGAATATTATTCTGAGTCATAAGAAAGGAACCATTTATATTAACATTGAACTTTTTGTTAGCACCAATATGTCACAATTTGCTGTAAATGAATTTGAATCATTTTCATGCTTTCCAAAGAATACACCTCATTTTTCAAAAGAATAGTATTTTTTAAAATACATCTTAATGTAAACAGAGATCCAAATCTACTGATAACCAGTATGGACACTGATATGGTCAATTCACATATCTCTTTTCCTTACAAGAAATTCTTTCAGTCAATGCAAGCAGCTAGAACAGGCTTAAGTAGCAGGCGACATGCAGGAGGGGATACCCTTCCCATCTCCTGCCATTGCATCTTGGCAGAGTGTGGATTAAGAAGTTGACAACATGTAACCAAACTGTTCACCTACCCCTCATTTTCACCTTTCCCATGTATGCGAGACTGGGATCTCAGTTTGGAAAAATCTCATGTCCTCCAGCCTCCCTCCACATAAGGTGTCTGTAAGAATGTCTCCCTTTCTGCTGGGTGCCAGCTTTATCACGCTTCTCCTAAGCTGAAAAGGGACTCAGAGTTGAGAAAACCTACTGTATTTCCCTTTCAAACACTAAAATCTAAAACTCAGATCACTTTGAAGCATGCCTTCGAGAAGGAACAAGGAAGGAAAAAAGAAATCCAAACACTTAGACAGGAAACCCAAGCCACCAAAGCTCACACCACTGTAGCCAATTGGGAACAATGCTCTTTCTTTTCAGAAACATGGCTTTAGGCCAAAATTCAAGTATCACAGAAAGTACAGCTCTTTTACTACAACTAAGATGACAGGAGCAAAGGAAAAATAGCCCAGGTGTAAACTGGATTAAAAGACCTTCACATAAGCTTTTATAAGTTTAAACACAAGGTCACAGAGTATGCTCTATGAAACCTCTTTTTACCCTAGGCCCTGGCTACTGGCTTCTCAGATCTTCATATTTCAATGTATTGATTTGCCACAAACACCTCTTATTTTCATTCCATCTCTTTTGCAAACCACTGTCTTCCAAACCTGATCACTGTTGACTACGACACCAGAAGGGTTTCTGTAATGATGATGCTGATCTTTCCCCAAAATAGATTTCTTTATTGTCACTGTCAACAGAGAATCATTATTTTTCTATAGACCACAGTATAATTAAATTTATTTTTCTTTTTTCTTTTTTTTTCTACCACTCTATTTTCAACCTGTAGATTAATTCTAAACCAAATTATGCTTTTTTTTTTTTCAATCTTTATATTTATTTGTAACTGACACATGGCCACTCAAAGTTGACTTAAGAGATACAGACTGGGTAAAGAAAAGTACAGTTCATATTACTGGCATACTGCCAAACACGAACAATAAATCTCTGCAAACACAGAAATAAATAGGAAGATGGAATGCAATTATAAAAGATGACATGAAAAGAAAAATACTGTAGGAAAAACACTTTTCCTAGCTTCACAATTGTTACTTCTCAATATCCAATTTTTTCTGCTTTAGGCATAATTACTTCCTATTCATTTAAAGGAAATCAAACTCAGCTTTTAACTATACATTAATTGTTAGCAAATTTAATTAATGCTACAATGCTTAAAAAATGAATTAAAAAAAGAAATTGAGACAATTCATGAGACATTTACTTTATGAGACAGAGAATGGAAACAAATGCATCATAATAAACACAAAGGCACCAAAGATTGCTTTTATAATACATCAACAACAAATTCCACAGAAGAAAGGCATGTGGAAAATTCACTTCAGTTACAAAGCAACGAATAATTGCAACACAGCAATATGGATGGATCTTGACTACATTCAGAACTTTCTGTAAACATTTAACAACATAATTAACTTATATCTTAAAAAAAGTACATATTTGTATGTGATAGAACAACTGTGAGAAATTCTATTTTTTTGGTAGAGATTACATAGGTTTCACACATCTATTTTGCAGATTTTCAAAAAGCATAATTATTCAACATCCAAAAATTACACTCTATAAATTACCCGTAGCTAAAAAACTTGCTCTTAAACTTGCACAATTTTAAAAATTACATACTTCTGTTTGTAACCTTAATGCTTACGTTGTCTAACTCTCATTGAAAAACAGGCCAATTTAGAAATAGGAAACTAGAAGAATCAAATATTTTGCTATATAAGGGAGGAAACTTTTGTTGTTTTATAGAATTATAGAATGGTTTGCATTGGAAGGGACCTTTAAGATCATCTAGTTCCAACCCCCTGCTATAGACAGGGACACCTCCCTCTAGACCAGGTTGCTCCAAGTCCCATCCAGCGTGGCCTGGAATGCTTCCAGGGAGGGGACATCCACAACCTCACTGGGCAACCTGTTCCAGTGTCTCATCACCCCCACAGTAAAGAATTTCTTCATAAAATCTAGTCTAAATCTACCCCCTTCCAGTTTAAAGCCATTTCCCCTTGTCCTGTCACAACCTGCCCTAATAAAAAGTCCCTCCCTAGCATTCTTGGATGCCCCCTTCAGTACTGGAAGGCGGCTATAAGGTCTCCTCGGAACCTTCTCTTACATGAACTATAATATCACTAGTTCAGAGAAAGGAACTTGTGAACACAGAAAAGGAGGAGGAGGAAGGGGAACATTTTGTGTGAGACAACACATTAAGATACGGCAATGACAGTCTGACTATGATTCAAGTATTTACACGCTTAAATTAATCATGTAACAACACGTAGTTACAACTACACCAAACAATTGTGTGTTTAGAAAGAATATTCACATGCTCCTAAAATCTACTAAGCTTTCTAAAACAATATGTTTGGAGTATTAAATATTCACAGTTTTTGTCTAACCGTTTATTGAATCTGTGAAGTGCTAGATGTACAGGTTGATGAGTAACCAATTAAAAGATACATTAGGTGAAAATTTTCAGATATAGTAGATTAACTTTTTAAAAAGAAAAAAAAATCATAGACCACTTGTGACATTGCAAAATGCTAAGGTCAATTAAATAGAATAATTAACTAACCTGAAAATACTGAAGATTTCATTAATTGTACTGAAATCACTTTGATTTTCTTTAATACATTTGTGGACGTTTTAAATTACAATGTGAGTTCAAGAACACCTGATTTGTCAAATTTTACAAACACTTGAGTACACGTAAGAAAAAAATAATAGAGATATCTTAGTGATAGCTTAGGTGACTGCTTACCCAACACACACTCTTAATGGCAGCGTATTTGCAAACAAACTTCCTAAATTTTTACATCAATGAACTGCATGGCTGTTCTACTAAATCCAGATTTAAGTGGTTTCAGAAACAACGAAACTGACAATTGCTATGAGGACTGCTCCAAAAGTAATGCTTCCTATTTTACTATGTTGGCCCATGATGTCAGAGGCAGATGATGGTAGTAAAGCATGAACCCTTTTGCCAATACTCCCTTACGTTTTGTTGCATGTGACAGATGGCAGCAGAGAGGCAGTGTGACAAAATGGCATCTGACATGGCAGTAGGTAGCACAGGTGTGTCACTGAATTCCTCCATGTGGAAAAAATGGCATCTATTGACATTCACTGATGCTTGCTTGACATTTATGGAGACCAGACAGTGGATGTGAGCACAGTGAAGCAGTAGGTGGTGTATTTCAGCAGTGAAAGACAAGCCACATTCTGGACAGTCATGCAGATTTTTATGAGTGCAGTATGTAGGCTCTTGTTCATCACTGGTGAAAATGAATAGCTAAAGGTGATGAGTATGTTGAAAAAGAGTATTTTGTAGCTGAGAATTCTCTCTATCAAATAGTGTCATTGTGCTCTTTGTATCTGTTGTCATTTCCATGGAAATAAAGAGGAGGCATTATCTTTAGAGCGCCCTACACATATGATATAAGTGAAACTATAAAATGCTAGAGTATCCCTCATCTTGCTTTATTACAGACTACAGCGTTTTGCTTAAAATTTATTTGAAATGTTACTAAGTGCCTCATGTGTATGAAGAAGTTTTTAGGAGCTCCAGGCACTGGTAGTCTGATTAGAATTGATTTTTCTTCCCCCTCCATATCACTCAAGAGGGCTGCAGATTTATGACCTCTGCTTACATGTGTGCGTGCATCTAAAAAACCACATATTAAGTAAATATCTAGTTTAGTTTGCTGCCACCTATATTTCTCCTTTAAGCTTTGAATTTCATGCTCTTCTTGATTCACACACTAAAAATGTCACAATTAGACATGGACGAATGCACTTAATTTTGACAAAAAATTAGGCATATGTAGCAAACAAACCCCAAACATTTAAACAAGCCTTAGGGCATTAGAAGACTTAACAACAAAAATATAACTTCCTTCACACTCTTCCTTTCCTTTTATTTACACCTGGTATCCCAAAGGTGTTATCATTCATATAGACCATTTATCATTCATATAGACCATACAGCACATGCTTTTTGTCTGAACTATCTATTTATCCTAAAAGAACCACCAAGAATTACACTTTCAATAGGCTTACAGCTTGTTTTCTTCTTATTTTACCTTAAAAAAAAGAAAACACTAAAAAAGGTAATAAAGTTTGACTACAAGAAGGAACTGTCAATAATTTACTTCTTAATAGGTGAAACAAAAGTTAGTACCTTCATGGATCTCAGCTATGCTTTTCTTGAACAAAGATTGCCATTAATTGGTAAAACTAGATTTTATTTTTCTTTCTGTAGATTACTTCTTCCTCCTTTCTACTTCCAAATTTTGAAAACATCTTTTCAACTTCGAATTTTGGTGTTTTTTTCCCCCCAATAACACTTTTTGACAATCATGAATTTTCTTCCAGCAACTCAAATTGCACAGGCTATTCTAGGATTTTTCTCATGATCACCTTACTGTAGCAAAACCTCACTCTTCTGATTGCAAGATTCAGTCATCATAATTTTCCCTCTGTGGAGTCCACAATAGGGCAGCACTTGCGTTTTGCTCAGAATGCACCATCACATTTGCTCAGTGGTTTGGGCAATGCTGAGCATTTTATTGCCATCCTTTGTTCTTTGCACTGTCCTAGCACTCCGCAAATTATGAGCCCTGTTAGCTTCATTTGCTGAGTGCTGGCACTCAACATAGGTATCACAAACACCTAAAACAAACAAAATAAGGTAGTGAATGGCTGTTTCAATTAATGCTACTACTGTGTGATGAACGTAGTTCAGTTATTTCCAAAATAATGAATTTGTAACTTTCCCAAAGAGATCAGAATCTGTAATTCTTTCAGTGACCTCCTACATTTCTTAAAGTTGCAACAAGACAAAAGCTTTCTTTATTTCATTCAAATTAGTTGTACTGCTGAATCTGCTCTGCGCAACTCATTTAAAGAATACTGTCTGCCTTTCAAAATTCATTAGTTTAAAGTAAGATCTAGTAAAGAAGCGAAGAGGGTCTGAGAAATGCAGAATGAAAAAAGTTGAAGATTCCACCTTTGGGCCTACTCCCACTCCTTAAATACAAAAACAACTAACAGGACATCTGTACATATGAGGACTGAGAGAAACGACATTAAACGCCCTCAGGTTTGCAGGCTTAGAAATTACGAAACTAGAGTTGTTTTTTTGTTTATTTTACCCATGACAGGAGATTTGTTCATTGGCTATTTTGCATTAACAGAAATAAAGGTGCAATTTAATCTGGCTGTAGAAACCTAAGTTACATATAAAAAACTTGTCACGAAGCTCACCTTAAAAAAGATACACAACAGTTTAACATGTTGAATTGTGATAGTGCTTCTGTACTGATATGCCCTCACATTACTTCCCTTGCTCTTTCCTGGGAACAACAGCACTGTTATCACTGACTGATCACACTGGAGCTGGTTCCTGTGAAGAACTCAAGGATTACTGAGAGCTTTACTCAACAAACAGGACTTACATGACCTAACTGATCATTTCTGGATGGATGCAGGCTGGCCAATGTACTATTCTACTTAATAAGTATGCAGACTCATTTTCTAAATCTCCAGTCTTTTAATGTATCCAGTTATTAACTTTGTACAGTTATCCCAATGTAATATCTCTAACGCTAACTCTTTTACTGGGTTATAATTAGTGGCTATCCTGCAAGATAGTATTTGAAGAAGGTAATTCTAGCAAACAAATGTGAATCAGTTTGAATTTCTCCTGGAAGAGTCAATAATTTAATTGTCTCCCCCTGGAGATTTAAGTTCACTGTATTAAAGGTAGAATTCTTTAAACCTATAAGTTACTGCTCTGATCAATTTACTGAAATCATCTCAGTAAGTTCTGTAAAGTGCTCTAAAAATACCTCTGAAGGAGAAAGAGAGGAGGGTAGTGTGACCGCTTTGCTTAAACAAATTCCTCCACAGCATATTCTATCAGCGTAAAGATAACAATTCTTCAAGTGAAATCATCAGGAACACAGTTCAGGAGTTATTTTCTGTATTATAGTATTACAGCTGATTCTCTTCTGAACTTTATCCTCTTTGTGTGCATCATATAATGATACAGCATCCTGAGTCAGACGGGACCTACAAGGATCACTGATTCCAACTCCTGGCTTCACATAGCACCAGACAAAATGCAAGCTCTATGTTTGAGAGCGTTGTCCCAACTCTTCTTGAACTCCAGCAGCTCAGGGCCATGACACTGCCCGCAGCAGCCTATTCCATGCCCACCACTCTCTGGTGAAGGACCTTTCCCTAACCCCCACCTGCCCCTCCCCTGACACAGCTCCATGCTGTTCCCTCGGGCCCTTTCGCTGACACCAGGGGAGCAGAGCTCTCCTTTCGCTGCCCCTCTGCTCCCTGTGAGGAGCTGCAGCCACCATGAGCCTCCCCTCAGCTCCTCTGCTCTGGGCTGAACAAACCAAGGGACCTCAGTCACTTCTCATACATCACACTCTAGCCCCTTTCCTATCTTTGTAGCCCTCCTTTGGCCACTCTTTCGTCCTTCTTATTTGATGGCACCCAGAACTGCACCCAGTGCTAGAGGTGTGGCCGCACAGCACAGAGCAGAGAAGGACAGTCCCTCCCCTCACCCAGTGGCAGTGCTGGGGCTGATGCACCCCGGGGTGCCAGGGCACACTGCTGGCTCAGATTTGCCTCTCTTAATGCCTAGCATTTATGAGGGGAAAAAAAAAAAAAGAAGAAAAAAAAAAGAGAACTGTTGTACAGCTAATACACTAACTCAGCTAGAATTAGAATTTTGTAACATGGACTAATGTAACCTAATAATTCAGTTGAAACCAGACTGAGTTGCCTCTCCTACAATGGTATGAGTTAATGATACTTATAAAAGGGTTTAAGAATCTAGAATGAAAAATAATTATTCTGTGTAAACACAACTAGGAATCAGCACTAGGTTCAGAAAGGAAACATTCACAGTGACCCAGCTTAAGCTCCACAGATGAGTGAAAACACAGGAAGAACAGAACACCACATTTGAATTGCTAATTATAATTTTCATACTTTGTAAAATCATAAACATATTTCTATTGTTTAAAGAAAACTCAATACATATTATGTAAATACATTTTTGCATTGCTTCAGTGTAAATTTGGACTCCACAGTGAACAGAAAACTACATCTAAATAATCTCAAGTCTTGTTAGAAAAAGGGTTAAAAAATTCCAGTTTAGTAAAAACGTTTAATGCACATCAATTAAAATGGATTTAATTTTATGACATGATTTTCAAATGCATGCAAAATCAAGTAAATCTTTGTTCTCTTTCTCGTCTATTCAGAATCATACTGTTCTCTCCCTGGGAGTATATACACAAAATGTATAAAATACTGAAAAGTATCTATACTCTAGCCCATCAGACAAGAAGTCCTGCTGTCATATTTGTTAACCACTTGGAGTACATGGAGTCATCAGTCTTGGTCTGATTTGCGGACAGCAGAAGGCATTTTCAGTTTCCCGTTAGAAAACTAACCAGTAAAGAAGATATACAGCAATGAAAATAGATACAGTGAGAGTTTGATGACATGCAAGTGCAGTATGGCAACAGATAGGATGAATTTGTACCAGTTTCAGTTCATATACTGACGTCCTCTGGAGACCTAGTTAAACCTTTTGTTTCTGTGCTTAACTGTGCAGAGATTTCAATATTTCCGCTTCAACTGAAAGCTGATATTGCATGGTTTCTGTAAAAGTACTTGTTATATTTGAGAAAACCTTCGCTTCTCTGTAATACCCAAAACTGCCACTCTGCTGAGCCATGAAAATATTGGATGCATTTTTACTCTGAGACAACCGAAGCAAAAAGTGTTCTCAAGGTCTTTCAAATACAGCTGCAGCTTACTTATGACTTCTCATCATTATTTTTAGTGAAAATGCTCATCAAAAACAATATAGAGACATTATTACTGCAAAAGAGAAACAAATGCATCTGTGAAGATCAAATGTATTTCTCATTTCCTAATTAAACTATAGATGTCCTGACACAACTTCACTGCTATGCAAAGTGACATACTGACGACTATTGAGAAGAATGGTATTTCTCTTACAAGTTTGTAGGTAAACTGTAAATGTGCAGTATGAATTAATAATCTACAGGGTTTTCAAGCAGTTTTATACTAGCATGAGAATGGGGGATCAAGAAAAGCTAAAACTTTATCTTAAAAGAGGAAAATAATTGTTTCCTTTTAGAAAGATACCGTAGGCATTAAATGCCTTTTGATTGGGCGCTGTGGCTTGATTTTTTTTCAGTCTTCTAGATTCTAGATGGAAGAAGTAAAAATAATGCCAAGCAGAACTGGTTAAAGAAAATGCAAGTCAATGAAATAAAAGTAGTACAAGTTCTTAAACTAAAAATGTCATATTGTACTCTCAATTCATTAAGTGACTTGAACTATATAACCTCAACTTCAAGAAGAAAAAAGATAACCAAACTAGCACATCAGTACATCTGCAGCATGATAAAAATATATTTTTCTCTCATAGATGTATCCTAGAATGATAAGAAAAATGGAAGAAAATTCACTATGTAATTAGCATCCCATAAAAATTAACACACTTTTTTTGGTTGCTAACAGTATATTAAACCAGTATCAGAACCGTAGATGTTTTATTCCTCCTGTGTCCTTGCTATCTATGAGAATTTTAAGGATTTGAAATGTAGCTCACTGTCACCAAATATCAAATCTTAGAAGAAAAACATTTTTGAGAAATCTTGAAAGAAAGTAAAAATGTATGGATATTTATGCATTTCCATACTACAATGTTCACATCGTCTCATCTGACTATTTATGAGTGATAATTTATCTGATAAAGTACTAACAGGGAAGAAAAAAATCCCTTAAGAAACTAATAGATCTGTAAATTTTAGGATAAGTGAAACCAGCTTTTTCATGAATTTTTTATTCCTTGTGCCCATGTCCTGACTCAAATGCACACCCCATCACATTTCTGTAACTTCATCTCTCTCAGAATTATCTTCATCTTACTGGTTCACATTTTTTTCTACTCCTCTCTCAGGACAAAAAACCCCACATCTTAGAAATGACCTCTGTAAGACTCAGTGCTTATTATCAACGCTGCAGTCAGCTTATTATCACACCTTTGGCAACTATGTTGTCCTTTTTGTTAGTTTTACTCTGAATTACCAGCAGGCTTCTCTCAGAATCTCTGCAAAGTCAGAGCTTAACTGTGAAGCCTGTGGGCTATTAAACATTGTTCAAAGCCAGTTTCAAAGGTAACACAATTTTTTTACACACTTGAAAGGGCACAGAAGTAGCACCTAATAAGTGATGTAACAAAAAGGTTTATATAACTATGCTCTTTTGGCCAGCAGACCTGGGAATTTAGAGACTGACTGTCAGTTAAACAGAGGAAACTATTAGGCTTTTTACCAGAAGAAACTGGCTGCTTTAAGAAAGGAGCAGTTCATTGAGCTTGATTTCATAGCCAGATTCAATGCCAAATGAAGGCATATTTCCACAGACCTCTGCTGAATTATATGCTCCCTTGTGGTTTTAAACTCTATCCACTGGAAGAAAAAGGTTTTAATATTTATTGTGTCCCTCTCCTTTACTTCACTGAAACAAAGAAAAAGAAATTAAACAACAAAAAAAGTCCCTCCACATCCAGCCTTTATAGTCAGATTATTTTGTCAATTACCAGCTTTATGCTTCATACTTCATGAAGCCTGCAAGATAATTGTTAAGTTTAAAAATCATAGAGATTGCACAATTAAGAATAATTAAATTCAACTTTGAGAAATTATATTCTACCACTACCATTCTTTAAGCATGTACAAATCACATATTGCTCAATTTTTTCAGCAAAGGAACATTTACTTTCTTATGGAAATAATTTTTATAACACACTCGCACCAATTTTGAAAAAAGCATTGCATCAACATTAATTTATCCATCTCCTTTGACTTGGGTTTGTAAACTACATTAGAAATCCTCTATCAAAACTACTGTTAAGATTCTGTAATTTGTACATTGTTACTTTAAAGCACGTTAAACAGTTTCTTCAGCAAGCTAAGTTTAAATGTTTTGCCCACACAGCAGATAGACTGTATATTTAAGAAAACTTCTCATTTAGATCAAGCATATCATAGAGACTTAATTACCTAGCAGTAGAAAGGAGATTGCTGCTTTCTCAGTGCAGTGCATGGTAGTACACAAGCGACAGGAGAGTTGCTGTGCTGCTTTGACAGTCCCTCTCCAGCCTGGATTCATTTCCATTTTTCATACTCTGCTTACCTAATGTGCATACATTAGTGCTAATAACATCTCGAAAGAGTTAAAAAACATACTGTGAGTTTCATGCTCTTAAATCTTTTAATTATATTAAGTTTTCTGTACAATAGTCACATCTGTTTTAATCATTACCTCCTTCACATATATCATCTCACAACCATTCCTTCTTCAAGAGCAGTGCAAACCCAAAAGGCTTTGTGAAGTTATTTACCTAAAAGTTGAATCTGCATCTGTAATGGTGCATTTGCTGGGGAGTTAGGACTGTAGGAAAAACCCAATAGTAAACAATGCCCTTAAAATTATTTTATCTGTATATTTTACTGCTTGAAGTAGGTCATAACATTTCAGAACTGAATATCTCTATACTGTTCTAATAGTAGAAATAATTGAAGTTGAAACAAAAATATATAAGGAGGATTTTTTTTGCCTTACATTAACAGTGAATACTAGTCTTATCTATGTAAAATAGCTCTCTAACAAATTCACTGCAATCACTTTCAAAACATATTAATAGCCTTGCAACATGGAGGAAGAGAAATTTCCTCTGAATACAAAGAAGTGAACCAAGTGCCATGGCACAGTGCTAAGGCAATCATCACATTTGTGGAGTTGTGTTACACATACATACCACAGACTTATCACCAGGATATCAGTTCTCAGTGGTTTCAAGATGGTATTGCTGATTTAAGAATTAAAATCAGACTAAAAAGAATGGAGAATCTTTGACTTGTGGAATGCCTACAGATTTTTAATTAGATAAGCATGCCAAACATTTGTAAAACTTTTACTATTTTGCTTGATTTTCTTATGCAATTTGAAAGCCAGCATAAAATATCATATGACATATAAAATTAATGTAAGCAATAGAAAAGAATATCAATAATATAAACATAATATATTAAATATATTATTAAGCAATTGTACCATTATATCATTAAGCCCCTTTAGAAACTGGGTTACACATTTAAAATTTAAATCCCTGAAGCTATTCTATTCTGAACTATTTCTTCTAGTTAATTTGTATTTGAGGTTTTCAGATAATTTTTAAATTGTTTTTTTGAGCTCGAAGTATGAAATGGCTGATTGCCTTGACACAGAAATTTTGCATAGGATAGAAACCCAGAGGCTCTGCTTGTCCATTGGTGTTATTTTCCCTATCCCCAGTGACCATTCACTGGAGCAAAACCTACTGCACCTGTCATCTGTGATAGCATCAGACAGCCTTTCTAATCAGATTTATAGAAAGAGATTGATGACTTAGTTTTTGGCATTGCCTTTTAATCTTGAGAGCAACCTAGAAAAGATTTTCTACTCCTTTTTTCAGAAGACATCACTTGAGATAACTATATAGTTCCATCATATTGTTTTAATCTGTACACCACTAAAGCTGAAGATAAAATGGCCAGCAAATGTTGTGTGATGTGGAGAAATGCCCCTAGAAAGCAAAGACAGTGCCTGACCATTTGAGATAGACCGCCTTGCCAGCAGCTTGCTATGGCAGGGCTCAGTTTGAGATAATGACACCAACACTTAGATGCCTTCATGCAGATTTGTACAGCTGAAGTAGGAGTCCCAGCACTCCTCACAGTGGTCTGGCAGCAGAGGTTCATGCAGCAT
The DNA here is from genome assembly GCF_002078875.1 of Numida meleagris. Taxonomy (NCBI): domain Eukaryota; kingdom Metazoa; phylum Chordata; class Aves; order Galliformes; family Numididae; genus Numida; species Numida meleagris. Next base: position 70,802,679 of record NC_034411.1, on the reverse strand, counting down.
TCCTGCTCCCTGCCTGCTCCATGTCTGCCGCAGGCTGAGCTCAGTCATCCTCTTGGCTTCACTGCCCGAAATGTGCTGAACCCCACCAACTGCAACAAGAGCTCAGACACACCATGCATATGTAGATAAAATGTGCAGACTCCTAAAACTTGCATGATATGTCACCGTGTAAACCACTCAGCTGTCACATTTCAGTTTTAGATTAATGACCAAAAATTATCCATGACAGAATTAGACAAAATAGACCCAGAAACAATCTTATGTTGAAACAAATATCTACTGTAACTGGGTCAAGTGGCAATGCAACACTAGCAGATGAGGCCTATCAACAATAGCTCTTAATTATCACTCATCATTCCAAGTAATTCAGAACCTACTTGAATTGGCATTATTTGCCCTCACACTGATCTCTGCTTATTCTGATACTGAGTATTTACTATCACAGAGAGAAATTGAAGAAACAATTGAAAAGTTAATGGCCCAACCCATGAAAATTAATCAGATCATTCTATTGCTTTAAATGCCTGAATATACCAGAACCAAGGAACATTACAGTAAAAATAAGAACAGTAGCAACTTATTTGGGGGCATTGTTTATCAGAAATTCACTTTCTACTCATCAGAATCCTCAAATATAATTATGCACTTCCCCATAAAATGTTACACTCCCGCCACTGTTTCTTCGACAAGACAAAATTAATCAACTGATTCACAGACTCTGTCAAAACTTTATAAGTCATAGTGTTTCTTAAAAGTATGACAATAAACAGTTTCCTGCAATGTGATAAAGTTATAAGAACACAGTATAACTGAAGCGTTCTCAGACTGTTGTTGCTTAATCCCAAATGGTAGGATTAAATTCCTTATAAATCTAATTTTTTCCCTAATAATCAAAAATGCTTGCAGACATTAAGTGATTTTTTCTTATCTGTGTAAATTTCTAAAATTATTGATTATATTTTTAGTTTGAGAGTAAAATTAATGACTTTTGTGAATGATGGAGCGAGTGTCTGTGAAATGCTGAAGTTCTTTGAGACTCCTCAGAACACAAATTCAGTCAGAGAGGAAAAAAGGTTTCCACTAACACAAATATTGGATTTTTTTTTTACTATTAACTATTATTCCAGTAATCAAAACAATTGTTTACTAACACATATGGAAAAGAAAATGCTTTAAATTGTCAGATAAAATTTTTAGCTTGCTTGCTAAGACATGCATTTTTTCAAGAATTTATATTTGTTTTTAGTAACAGTTAACATAGCCCATATTATATTGTTATACAGATACTTCATATATATACTATACATGTCTATTATACATAATGCTTATTACAAATGCAGCTTTTCCATGTTGTGCTTTATACTCTCATCCATTGATGTGTGAAAGAAGAGAAAAGGAAGAAAGAATGGAAGGAAAGGAGGGAGAAAGTTATCTTCAAAATTTCATGTGAATGTAAAGGAACAATCCTTCAGGTGAAGCAGATTTTCCTACATTTTTTTCAGGATCACATGCGCAGTCCCCTGAAGCGTTTCATTTGTTGATGTTCCTACCACTAATATGTAGGCTAAATGTCTACACAAGCATCATATGGGAGACCACTCAAAATTTAGGCATCTAAGACAGACAATGTAAATTATGATTTAGAGAAGCTATTTCTATCCATTTGCTGAATGGACAGACTCCCAGCTCAAGATGCTACGAGATGCAGGAAGTAGAATGTATTTACATTCCCCTGGACCCACAGAGACAGTGTGTTTAGTTGTTACTCGTGAAATAAATATTCAAGAGCAAAGAAGAATGAATGTTAGTACATTTATTTTTAATTTGAATTCTTCAAAATATTCTAAAGCCAAACAATGAAAGTCCTTCAGCTACCATAAAATCAGCAGCATTAACAAGTGCGGCCACAAGATGGCTCTCAATACTCAGGATTTAAAACCGATCCGAAAACGAACTAACTGAATTTCAAATAGCTTTTCCCCTACTTATTAGTGATATGTTTCACCTCAAATTATTCCTAGAAACATTACTCCCACAACAGAAAAATAATTTTTAGATATTTTAGATTTGCTTTCTTCCTCAATGCCACAAACTTTTCAATAAAGAATTCAAAGGAGGTATTTCTAGACTATGTGTAACACGAGCGTATTCCTGTAGTCACACAACCCTCCCAAAAAACTAAGTCCTCTTGATAGCTGAAATTCTTACATATGTAAAACAAGTAATTTCCTTTTTTTTTTGTTAGCTTTCATGTGTTAACTATTACTAGTTCTTTGCCATGATAAAAAGTACACAAAACTTTATATTACAATATGAATTTGCATGTTGATAGCCTCTTGTACAGCTTGTTCTCTTCCAAAATGCTCTACCTATATTCTTTATGTTCTTAATTATCATTTTACCTTTCCTTTCAAAGGTTTATCAGTAGTTGTGGGTTTTGTTGGCAACCTTCCACCCATTTCCTTACTCATTTAGTATCATAAATATCTGTTTTCATTTAATATTTATCTTTTCCACAAGTGCAAATCTGAAATCTAAAGAAAGTGGACTATGTAGGAAAAAAAGGTATTAATAGGCAGGGTTATGATTTTCAAGTGAGCAAAGAATTACTTGATTCTGCTAAAAGAAAAAAAAACAAAGCAAACCACGCACTCCAGAAAAAGGAGAAATACAATGAACAATTATTTTTCTGCAAAAATGCAGATATATAACACAGAATTTGTACCTCTTTATCATGTTAAACAGAACTGTGACATGTTGCTGTGCATGATCACGAGCAGGATGGATGTTTAAAATTCACCCACAATAGTTAAGTATCTAGGATCAATACAACTGGAAAACAATTCACAGAATCACAGAACACGATAAACACAGACTTGTAACAGGTAAATCATAACTGTATGTGAGTAAGAGCAGAAGAAGATTCATAATAAAGTCCTTCACAGAGTTCACACCTTATTCAAATCATGTTACTAACATGGTGGTTGAAAATAACCTCAGGTTTCCCTCTGACTTTTCATTATGGATGAATGGATTTTTCAGACCAGTATGGTACTGTACTGTGAAAGGATAGAAGTCTCTTACAATCACTGCCTTGAATATATTCCTTAGACAAGAGACCTTAGTGATTACTTTGAGGAATATGCTACCTAACAGATACAAAGTCTAAGAGAGTACTTGAGAATAACTGCTACAGGTGTTTCAAAATTATCTGCCAAGGAACAAGAAATCAGACATGTTTTTAATGCTATGTTGCAGTAAAAACATTCTTCTACTATGCCCTAACTATTGAATCAAGAGTCCAGAAAACCATTTCTGAATGTACGGGATATTAAGAGAATTACAAGCAATACTGGTAATCTTACGTGAGTGCTTTTAACTTATAGAACACCATGACAGACTTACATTTTCTTACTGATTCCAGCTCCAGAAGCTAGCTGAAAATGCACATCTGCAAAACATTGTCCTGTGTTTTTCTATGAAACATTGTTTTGTGTTGTATTAAGTTGTGTCCTTAGGGCTTACTCCAAAGCCAACATCTCTTTCCCATTAGCTTCAATAGGTTTTTCATTTGGACCCTTCAACTGCAAACCAACTAGGACTTCTTTCAATTATTTAGCAATACTACAGTTTAAATGAAAACATGGCTATATGAATCTAAAGGTCTCAAACTCTTTTCAGATTTCTGATTGCTATCCTTGATAAATAAATGTAGCACAATACTTCAAAAAAGTGATCTCTAGAATCAAAGACTTTGCACTGGAATTCTGTTTTATTACAAAATGTGTGTATATGGAAGCCAGACGTACCCTCACAGACATAAAATGTACAGTACTTTTCATCATTGACACAACTGCCTTTGATTCCAGAGCTAACTGCTTTTCAAGTATTATACAAAGAGACTAGAAAGGCATTTGCAAAACTCTTGGTTTTCTAAATTCTCGACCCTAAGGGTTTGTCATCCAGTCCTATGTTTTTAGCATTTTGTCAGCAGTTCTCAATATTTTAGAACTTACAAATTTCCAGGCCAACTTACACAGTTAACTTTCTACACTGTTTAATTTTTTTTTCCTATGCAAATAAACAAAGATAGGGAAGAATCTCCAGCAGATCAACTACCAAAAATAGAGATTGCAACCTTAAGCACAGAAATAACAATGACAGTTCTGCACATGGCAAATTCAAAGTTAATCTCATAGTTCTGTTAATACCCATACTCAGAGTTACCTACAGAGAATGAAAGATCCTTGCAGTAGTTAGCAGAAACCAACATGGCTTCATCAAAAACAATTTTCAAGGTAATTATTCAAACAAATAACATTTTACAAGATCTAATAGGTCCTTATTTGGGAAAAAAAAAAAACCAACCTTTAATTCAAAAGATCATCTTTATATTATCAAGGTCCATGTATAAGATTTATTAAGAGGAGGTTCAATTTGCCCTTGAAAACTGAGCAGGAGCCAGTAAATACTGTCTCTGTAACAATCAAGATGCTGCAAACTCTTTTGGCCACAGGCACCTAGCTGGTGTGCAGGGTAGACCATCTCAGGTCTTGCTGAACTCAGGGAATCAGCAGCTGTACAGGTAACATTTTCCCCCTAGCAACAATTACTTCACAGAACTACATAACATCCCAAATTATTTTTCTTATCTATACATAATTTTATGATCATACTAATCTTTACCTACATAAACTTAATGGTCTCGGTCCTCTTGAATCCATCAGGAAACAAAGACAGTTGGCTAATCCGCATAGATACATTTAGCTTTTTAAAATTTATTTTTAGCTATGTACTTCTAGTACATAAGGAACTTGTTGTCCTATTTCACATTTGTCTCAGCATTCCATACTTTTGCAAATTCTGCCTTTTGTCACTAAAAAAGATTTACCAGAGAATCATTACATAAACTTTTGAAGTCACTTACTTACTTTTACAGAGATGATAAACCATTACAATAGAGAAAAACTTTTGTACATATAGTCACTTTTAGTAGAGCTTCAAATGTGTTTCATTAGACATTTTTACATGGTAGAGCTAATTAGATATCAGAAGGCAGGATACATAGAAAATTAACTTCTTGATTTCTATAGCAAGGGCCCACAAAACGAATGTGAGAAATTTATTTGTGAGTACTGAGCAGACTGCTATTAGGTACTCTGGTTGCACAAGCAGTTTTTCAGACACACGATGACTACATTATATGCTGACACCATTTTTTATTAAAGTGGTAGTAAACAACTATATATTATTAGATTTAAAATGGACCAATGGCTGATTAATGGTTGACATCAATATAGATAAAGCAAGATGCCATAACACTTATAACCATGTAATTTTTATATAAAAAGTTTATACATGATTTATAGAAGTAATCATAGTTTAAGTTCCACTACTTTTGAGTTAAGAACATTAAATATTCAAAACAAAATTATTTGCAATTATTGATTATCAAAGCAACAAATTATTCTCTCAAAGATAAGATGATGCTGAAAAAATTTTACTCATTTAATTAGAAAAGTTGTAAATGTGAACTATAGCATGAAATATAAATTCAAAGCCAAAAAACGTTCATATTTGAAGGTCTTGTGTAAAATTTTTGGAAATGTTTTCAGGCCATAAACACATCATCTGCAACTATGTCAAAACAGGATCTGTCTTGCTTGTCTATTGTTTTTTTTCCAGTTTTCCCTACGGGTTCACAATTATTTTAACCAACAAAAGTCTGAAGCTGAATAAAACCAGTGCCTGAAATACATTCCAGTTCATCCCATTCTAGAAACATCACCGTAGTTCTAAATATTCTCCTATTCTAGAGAACACATTAGAAATTTTGATGGTATTCATTTCAAATATTTTTATCCCATTTAGACTATGGGAGATGCTAGGACATGGTACTCACGTGTTTTCCGTATTTCTTGAAATATTTAGCACGTTTTATATCTTACTGTTGCTTGACAAAGAAACAGATTCACGCAGCCATTCATGAGACTGTAAAGTGAAACTTTGTTTCCTAGTCAAGTCCGATGACCTAATAAGTATAGTTTGCATTTGACAGGAAGGAAACATCCCAGGAAACAAAACTTACCGGTGTTTGTATTTTTCATTAGGACATTAGGAAATTTTTTTTTTTTACCATGGTAGTGGTCAAACATTGGAACAGGCTTTCTAGAGAGGTGGTTGATGCCTCATGCCTATCAGTGTCCAAGAGGCATTTGGATAATGCTTTCAGTAATGTGCTTTAACTTTTGGTCAGCCCTGAAGTGGTCAGGCAGTTGGACTAGATAATCTTTGTAGACCTGTTCCAACTGAACTATTTTATTCTTTTTAGCCTTGAAATTCACAAATCTTCTAATACTGCTTTTGTATTCTATCAGCAGCAGTGAAATCTGCCTAACAGCTTTTCAGTAATGTTATTTTCATTCCATATTACAGAGGCAGTTCCTTTTTTATCTACCACTTTTCATTATAGTTCATATACAGCTTGTGTATACTCTAGCCTTGTCAAAAACACGTTGCTGTCACTCTAGCACCCACTAACATAATTTAATTCTAGTTCTGCTTTTTGCTAATGAATAAAAAATTCAAACATAGTATATGTAAAGAGATGTATCCAAACACACATATGACACTGAAAATCTCAGAAACGAAGATGGTAAGAGTATTGTGTTGTTTTTTTTTAATAACTTTTTTTTTATCATTTGTTGCTGTTGTTCAGATCT
>NC_034411.1:70442142-70493412 GCF_002078875.1 Numida meleagris | reverse complement strand
AAGGTAACTAATACTGAATGTAAAACACTTCTGTTAAAATGGTCATTCATGTGCATATGCATTCTTACTAGGTAAAAATCTGGGTAAATTTATTAAGGATTGATTTGCAGTCTAATATTTTGGTTTTTGGCCTTCTCCAGAAGCTAAATGTATATCAGTTATATCAACTAATGAGCTAAATATGTATCAGCTCTAGCAATCAGCTCGCATTTATGCTGTTATTTAAAAATTACACAATTAGGACACAATTTGCTGAACAGTCCATAATAATAAAAGAAAGAATAAGAAACAATAGTAACCAAGATACATTGTCATGAAATACTTGAGTCTCACATCTCACGATGTTAAACTTCTACTTTTTTTTTTTTTTATCATGTAGTCAACTATTTGAAGTCCTTTCTTAATGGTTCATGTTGGAAAACCTTGAAAAAAGTTGTTTTTTCTAGGCTGACAGAACATGTCTTTTATTTCTGCCTATATTTTTGGCGTCAGTACTTGATCATCAGTCAATATCAACTACTTAAATTGTCAGAAAAATGTATGCTTTGGTTCCTAAGTGGATTTAAATTGTATCCTATCATGTGGGATATGAAATCTGTATATTCAGATAAGTTTCTTATATGCTAATCATTTATATATACGTTTCATGGGTCACATATTGAAATAAGATAACTTGTAGTGTACTTTATGTGTGATGTTTTCTAACTTTCATAGAATCATAGACTCATAGAATGGCCTGGGTTGAAAAGGACCATCATGATCATCTAGTTTCAACCCTTCTGCTATGAGCAGGGTTGCCAACCACTAGACCAGGCTGCCCAGAGCCACATCCAGCCTGGCCTTGAATGCCTCCAGGGATGGGGCATCCACAACCTCCTTGGGCAGCCTGTTCCAGTGTGTCACCGCCCTCTGTATGAAAACCTTCCTCCTAATATCTAACTGAAACTCCCTTTCTCAGTCTAAAACCATTCCCCCTTCTCCTATCATATCAACCCATGTAAATAGTTGTTCTCCCTCCTGTTTCTACGCTCCCTTCAAGTATAGGAAGGCCACAAGGAGGTCTCCCTGGAGCCTTCTCTTCTCCAAGCTAAACAAACCCAGTTCCCTCAACCTTTCTTCATAAACTGAGGTCAGTGGCTCACATTAGTACAAGTGAAATAAGAGTGAAATATAAGTTGTTGAACACTTTTCAGACAAAAAATGTTTTAGATCATTCTAGTCTGTTTACTGTAGGTATATTCATTGCCTCGGATGAGTTGGTGATAGAGTATTTTTACTAAGACAAATGATGAGATCCAAAGCTATGTTAAAAGATGGAGTGCTCTTCAAGTCGTGCCATTTGTGCTAGTATAATTAGCTAACAATCTCTTTCAGAATCTCTTTCCTCAATTTTTTGTTTCCCATAATTTTGTTTCCAAATTATGTTTGAAGGTCATGCTATGCTTTTTTACTGTTAATTTTTTCATTAATTTGTAGTCATTAATGTAATGAAGAATTGTTTCAAGCAGAGCAGAGGCTTTTTTTTTTATTTTATTTTAATTATTACTTTTTAGAGCTGGAAAGAATGTAATCATTGAATAAGGATACTGCAGTCCAGTTCCAGCAATACAACTTTATTTTCTGTCCAAATATTGCAAAACTATCCAAAACTTTGTGCTGTGTACAAGAATATATGACTAATAATAAAAAACATGAAGATGACACAGTCAGTAAAAAGTGTGAATTTTAAAGAAAGAATTCATTTTTATTCAGCACCACTTACCCTACAAGGCAGGAATTCTTTAAAATATATTTCATGTTACCTATTCATTAAGGAATTAGATATAAAGGTACATTAGATAAATTAAAATTATACTGAGTACTCAAAATCAGGAAAATTAATTTGTTCTTCAAATGCTGCATCACAGTCATTTTTGATTTTATGTTTGTTAACTGGAACATTTATGTTCACCTTGCTATACACATTTTGCTCATTTCAGTAAATGAAAGTTGTTCATAAAATTTGTACAGAACCTCAAGGAAATTATTGGCCTGCATTCAAGTATTACACACAAAATTCATTATCCTTGCTTCATATTGCTTCACTTAACAAGGATCAATATTGGGACTCAAAGCTAGGAAATCTAATTTGTAGAATTATTTCTTATCTGATTTTTACTCTAAAACACTGTTTTCATGGCTTACTATACTTGCAAAATTTCCTGTACACACATGGATATGTTTTCCATTCAAATTGAAAGAGGACCCTAAAACAGCTACCTTTTTCAGTTAATAATTATGCATTTTAAAATATATGTATATATTGCATAGAAAAATCTAGACTTTCTGGTGTTACATGGAACCCATATATACATCTTTCTAGTCCATGTAAGAATTAACTTTAGCTATTTCACTCTTTGAAGTTGGTATTTGAAAAGAAAGATGTGCAAAACATAAGGCTGTTGACTAGTCAGAGCTAATATGATGTAAATATGGATTTATTCTTTTTTCAAAGATGATATGTTTAGTACCGAGGGTGTATGTCTTAGTGATTTTTGAGAGCTGTGCTTTTGTGTCAGTCCATTTTCAGAGAAGTGTGACTTTTGGCTGACAGTTTTTCAGTGCTTGACTTTGTAACTTGAGTTATGGGCTATTTTAGACACTACTTGGTCATGTCCTCAGATATCCCTGATTACACTATTTTCTCTCTCTCACTCTCCATATACATAAAATATATTGTCAGCATGGAGGTAGTTTGAGAACAACAAAGCAGAAATATTAAAAGTCATAGGAGTTGAAAATGCAGAATACAGAAAGGAGCTTAGTGTAGTTAATGAAAAAAAAAACAGTAACAAAAAAACACCACCAAAACATTGTTTACATACAAATAAACCACACAGACTATACAAATAGTAGGATTTTTCTTTCTGTTCATTCAAAATTAAATATAAAGATGTTACTTGGTAAAGTGATCCTGTAATACCAAAAGGAAAACATAGGACTATTTTTTCAGGGACTAAGAATTTACTTTAATTCAGAATTTACAAATCTCTTTGCTCATTATTGGATGTCTAGCATAATGTTTACATGAAATTCAGAAGCATAATTCAATATTCTATTCATGCTCAGATTTGATCTTCTCTTAGTTGTAAAGGAAACACACTTGTATATAGGTCCAGGATGTGGCTATGTGCATGCCACATCTGTAACCAGCTGAGGGAAGAAAATAGAAATTTTGGAAAGATACATTTGGCTTCCTTTCAGCAATGCTATATGTATTTGTTTGGATGTCCTTGAGAAGAAAAAGCTATAAAATGTGTTATTAAGGCTTATCTCTTCAGACTTCAGCAGACTCTATCACTCACAATATTCAATATGCCTGCAGAAACTTACTTTGTGACTGTGATATGGCTAAGAAAAATATGTCCAAAAATGCATTAAATCAGATTTCCTAATATATTTTCAAACCTACATAACCAGAAAAAAAATTGCATTTAAAGATCAAAGCAGAGTTAGCTAGTCACAACATCTTCAGTGTTACGTTTGTGACATTTTGTGTCTAGACCTTGGATGTTTATGGCATAGCATTTGTTGAAACTTAAGATAAGAATATGCCATATACTCATAGAAACACAATGTGTATTGCTTTCCTGAGCATTTTCCACTCTTTTCATTTGTGAGAATGTGCTTGAATTGTGTACAAATGTTGCATCTTGCTGTGTTGTGGGCGCAGGAGATCTGCTCTCATAGATTTCTTTTGACTGCTGACTTATAGTTCACTAGAAATTTTCAGTGAATGCTTTTGGGAGACTTTTTTTTCCAGCTACTACAGACCGTTCCAAAATTTTTTTTTTATTTTGAGGTTGCACTATGTACTGGCTTCTTATTCACCAAAACCCATCTGTCTGTTATAAATACAGAAGAATAAAAGCAGTTTATCATCTGCTCCTCTTTAGATATATATTTACAAAAGTAAACATCAACATTTTCACTAATCCATGTTAACAATAGATTATTGAACTTTTGATCATAGGTCCCCTTATTTTTAGCAGTTATTTCAGGGTGACAGTATATTTGTGAATTTAACAAAAGAACTAGGCAGCAACAGTCTTGCAATTGCAGGCCTGTGTGAATGTATGCACATACATATATTTTCTTGTGATGGTTGCCCAAATGTAGGGAAAAAAAAGCAGATTTTCTCCTTTGCTGGAGTTGTTTAACATAAAGTGGGAGAATTGCCTGAGGGTACATCAGGGGTCTTTGATGGGAGGGCTGATAAGGACTATCCATCTGCTTACTGACAAGCAGTGTGAGCATGGGATAGCAAGGGGTTGTGAATGTGGCAGAAACTATTCTCACGTGGTGTTATCTTTGTGAATATTTTTAAAGTGCTCATGAAAACAAACAAAAAAAATTCAAGAGGAAAGTCATGAAATTCAGCAAAAAAATGCGCAGTCAAGCATATTCATGAAGTTTAAAAAAAAGAAAAAAGAAAAAAAAAAGAACAGTTTAGAATATGCTACCCTAAGAAAGAAGAGCTAAATTTTGTGAATGAAACTATGGATATATATATATGCATTCAACATCACCACCATCCAGCCCCAACTTTTAAGAATTTGGAAAAGATGCTCGTTATCACATCAACTCGATTTTAATGTGGAACAATAGTATTCGCAGAATCTTTGTTTAGTATGAACCTGCCTCTGCACTAGAACCAGTGACCTGCCTCCACTTTTGTTTTAAGAGGAAGTTCTTGTGCTAATATTGACAGGTGTGACTAGAAGTACTGTAAATCAAATGATCATATTGAAGTTAATTTCTACTGAACTTGGCAGCCTACAACTACAACACTACAATTAATCTTCAGGCAGCTTTTCTGGCCTCCACTGTACCAAACTATGATATGTTGAGGACCAGCGGACGGTTCTTTGTTGGGCGGTTAGGGAACACCTGAAGAGGCAGAAGGTCTTCATGACTGCCATATCTGGTTAGGTACAATTTCCACAGAAGCTTACCCACATCAATAAATCCAAAAGCACTGTCAATGGTTGGAAAGCCAGAAGGGATTTTATTACCCTGATTTGTCCCATTGAACCATTATTTTTAAAAACAAGAAGCTGAAGGAAGTGACTAACAATTATCTTATGTGTTAGAGTTCATTTACATTGAAACTGAAATCATCCATGGAAGTTCATGTTGTCTACCTCGGTAGAAAATAAAACTGAAAAACAGAAAATATTGGCTTTTCTGTCATCCTAAAGATAGACAGTAGAATGACAGTTAGAGTTCATTTACATTGAAACTGAAATCATCCATGGAAGTTCATGTTGTCTACCTTGGTAGAAAATAAAACTGAAAAACAGAAAATATTGGCTTTTCTGTCATCCTAAAGATAGACAGTAGAATGAGAGGAAAAGTGAAAGACACTAGTCTGGGTGTTAATGAAATATTTTGCAGTTAGAAAAGATTGAGCTGGTGAAAAAAAGGATTTTCTGCAAGGGCTGGAAAAGGAAATGAATACACTGAGATTTTCAGATGTGCATTAAGAATTTTAAGACATACTATTCTTAGTATAATATTTTACATTTGCAGTGTAATTTACCTGGAATTATAAAGGTTATAGTTCTTCTACTTTTAAAAATATCTTTAACATGTTTTATAATTGGGGTTTTCTTAATTAAGTTTTTTATATTCTTTGGAAATGTGTTGCCTTTCAGTAGAATTTGAGACTTTTAGACACTCATTTAGCTTGATTTACATCACAGGGAAGCAATTTTGCAGAGAAAGTTTATTTCAGGACTAGAACTAAAATTTAGACTTATATAAAAAGTGCAGACTTTTTAAAATTGCTCTGTCTTACTTGTAGTATATATTTTTTTCAGTTTAATTAATTAATTTATTTTATAATCTTTGCTTAAGTGGGGAACATTTTTTCCCCTTCTCATATAAACACTGTGGTGAGCTATACAAGAAGGGAGCAAGTGGGACAAAACCTTTCATATCTTATAAGGTTTCATTTTCAAAAAATGTCTTAAATTGAACATCCTGCAAATGCCTTGGGTAATGGGCTTCAGGCATTCTACAACTTCACATAAGTGTATGAGTGTCTTTTTCCCTGATCTGGGCCTACCTGATTCGAGAGATACCTGTTTTACATTTCTCTGTATCAGATTTAATGTAGGTATAATCCCATCTTCTAGATTAAGAAATTTTATCAAGAATTTCAAAATGAAACTGACAGTAGGTGACACTTTAGAGCTAGTTTCAATGTTACTTTCTTTTAATGTACAATACCATTAAGAGAGGACCTGATAAAAATCTAATTTTATGGTTTGAAGATACCCTTTCTAGAAAACTAGAAAATCATGAACAACAGAGGAAAGAGACTAATGAATGGTTATTCTTTTTCTTTTTTTTAAATAAAATGTAAATATTTTCAGATAAGGTATTTAAAAAAAATGAAAAGATATGTCAACAACGAATAATAAAATGATGTTATCCATTGCCAAGGAGTGTTCTGGCCTTTATCCTTTCAGCAATTTAAGGAAGAAAAGTCTTCATTGGACTCTGTTGCTACTTTTTGCTCTATAAATCCCTGCATAAGTAATTATGGAAAGTGGGAGAAACCAGAGTAAGGGTTATTACATGTTTGCCTTGCTGCTTTCTTTTCCTTTGCATTTTGATTGTTGCAAGATGTTGCAAACAGGGTTGTGTGTGTTGCAAAAATGGATCTTTTCCATGCTACTTTATAGCCATTCTTATGCTCTCCATAACACGCATAATCACAGAATACAGAAAATGTCAGTGAGCTACTGGGCTGTTGCTGGACAAAAAAGGTAAAGAAACAAGAAATACAGTCTCCACATATGGATGAGATAATGGGAATCCTTTAGATGCTGTAGAGGAAAATATAATTTTAAAATATATGCAAAAAATGATGTAAATAACAAATGGTATATTGCAAGTAAATATATAGAATAGAAATAAAACAAGGAAAATTAAGCACTCTGCAAAACAGTATTTGGCCAAAGGTGAGTATTGAGCTCTGCAGAGAACAACGTTGTGGAAATGCAGTTCTGGGGCTGCATCATAGAATGTATTTGTGAGTACAATGGCCAGTATATCTTCTTTTTTTGAAGCACAGCGTCTCTAAGAAAACATCACAGTCTTCATATAATGTTATTTCCATATTTATTTCAAAATAGCATTGCTTTAAAAGCTTAAAGTTATCCTGGGAAAGCCTGAGCTAAAATACTGAAGAGTTTGGACAATTTGGCTAATCTGAGGTCTGTGTCAGCAGTGGAGCTAATGGCCTATTGAAATGAAGAGATGCACATGGTGATATTTCTATTTACATAAGCTTGTATTCAACTTTCAGTTTCTTGTATTGCTTTTCTCACAAGAAGAGGGAGTAGAAATGTGAAAATCTTTCTAAGAAACTTGGAGGTAATTTTATCTTATTAATCATTTAAAAAAATGTTTATTTCCTTCTGAGCACTAATTTTAGTGAGTTAGATACTGGGAAAGTACTATTTTAAGAGCACAGAAACTGGAAAACACAGTTTTGTACTGCAGTCAAACTCTGTTGCTGACAAGTATTCCTGTGTCACAAAAACAAATCTATAGTCTGTTATTAGAAAAGTAGATCTCTTTCATTATTACCTCTCTGTAAGAAAGTTTATTCTTTAAAATTCTTTGTAAACACTATAATCATATTTTTAACAGTAGTCATAATAGAATGATAGGATTTCACATGAAAAGATAAATAAAGAAAAAAAAAAACACAGAAAATTTTAAAATTTCTCAGTGCTGTTCTTGTAAGCTAGTAGGTAGTCATCCAGTACATACATATTGTTACCTAATCTCTCCCCCCATTATGTACATGTATGCATAATATACTCATTTACATCTATTCAAAATGACAAACCTAAACATTATTTTTGCTTGCATATAAGGCTAATTTATAAAATAATTACTGTGCAATTACTCTATAGTTTTTGTTCAATAACCTTCAATTCAAATTTAGAAATTTTAAAATGTTTTTCTTTCAAATCTGTGTAAGCTTAAATCTTTTTTGTTGTTGTTGTTGTTGCTGTTGGTTTTTAGATTTTTTTAGATCCATGCTAAAGTAATATTTCTCTTATTAAGGGAAATTCTGTGAGCTTGTTCTCAGGTTTGAAGGATCTGTTCATAAAAATGACATCTTTGCCTTTTAATAAAACAATATATAAGTATTTGGCAATCTGGTTACAATATATATGTTTTTTAATTCTTATGCTTTTAGAACAGGAACGCTAATTTGTCATCATCACAAAACCATAAACAACAGTTCCTCTGAATATGATTGAAATCTTTTTGACAATTTTGTTTAAAACAATCTTTGCAGAGTTTTCCTAGTCTCTAAGGGAATGTTTGAAAGGTACTTTAGATTAAGTAGAACTGTAAATTATTAACATATTAAGTGTTGTTGAAGAACTCACTGTGTAGATGATCTTGTGAAAGAGGATGTCATAAAAGGTAGAATTAGGCATTCTTTTGTTCATATATGGAGCTATTCAAGGACAGTCATTCAAGAAATGTAGTGCAAGAATTCTGCATGAAAAGGCCCAAAGGACTTTAGCACTGGTTACAATAAATCCTGCAGGTTAGTTTGTACGATGTGTCTTAATAGTAAAATCAAAATTGTGAGGTGGAAATTCCATGACCCAAGTTACAAAAGCAAAATCAGAAATGTGCAGTTTGATGTTGACACTGTGTATCATTTGGTATATGACAGATGAGTTCTCTAAAATGCAGAAATCACCAGCTAAAGAAATGTCAATTAAATCTTCAGCTAAGATCAATGTGAAAATCACTGATCGTGCTATTGAAAATTAATATCATATGATGCAATTTTTTCTTATTAATGGATTATTTTGTTTTAAAATATCATAAGATTTCAGTTCTAAGGAAAACTGTTTTGAATTGAATCATTTTAGTAGGATTCCTTACACTCAATATGAAGATGATTGGTAAGAAAAGTATAGCTACAAATAATCTCGAATATTGATTATAGATTCAATTACTTTTCTTCTTCTGAACTGGTCATAAACTGCCTTGTTCTTCCTTTCCAATTAATAATGCAATGAAGGATTGCATTGAAGAAGAGAGGGACAAAGTATTTGCTGTGTCTCCTGTGTTATATTATTTTGTCTAGATTTTGTAAGCTTAGTAAAATGAAGGCTATTGCAAATGTATTTATTATGATTCATGATATGTGTTAGTTTGATACAGAATGACAGAATGACCTATGGAGGTCATCTTATTGCCCAGGACCAGGTACAAACAGCTTTTGAAGGTCTATAAGGATGGAGACTCAACAGCCTCTCTGGGCAACCAGTGCCAGTGCTCAGTCAGTGATGTTTAGGTAAGAATTTTTGTGTTCCAGTTTTTGCACTCTGCCTCTTGTCTTGGCGCTAGGCACCAGTGACAAGAGCCTGGCTTCACCTTCCTTGCACCCTCCCTTCAGGTATTTATAAATATTGATAAGATCCCTCCTGAGCATTCTCTTCTCTGGGTTGAACGGTCCCTGCCTTTCTTAGCCTTTCCTCAATGGAGAGGTGCTCCAGGCCCCTCATCATCTTTGTAGCACTCCATTGAACTCTCCAGTGTTTTCATGTCTCTCTTCTACTGGTCCAGAACTGGACACACTGCTTCAAGTGCAGCCTTGCCAACACTGACTAGAGGTGAAAGATCACCTCTCTTGATCTGCTGGTGACACTTTGCCTAATACAGCCAAGAACACCATTAGCCTTCTTAGCTGCAAGGGCACATTGTTGACAATCTGTCCTTTGCAGATAATAAATGAAGCTTACATTTGTTTTAAGAAACATTTTTCTTTTTACCTTTGTCACTAAAGACAACATGAAGATGAAGATCATATTTACAGTACATTTGTTCAGAAACTGTAAGTGCATAGAAAAGGAACTTGCTACATTTTTAAATATATTTCAGAGAAACTGAGTAACATATTCTTCACTGACACATATCCATTACCTTATCAGTTCAATAGACTTTGTTCTTACAGAAGAATTGTAGAACTATTACTTAAATTTGCCATCCTAGAAGTCAAAATTTTCTTCAAGGAAACTTCAAGTTATAATTTGTCATTTTAGAATGCATTTTAAGTGTATTTCTGATCTGTGTGTGAGATGAATGGGGCTACATTTTAGTTCATACAGGATTTGGTACCAGAACCAGTCTATCCAACTTAGAGAGCAGGCATGTTGAATTTGACAACTGGGAGATCAGTTTTCTTTCAACTATTTGAATGATTTGTTGATGAAATCCCCTTCTCACAGGGGATTTTGCAACTGAATTAAAAGTACAGGAAACTTATTTTGTGTCCAATAGGGAATGTAAGAGTTGAAGGATTAATTTCTCACCTTGAATGAAAGAGTTGGAGGTGTTCATAACATTGTGGAATATGGATTTTCTTGGTAATCTGTAATTTTTTTTTATTCTCTATTTCTGAAGTACTTAAAGGTATTTAAATTAGACTATTAGGTAGGTATATGGGATTTTACAATGTTCGGTTTAAAGATGAAGATTTTATATTTCTTATATATGGTTTTATTCATATTTCTGTTGTTGTTAAAGTGACTGCATCTTGTCACTTACAGGCTTCACTGGTGTTGATGATGGATGGATAATTTCACAGTTTTGATGTCCTCCATTGCTGTTAAATATCTTTCACAACCAGTCTAGCCTATGGGAAAAAAGAAAGAAACCACATCCTCCCTTCCAAAAAACCCCCCCAAAAACAACAAAAAAACCTAGTTTATCCGATTAACCAGTGCAATGGTGTTTTGTATATTAATACGGAATCATCTGTGTCCTGTTTCAAACCTTTAAGGTAAATAGTCATTGATATATTTTCACTATTTATTCTAGGCAAATATTATGGACACTATTTCATTTAGTGCACCTGAATTTTAAAGTAAATATTATTTTGAAGTATATATATCAAATCAAAATGGATGGATCTACAAACAAAGCATATGGATATACATATGCTATGATGTTCTTTACGATGAACTCATATATATTATTGATGGGAAATATATCATGCTCTTCTGGTAATGTTACTTTTGTTGACTTTTTTATGTCATTGGAAACACAATAGATAATTAAAAATAAAATTTAACTTAAAAAATGTAAGATTAGTGAATGCTAGTTACTAGCAAGTTAATAAACAGTTGTTTTTTTTTTTTTTTATGAATACATCCAGTGTATCACATGAAATTATTACCCTTTCTGCTTTTAAGCTAGCAGTAGTGTAGGCAGAAAAAGAGGATATACCTTCAAGCAGTAACTAAAATACATAAGCATTTTGTTTTCTTTTCTAAAATGTACTACTATGCTGTAACTGTTTCTGGTTGTTTCCCTGTTATCTTGATCTTGAAACACCTAAATGCCCATGTCTCAATATACCCATACAGCAGGCTGCATAAATGAATTAATCTTTACTTATGATGGAAATCTTAGAAAAAAGACAACTTGGCAGGGTTTTTACAACACGGTATTTTCCATAAATAAAAATACGAGGGCTGCTCTGAAAGAAATGCCTCCCATGTTGTTTCACAACATCAGAGGCAGATGTTGGTGGTAGAGGTTGAGGCTTCCTACCAATATTCCTTTACATTTTGTTGCTGTGTGACAGCTGTCAGCAGAGGGACAGTCTGATACAATGGCATTTGACATGGAAGTGTATATGAAGCAAAGGTGTGGAATTGAATTTATCTATAAGGAAAAATCCATACTCACTGACATTGACTGATGCTTGTTGAACATTTATGAAGACCAACTAGTCTATGTGAGTACGGTGAGGCAGTGGATGGTGCATTTCATCAGTGATGACAGAGACAGTGGGTCACCTTTGCTGGTGCAGATATTTACAAGCATGTCAAGCAGGCTCTTGCTCATCACTGGGAAAAGTGCATAGCTAATGGTGGTGTCTGTGTTGCAAAATAGTGTTTTACAGCTGAGAATTTTCTCTAGAAAATAGTGTCGTTGTGCTCTTTGTAGTTTCCGTGGAAATAAATAAGAAACCTTGGTATATTTTCTTTTTTTTTTTTTTCCCTTTTCTTTCTCTTTTTTTCCTCCAGAGGAACTAGGTGCTTTCATACAAACATATCTCTTCTCTGATAAGATGCTGGTGAATCTCTACAAGATTCCAGTGGTTGGGTTTCCATTCTGCAGAAAGACTACTTTAAATAAATGAATATTACTATACATCTGCAACCATGTAGTAATGAATAATAGCTCCTGGACTTCTCTCTTCCTTTTTTTTTTTTTTTTTTTTTTTTTTTTTCTTTTTTTCTCGGGGCAGGACGTCAGGGCTGCGTTGCTCTGTCAGTGGCGCGCACCTTTTTGGGAAAATGTTGCAACAGATGCCCCAAATTTGCCTTTTTTTTTTTTTTTTTCTTATCTTGCTTTTTTTTTTTTTTTTTTTCTATTTCATTTTCATTAATTTATTTCTTCATTAATTCCACAGCTTTATCCATCCTTTGTAATTTCAAGCTAGAGAAAACAAATTAAGGAAAAAAAAAACAGTTAATTGACTTTATTTGCTTTAATGCTGCTAGTCCATATTATCTTCTTTCTTAAATTGAGTTTGGGATTGCCAGCTTTAGGGGTATTACACTGCATTTTGGGATGCTGCCAGCATATCCTGAGCAAATATATTTAAATCAAAACTAAGCTGCTTAAAATATTCATGTTATGCTCTTCAAATGGTTTAGAGAAATGTGAAACCATTTAAGACCTGCAAACCTGTCTTAGGGTAAACATATATTTGAACTGTCAGGCATATAGCCTGAACTGATCATCACTGTTACCTGTGTTTAATAAGGAATAGTTTCATTGTTTTATTACCAATGATACATTCAGACGCTAATTCATATGAAATTTGTAGCATAATGCAACTATGTTATTTATAGCTTTAAAGAAAAACATTTCTAACTGAAAATGGTTTTGGGAAAGGGAGTATTCTGAAGAGATAAAATCATGCATGCAGAGGAAATGCACACTTTTTTGAACCATTAAATACATTTTCCTTATGCATTACACTTTTGTGGATTGCGTAGAATTTTGAATATGAAACTCAAAATTACACTGATTCTATAGTCAATGTATTTTGTAATGGTAAAACCAAAAGGAAAAATAAAAGAAATCTTTATGAGTGTATGTTGCTTTCTAGGGAGAAACTCATCCTGTAAGAAAGACAAATCTGGGAATTTTAAAAGCTTTTGATGACAAAGCTTTGTAACACCATGTTTAAGTTAGGCACTAATTTGCCTCTGCACATTATTATTATTATTTTTTTTACAGAGTTCACAAACTGGCCTATGATAATCTTGCAGAAGGCCAGTTTTTTCTTAAGTTCTGTCCCACAGTAACTTGAATAACAGTTCTTGTTAAGGTCAGCTGAGCTTCGTGGAAGATCAGCAATGAAAATGCAATGTCTACTGAGGCAGAAGTGGAAGGCTGGGCATCGTGGTTTTGTGATTTTTATTATCAGTATTCCACATCGTTACATCACGTAGTACTCAGAAGAGGAGAAATGTACTACAGCTCCCAGAAAACTCTGCTGCTCTGTTTTCCGGTCAGTGGGAAAGATAAAACTGTCTGAAAGCCATGAGACTTTCTCTTTTTGCTCCCTGGCAGATCAGAGTAAGAACCTCAGTTTTCAGAAACTCTCTCATTTATTTGATTTATGAACTTCAATCCCACTTAACTTGTATTTCTGCTATCATAATTAGTAAATTAATTTTCCTCCTCAGATTGTTGCTGCTGTTTGTTATTTTTCTTTCTCTTTTTGTTCCCTTCCCTCACCTCCTACCCCTTTTTGGGCTGGTGGACCTGTGGGCCTGCTGTCCCCCTGTCATGGACACAGGTAGATCTAGAGATAACCATGACATTGGGACAGAGTTAACTTTCTTCTGAGCAGCTAGTATCGTGCTGTGTTTTGGATTTAGCATGAGAATAATGTTGACAAGACATGGATGTTTTAATTAATTGTTGCAGAGTGGTATTTACCAGTTGCTCCAGTTTATCCTACTGCGCTGCCCTGCCAAGCAAGGAACTTGGGAGTGCACAAGGAGCTGGGAAAAGACAGAATCAGGACAGCTAACCCAATACTGATCCATTGTGCTCAGCATGAAAACATGAAAAGAATTTTCCTGTGCTTCCTAGGCCAGCCATACCCCTTCACCAGGTGCTCATTCACCGGTTCAAGCCATGAACTAACAGTTCCCCAACACCCACGAAGCCCCTTTTCTTTCCTAATAAACTGCTTTTACCTCAATCCGCTTTTTTCCCTGTCCTCTTCCTCATCTCAGTGGGAAAGTAGAGGAGAATGAATGAATGGTTGGTGCTTAGTTACCTGTCAGGTTACAACACTACAGAATGCTCTCCTTTTGGTGTTGCTGTTGTTGCTGTTTTGATGTTGATATTCACTTGAGAGAAACCAATTGTAAAATGATGTGTTGTCTTAACAAATTTAAAATATATCAATATTAGATCTCCTGTTAATTAACAAATAAAGGAAAAGTGTTGGCTAGAAAGTATAGAGCTTATCTACCCAAAGAATAATAATGCATTCTTATGTTATCACATCAGTTTAATTAAAACTAATCATGTAAATTCATGCTTTCATTGTCAGCCTAACTATTATAATCTAAACCAGATTCCAGTTGTTTCTGTAGTTGAAGAGAGTAGCATGTAGATGAGTTTTATTACTGAAAACTATACATTCTTAAACTTTGCCTCAGTTTTCTTTCGATAAGCCCTAATGTGGACAACTGATTAGGTACTGGTTAGTCAGGGGCTCTTACATTATTGAACTTTGAAACAGACAAAATATATTGTTTGTCTCCCAACTACTCATCAAAAGCTGTTACAGGCCATATTTTCTTATTGTGTAAAGGAATGTATTGCTATAGAATCTAACAATAACCAAATTTGTTTTGTGATTTATAGATCTCTAGATTTATACTAGTGTGCCTGTATATGTTTTAGATTCTCTATGTTATTAGTGTTCTCTCATTTTCAGTGAAATTTTAATTCTGTACATTAAGCACTCTCAGTGCACATATATACCTATTCACTACACATATGCAAATGTCAGATTTTAATCAGCACCTCATGAAATCTTCCACTACCCAGCTGTGGATTTCAGCCTTGGTGATTTTATTCTGTGATTCTCTCCTGACTTTTGTTTTCAGTGAAATTACTTGATTGCTGTCCTCTGAGACCTCCTTAAATCTCCCCTGTGCTGTGATACAGCAGTTTCCAGGGTTAGGTTCCCTAGTTCAGAACTTGCTATCTATCATTTAACTCATTTGCTCTCATATTTTTTTATTTTTTTCTATTCATTGTCTGTTCATGTCCATATACTGGATTTCATTTACACTAGAGTGCAAATACTTCTGCGCTACTTGTACCTCATCCACATACTGTATTATCTTATTATTAGTCTCTGCATTTTATCCTGATGGTTATGTACTCTGAATTCAGTTGGAAGGTGAAGCTTTGATTTCTTTTTCTGTAGGGAAAGTATTGAGCCCATGTCTCTACTTAACTAGCTATATTATTT
Source organism: Numida meleagris (assembly GCF_002078875.1). Classification (NCBI taxonomy): domain Eukaryota; kingdom Metazoa; phylum Chordata; class Aves; order Galliformes; family Numididae; genus Numida; species Numida meleagris. The sequence goes on along the minus strand of NC_034411.1, from coordinate 70,477,796 downwards.
CTCTGCAAGATTCTTATACAAAAGGTAGCTGTGAGCAAAAGGGAAAAATACACACAAATCTTGGAGATGGATCAGGTTGATGAATTCCAGTTTCTCTCAGGCTTTATAACTGAAGGCTGAAGGAAAGTGTCAATACTTCAGGAAGGGGTAGAATTCCAGATGTGTTCCAGTCTACTCTTGCTTATGTTGTGGCAGCCTACCAGCTACTTCTTTGGAATCATTAGATTACTAATACTGGTTATCTATTGGCACCCTTAAATTACTCAAGGATTTTTGCTGTGGAATTTACCCTGAGGTAAGGCTCTGATATCCCTATATAGATCTAACCCTTACTCCTGTCTTACTTCCAAAATCAATGCACTGTTTCACTGGGTCATATTTCTCTCCTCATTATACCAGTGTAATGTCACTGCAGTCATGACTGCATTGCTGCTGTAAATCAGAATAAAACTTGCCCAGCATCTTTAATGGATGTTTTATTTCATTCACATTATGATCATATTTTAAACTGCTTTTCAGATATAATCTTTAATTTCCTCTCTGGATAGCTGCATAGGAATTCTAAACAGCATGTAAGTAGTATGCACCCCTGGCATCTAAAAATTAGATAGGTGATTAATTCTAATGGATGATGTCTGTATACAAATCTATTTATTCACATGCATGTATATACACATTTAATGCATAAGCTTGATCTTTCTCTCTTGCTCAACTAGTTTCTAGTAAACACCACAGTACTGATAGTGTGGAAAGTCTCCATTTGTTCACTTTGGCTTTCTGAAATAGATACACGGTGCAGTCATATGGAGCCACTACTTTTACTCATGGAGAAAGTATATTCTTGAAGGACTCACTACATTTGTAAGTCTTTTCATGCTGCCAGTATTCTTCTTTCCATATATCAGCTCAGAACGTCATCCTTAGAAATCTATCAATGGAATGTGGGAAGCCAGTGAATATTTCTGCATCCTGTTTTCTCCTCATGAAATAAAACCTCGTCATTTCCAACATTCCACAGTAGTCCTTATCTTTTGCCAGAAAAAGAAAGAATTCTTCCAAGGAGAAAATGAGTTTTACAGCAAATATCAGATAATGAAAGGAAGATAATCTCCTTAAAAAAATTCTGCTGAATGTAATGGATTTGAAATAAGTAGAACTGCCTGATGACCACTGCTCAGCTGCCAATAATTTTGCTTTCACATTTGAAAGTAGGACTTCTACTGACTTCAGTGAAAGTTCAGCATCTGAACGGATGCTTGCACATCACTGAGAGGCCATTGCTTCCTGAACAAATGCAAAGTTGAGATGTGAGCTTCCTGAATTAGATAGTGATGACAAAGAAGCACGTGAAATCATTTTATACCAGTTTGATTCAACATTTTATACCATTTACTTATGAGTTATGAACGAGAAAGTATTTCATGTGTATATGTATTGAAAACTCTTTTTTTTCTTTCCTTCTCCCAGTAGCATGCTCAGATTTAATATGTAGTTTCAGTCACATCTTTGTATGCATGCCTGGGCTTTGTAAGTTTCAGCAATCCTGTGGAGCAGACAGAAAAACACACAGCACTTCCCAAAATAAATCAAAACCCACATTGCTGAAAGAGGCCTACTGAGGCAACTGCCAGGATATCCAATATTGACTCTCAGGACGAACTTGTCCGGACGTGCTTTGAAGCACAATTTTTTTTCCTGCTGAGATCTACGTCTCTTCAATTTCAAAACAAACTCCCCTTGAATGATAATGGTGACTCATAGTTAAATACCTACCCCATGTCCTGCTTGTGTTTGAGTAGCGCTACAAAGATTTCTAACATCCTTTAAAAGGTGAGTTTTATTGTCTTACAATTTCCATCCATTATTTTACATGAGTTACATACTGAACCAATGACACTTTCTTACAGTGCAAGAAATGGAGAGAAATTGCATCATATTCTGTGTTGGGAAAGACTGCTGTTATTTAGTAACTTCAGTTCTGCAGTAAAGTCTTTTTTTGACCAATTCAATAGCTGTCAGAGGCAAATTAAATGGGTTAATATTTTCAATTAAACCAGAAATAGAAGGTTTGAAATATGTATGGAGGAAATAAGAATCTAAATATATTTATCTGAAACGTTTGTAAGAAAAAAAGAAAGTTACTGACAAACTCTTTGCATGTTGAGTTTTTGTGAAAAGTTACCCTAATTGGACAGGTTGTGATCAGAGTCAGGTTACTATTCAGTTGTTCATTACAACAACTAAATTTGAGGAACTACATCCTGGAGAAAAGAAGCCTCTGGGAAGACCTGTTAGAGACCTCTCAGTATATAAAGGGGTGATACAAGAAAGAAGGGGTCAGACTCTTTAGTGGGATCTGTTGTGGTAGAACAAGGGGAAATGGTTTCAAACTAAAAGAGGGGAGATTTAGATTGAATATAATGAAAATAGGTGTCGTGAGGCACTGGAACAAGTAGCCCAGAGAGGCAGTGGATACCCCATTCTTGGAGACATTCAAGGTCAGGATGGATGGGGCTCTAAGCAACCTGATCTAGCTGCGGAGTTGGACTAGATGACATTTAAGGATCCCTTCCAACTCAAATGATTCTATGATTCCATGATTCTGTGGTAAGGACAGTCTGTAGGGTGAATAAGTTACTCAGGATATCTATTAAGTACTTGGGGAGAAAGAGGAAGTCCCCAAAAAACTAGCTTGTAGACTGAGAATTGTCAAAAGTAAGCAGGAAAGTGGGGAATGGTTTGCGTCCTGGGGTTAGATGCTGTCCATAGCTGTGAGGAAGTGAGTTCCTATCTCAAGACTTTTTTCAAAGGCAGTCTACCAATTTTTGTTTAAAAAGGAAAAAAAAAACATCAAACATTTTAATCACATTTTATTTGAAAGGCAACTAGACAAGATGCCCAGTTTTACCATTTTTTTTTTTCCCAGTTAGTGCAGGCTACTGTAGTTCTGAATTTTTGCTTGTGTTTAACCCCACACCTATCACACATATACTGCTGATACTGCCTTAGTTTTTGTACTATAATTAATATTGAGGCAGAGACTGTGAGAGGGAAAATAACTTTCTAACTCGGTGGTTAAAGCTTGGAAGAGTCCTGAACATATAATGACTTCTTTTATCCCTTGACTGTTAAAGGGATAATAATCCTTGAGGCAAAACATTGAGCCCCATGACTCCTCCTAATCTGTTAAGTTTTATACTGCTCTTTCTTCCTCTGCTGGTCTTTTGAATTTTGAATGCTCTTATGTAAAACAGAAATGCTTCAACAGCAGGGATTAAAAACAGTCACCAATTCTATTAGCTTTGAATTTTCAATGATTCGATGGTTAAGACAATCAACTTCAAGGCTAATGCATAGATTTAAATTCTTGCAGAGTTGAGGCGGATGAGTATATTAGGCACTGGAAAAATTAGGAAAACCATCTCTTCATCTAGCTGTTGTGGTATTTCATGTGAAGCCAAATCCAATAGGCATGCTTTAGCACCACCTATCAGATTAAACACTGCAGGCAAAATAGATGAAGGAATTCCTCATCTATTTGTGCACCACAGTAGGTCTAAGACTGACTTGAGTACTGAATCTTCTTGCTGCTGTTGGGCCTTAAGTGCTTCTAGGCATGCAAAAAAGCAGAACTTTTTTTAGGTTGGAAGTCTGAGAAAAAAGCAGGCCCCACTGGCTGCATTACTGGCTTTAGGTGATAAGGAATTAGATGATAGAATTCAATGGCAACCGACTGGGGTGAAGAATATAATTTAGGCTTTTCAACTCTGGGTCTGTATAGCAGAAGGAAAAATAAAAGTTAGGGCATTGCTTTTACTGAACTCAAGAAAATACCACAGAAGTCATGCTGCTAATTTAATATCAGGTGCTTTTCAGTAAGGTACTTTGTCTAATTTTCTTTTAATTTTCTTTGTTCTAATTACAATAGTTTTGGTAATTTTTTTCAAGCTAAGAAATGAATATACAGTGAAACTAATGTAAATAACAGTCAACGAGAAACATAGACCCTTACATACGCAGTGTACCTGCAAGGTGTATAACTTTTTAATGTCAGCAATTGCTGTAGCCAGCAATACATAATGAAATACATAGAAAAAATTTTTACTAAACCAAGTGGCGGTCAGTGCATGTGTAACATACAGAGCAAAAAGATCTGTGACAAATCTTAAGTTTTATATAGGTTGCTCTAAAAGTAAAGCATCCTATTTATTTCTGTGGAAATGAAAACAAATACGAAGAGCACAAAACCAATTTGATAGAGCAAATTCTCAGCTACACTATTTTTCAACATAGTCACCACCGTTAGCTATGCATTTTTGCCAGCAATGAACAGGATCCTGCATGCTGTACTCTGTAATATATGGTGGGTGTGATGGGATAGTCTAGCCAAGATTGGAATGTGCACCTCAGTCCTCAAACTCGTATGGGGCCTGGCATTATCATGTTCCAAGAGGCAGGCTGTCTTCTTTACTGATCTGATTCAGGAATTCTGAGTCTTCAGCTTAGTCAGTGACATAATGAGAAGTCAGAATTGATGTTTTGTCCAGGTTCCAGGAAATCTGGAATCATCACCCCTTTTCTATCTCAAAAGTCAGTGCCCATCAATTTGCCCATTGAGGGCTGCATTTTCAATATTTTATTCAATGTAAAATTCACGTCACCACTCCATAGACTGTTGTTTTGACTCTGGCTCATAGTAGTGACACCATATCTCGTCACTGGTAAAGATGCAATCTAGTAAACTGTCACCTGCAGCCTTGTTTATTGGTTAAATAAGTCCTGAACAACTTAGATACAGTGTTCTTTCTATTCCTGTGTGAGCATTCCATGTGCACTTCCATGTCAGCCACAATTTTGTCAGACTGCCCCTCTGCTGCTGTCACATGGCAACAAAATGTAATAGAATACTGGCAGGAAGATTCAACCTCTACTGCCTTACCACGAACATCTGCCCATGACATAGCTGGCCAACCTAATAAAATAGGAGGCATTGCTTTCAGAGCAGCCCTCAAATTATCGCAGTCATTTATAACTACTCTGTTGTCAGTTAAGAATCTTCATTGTCACCTATAGACAAGGTGTGAAAACAAAGTAAATCTTGCTGAGATCAGTCAGAAGCATTGGAGGTTGCACACTAATCCCATAGCAGAATCATTAACTGTACCGCCTCTCTTCCCTGCAAAGTTAATCAATACTGAAGCATTGGTGGAAGCTACAAGACAGGTCTGTTGTAAGAGCTGTAAGCTGTTTGCTGCTGGACAGGAAAGATGGCATAGATGTAGAACTGGCACATATGTATCAAAATCATAGTGTAAAAATGAAAATTTTTCTTGGCTGAGAAATATACTACTCTAGAATAGTCCAATAATTTGAGAGTGCAAGTAAAATAGTCTTTAGGGAGGTTCAGGATGTCAAATAGTTTTCTAAGTCCAAAGCAAAGACAAGCTGTAAGATTGTTCATTTTCGTATTGATATGGTCTTGTTTTTCCATGGAAAACATGACTTCTCATTATTTTATATGCCATATTTATTTCACACTTTTTCTCCTTCAGTCTCATGACCCCATGGCTTTCAGTCAGTGTCTCTGCTCATTCTTTTGAAAGACTGGGAGTTCTGGTTACTCAGAAACAACTTTTCAGTTGCTGGACAGATAATAATTTGCAAAGAAAAATTGTAGCAATAAATCACATATATATTAGCAACAAGAACAAGAACAACAACAAAAAGAGGGAAAGTCTCCAAAGTATTTTTCTTATTTTATGTTTTTAAAAAAATCTGTGTAAATCAAAAGATCCTATATTGTTATTTAAGGGATCTTTTTTTGCAGTGAAGTTTGTCAAAATAATAGATTAGTTTCACACAGCATGAATAGATGTTTGAATTGAGACAATAATGATGAGTGCGATGCACTGCAGCTTCTCTGGTATTCTGTTCTGTATGTCCAGAAAAAACCCAATACATATTCCCTGTATATTTGATAGTCTAAAGACTGTTTTGATAAAGTATGTACTTCAATCCAGGTAGGCACATAAATATGAAAGGGAAATGATGCTGATGGTGTTAAAAAACATTTGGTATCCGAAAAACAACTAAACAAAACACTGGTGTTATCTCTCCCGGGAAAGGATCTCAGTGTTATTTAAATAATAGATATATATGAAACGGGATGAGTTTGTTGAGATCATTAACACAGTAACAGAAAAAGTAGTTTATCCATACAATGTTCACAGTAATGGATATTGATTTATTCACCCACATTCATAAATCAGGAATAATTCTATGGTTAGCCAAATTCACTTCCTCTGTGAGGGAAATCTAAACTCTATACAGATTTTTCATTAAAAAACATAAATGTGAGAATAACACAAAAGAGGCATTTGATGTTCTTGAAAGACATTGAAAACAGTATTTACTTGTACAGAGAAGATTTAAGCATGAACTTTGTTGTAACAAGAAGGCATGCTTTAACAATCAGGACTTATTTTGTTGCTGGCTAGTAATGATGTTTTCTTACATGGAAATGAAGTACAAGTATTTCAAAAAAGAAAATCATTACACAATCTTAGACTAAGTTAAAGGTTTAATAAGGAAATATTTAATATATCACAAGCAATTGCTGCTAAAACAAAAAAAGATAACGTAATCAAATGTGAATGTTAACTTTGAGAGCTATCTACAGGAAGGGAATACAAGCTATGATGCAATATTTTGCTTGGTTTTGGGTAAAAAATTCCCTGAAACTGCCAACTTGTCAAAAACCTTTTATTTTTCGTTTTAAAAAAAATTGTTAAGCATCCTTAAAAATGGTGCTTCCACTTGGACAAAAAATAACCCAAATTATTTTCACTGGGATAGTAACTCTTGTAGCTGGCTACCACTGTATTATCTTACTGATATGTATTTTCCTATATCGACGTTGTGGTCTGAATACTGTAAGAGAGAACCAGAGTTACACCCCTCTTCTGTAGACCATAAGCATATGAGAGCTGCTGCTGGGCACAAATGTTGCCAAAGACAATCGACCTTCAAAAATACTGTGAATTCAACATTCATTTCAATTGAATTTTCCTCTTGGGCTAAGGTAGATTGAAAACCCCCCATGCTGGAATACAAAGTTCCTTGGGCCCAGATAGTGTGTACGTACCTGCTAGGTAGATACTCTCACTACCTAGAGGTGCTGCAGAAACTGAGTGAACAGAAAGGCTGCACTGAGGTCCAGCAATGATAAAAACTGACCAACAGGAATTTAAAATTTTAAATGCAAATAAATATGTAACTAACTATTAAAACATTTTAATTCCACTTTTTGTATTTGACATGATCAAAGACAAACATATTCTCAGATTTAATCACCATGACTATTTTGAGTTGACTTATTTTGCTTTGCTGGAATATTGCATATCAGAATAAGAATGCATTTGTGTCTGTTTGTTTATACATATGTCCACCCTATACTTTAAGAACTGATGTGATCACAAGTGTCAAATCCTAAGTCAGTCTGCTTACAAGAAAAGGATGTGGCATTGATCTTTATAAACTCCTTTACTTTGTTACATATTTGAGCCTAAAAATGGAAGCACTACAGTGATGTCACTGACAAATTAGCATAACTTTTCTTTCTTGTCATAACTCTGTTACAGAAAGACAGAGCGTATATACCATTTTTTTTTAGCACCTGAGATATATACTAGTTTCTCCTAATTTTCATATGGGGACTACAAAAAAAGACCTAATTCATGTGAAAATACATATCTTCTGCTTTCTTAAACCGCAGCATAATACATGCCACTGTCCAATGTTATTTTGCAAAGTCTGGTGAGTGTAACACAAGATCTATTGAACTACAGCAGAGAATGCTATTTTATTAGCAAATGTTTCAAAGCCTATTCTGCTTCTTTTAGTTTAATTTCTACCATTATGAATCTCAGTCTAAAAGCTTGTACTTTGTGTAACTGAATGAGTTCTTTGCCATCTCCCACTTCTTTCTTCCCACCCCAATTCCCAGAAGGTCCAATTAATTTCTGTCTTCTTCTCCCTTTTTATTTCTAAAAGCTGGCTGGTATTTCCAACAGTGGAAAATGTAGCATGATTTTGAGGAAAATGTTCCCCTTTCTATAGTTACAACAGAGTTGAATAGTAGAAATAATGCAAGGTTGTTATTTGATTGAATATCTCTTTGTAAAAAAAAAAAAAAAAAAGTGTTATATTCTGATATTTGTATTAATTAATATTTCATAAGAATACGGAAAAATATAAGGTAAATTATTTTAAATTATTTGACCATTAGTGATTAATTCCACAGAAGATGTGGAGAAGAAGATACGTTTAATTTTTATTGATGCAGTACAAAAACCTTATTTATTTCTAAATATTTAGACTTATTTTTGCATTTGATATTTTTGACTTTTCAAGCAACTTTTAAGATTTTATAAATATATTAATATTTCTTTTACTCCCTGCTTTATGATATTCCTGACAAGCTGATGAAGAATTATAAGGGTGAGAAAAATATTATAGAGTGTTCATATAACGATAATATTAATTCAAATTCCGAGAATTAAATTAAGTTTCCCCAAATTGTGGGACACTGTTGCAACAACAGTTTTTACTCTGAGTTTAGCTGTTTTCTCACTTCCCATCAGTGGAAGAGGTCACAGAATTGGGAAAAAAAATAAAATTCTCGGGTTGAGATTAAGACATTTTAGTAGGAAAAAAGATGGAGGAAGGGGAGAAAAGGAGGAAAGAATACACAGTCATTCACCAGCAGCCATCTGAGGCCCAGCCAGGCCCCAAGAAACAGCAGTCCCCCTTCCCTCTGCCCATCTACCTTTCTCCAGTTTTATTGTTGAGCGTGAAGCTGTATGTTACAGAATATCTCTTGATCAGTTTTGGTCAGCTGTCCTGATTCTGTCCCCTCCCAATTTCTTGTGTACACCCAGCTCACTGGCAGCGCAGCATGAGAATCTGAAGTATCCTTGACTTAGTGTAAGTACTGCTCAGTAACAACTAAATATCAGTGTGTTCTCAACATTATTCTCATCTTAAATTGAAAACAAAGCACTACATCAGCTGGTAGGAGGAAAATTAACTCTGTCCCAGCTGAGACCAGGACATTATTTTATACATATAAGGCAAGAGACTCAGAGGCGTATTGTCTGGAATTCTGATTATCCCCCATAGAAAATATTATTTTCTCAAGAAAACAATTATTAATTAGTAGAAAAAATATTACCAATAATGAAGGAAACAGGCTGGAAGGTTTTTTGCTAGTAATTTGACAAAAATTAACTCTGGACTTTTCTCCTCTAAGTGGCAGGAACTGAAATTTAAACTGGAGAGTGAATAAGAATAATGAATGTTCTCAGTTTTAAAGGGCAAACTTTAGTAAAGAGAGGGAACTGGCTTGGGAGAAACAGCTGAAAGGAGAAACTTTCTGGAACAAAGAAACAGGAATAAAATATAAGTTGTCTGAAGTCAAGATGAATTAGATCTCTCAAAGAAAACTAATATGAAAAGATTGCTTACCTAAGTGAATAAATAAACAAATAAATAGCAGCAACAACAACAGCCAAACAAAATCTAAACAAGAAAAGTTTATGCAAGCTGTCTTCTAGTGATGATGAGTTAAACAGTATACAATCTGAGGATGACATAAAACATAAATGCCTTCTTCAGTGTTTAGTAAGGTTAATGATAGTCATAATGCAAGTTAGAGAATGGGCCAAAAAATATGACAATAACTTGTTCTGAAAGTCTGAAAATTAAAACTACGAAAAAATGGAAAATAAAACTGGAATATTTTAGTGTTTTGAAAGTTAGTATCTAGGTAATTTCCCTTTCCATGTACTTAAGAAAGGACAAAATTTTAATAGATACAAATGTTAGCAAACCATAGGGCATTAACAAACCGTAGTTCATTACCAAATGTATAATCTCTGATAGTCCATGCTAAACTGCCGACAAAACATTTGACTATATTTTGAAAGAAACAAAAGCTTTAGACAAGGATTTAAGAAGCAAATGGGACAGGAAAAGGATGTTTTATGAACTGCAGTTTTATTGCTGAATCTATATAATAAATTATTATTTTTACTAAATTAAGTGCCGTATATCTAATCTCTCTAAACTGTAGTAGGCTTTTTGACAAGATACAACATGGGAAATGTCATAGTTAGGCTAGAAAATGTGACAATTATGATAGGATGATGTGATTAAACTTTAAAATGAAGGTGATATAGACTATGCTGATGGGAAATATTTAAGTTAGAGATGATGTTTCTCAAGTTATATTTTGACACTGATGTTCTTTATTACTTGTAGGACCAAGAAAACTAGAACTGTGAGGATAAAATTTGCAGTCACCAAGACGCAGTTTGTGTATATGATAGGAAGAACCAGGGTGTGGATATGATTGAAAAAGAAATAACGAGAAGTAGAAAGGGAATATCAGAGCACTAGAGTATGAAGAGTGGACTTGGAAAAAGGTATTATGGTCACCTATATTCAATAAAGGTATCTATCTGAAACTGAAAAAGTAGAATCATAGAATATCCTGAGCGGGAAGGGACCCATAAATATCATCAAGTCCAACTCCAAGTAGTGCAAAGAAAAGTCAGTGGGATGATCAGTGAACAAAACTTGCCTTAAAAGAGGAAACTAGAACAGTCTTAGCTATGCAAATGTTCCTAAAGAAAGATACAACAGTAACTCTAAATAACTCACAAAACTTGGTTTCTGGCAGGCTAAGTAAAGAAATTTAAGGACAGCATTGTGTATGTTCAAAACTGGCCTCTGAGTGCCAGGAATCCACCTCAGAGAGTTTTGTGAATCGCACACAGGAATGGTGGTGTAAGACACAAAATTGCCTTTAAGGAAGAACAAAATAAAGCTTGAAAATGCTTCTGTGACAAGTTTCCTGTATTTGATGAAAAATATTTTGGATATCCCCTCCACTGCTGTATTTCTACATATTGGAAGGGAATTTACTGTTACCATAGAAACAGACGTGGAGACTGAGCATCTTTGCTATTCCTAGATGAGGTCTAGCTAGTGTGGACTGTGAAAGAATTAATCTCTCTGTGCTAATTTTTTATCATCCCTGAGTGGTACTTCAACTGTGAGATGGAAATGCTGTTGATTTGAACTGCATGAATGTATATGATTGATTAGTTATCCAACAAATCATATTGCCTAACATTTCTAGGTATTTTTTTTTAATCAATGGCTTTGATTTTTTAGCAACTGATAATACTTGCAGATCAAAACACAAAAGGAAAACAAAATCTGCCAATGTATGTATTTTACAGAGATCAATGAATACTGAAAGTGAAAAAAAAAATTGTCCACAATAGTTTATATGATTTTCTGTCTCTGGAGGGTAGTGTGTGCAGCAATTAGAACATGGCTTTTTACAATTAAAATAAATATTGCAAAAAATGGTGCACTAGCTTCAAAAGTTAGATTTTAGTCCTGATATTATTTATCCCTTATATTGGAACATTATATTACAATATCTTGGAATTATTTTTGATATGATGATATAAAATAAGATGAGAAGATATGGTTTGAATTTGCATTTGATTTGTCAATAGCAGTACTACTACTTCAAAAAAAAAAAAAAGAACTAAGGAATTGTTAAGCTATACATATTTATGTTTTTGTTTTTAAACTCTGGGAAATAAGAGTGCATCTGAAAACTTGGTGTTCTGGAACTATGTTGCCTAAAATTGTCTTTCACCAATGCCATAGATATCTCCATAGAACTTAACAGCACTCGAGAATCATTTTTTTTTTTTAATGAGTAGAGAGAAACTACAAGCACAGTGAATATACAGTGTTAAAAATAAAGAAAATGGAATATATAATAATATCTGCCTAGATTATACATAATGCTGTACTCAAAAATACAAAAAGTGTATATTTATATATTTTTCACTCTTATTTGTATTTTGTATGGAATTAAATATAATTGTGCTGAACTCATTTATTTTTTACAGTAAAATCTGAACAGGGAAAAAGAATGTAAAAAACCTGTTGAATACTATGGCAATGGAATATAAGAAAATATTAAACAGACACTGTATTTCTTTTTGTCCATTAGGCAGCTGATATTATGGACAGTTATTGCTCGAAGTCTGTCAAATAATGACTTAGATCTGTCTATGAGGACTTTTTCTTTTGGTTGGAGAGTGTTTTTATGTCTGTCTGAGTCCATGTTTACAGTTCACTTTAATCGTAGAATCATAGAATATCCCACACTGGAAGGGTCCCACAGGAATCATTGAGTCCAAATCCTGCCTCCACATAGGACCACCCAAAATCCAAACCCTACGTCTGACAGGGTTGTCCAAATGCTTCCTGAACTCCAGCAGCTTGGGGCCGTGACTTCTGCCCTGGGGAGCCTGTTCCATGTTCACCACACCACCTTCTGGTGAAAAGCCTTTTCCTAATCCCCAGCCTGACCCTCCCCTGATGCAGCTCCATACTGTTCCCTTGGATCCTGCCACTGAGAGCAGACTGCCCCTCTGCTCCTCTCATGAGGGGCTGCAGGCCACCAGGAGGCCTCTCCTGAGCCTCCTCTGAACAAATCAAGGGACTTCAGCTGCTCCTCACACATCTTGCCCTCCAGACCCTTCAAAACCTAAAGGCAACACCAGGAATCCAAATTAACCCAGGCTGCAAACTGACACGTCACCACCAGCACCATCCTTGCTGTTAAGAAAGCGAACAAAAGGCCCATTGATCCAGTTGACTCCAAGCTGTCTCTGGTGCCAGACTCTAGGTCAAGCTTTCAGTAATACACTAAAAAACAAAAACATCTGTAAATTAAGGCATTTCTCTTGAGAAGACTGGTAGGAAAAGAATACAAATGTACTGCACTATTCAGCATGCAATAATAGAATATTATAAGCATAGAAAGATGCTGATTTCAACACTTGCATGAACCAAACTGACATTTCTTAATGGCCATTGTATATGAGTGGGATCTTACCCACAACAAAAAAAATTTTCTAAGCAATGATTTCACTGCTATTATTCATATAATGTTCCCATTTCCTTGAGTACAGATAGTAGGAACAGGTACAAGAAACACAATTGTAAAAAAAAGAATATGATTACCAGGTTGCAAATGAAATTCCATGTAGGCTCATCTTCTAGGAAAAAATGGATTTTAAACTATTGGGACTAATCTTATTCTCTGAGGTTTAGAAGAATGCCAGGCATACTTTTTTAGAAGCTGGGATTGACACTTAGAATGACTAGTGTACATCTATGAGTAGTGAGAAGACACCAATTTCAAGATCTGAAAATACAGAAAATCTCTTCATTTCCTTTGCCTTCTCATTCTAGCTTAGTGATACAAACAAAAATTTAATGTATTTTTAGTCTATTTAGATAGTTAAGAAAAACCTCTTGTTATTAACTTGAATGAAAAAGCTGGATTGTGATATAGAAGACTAGCATTTCAATTTAAAATAGAAAATTTCTATTGGATACTATCCTTTAGGAATTATTTTGAGTCATTTTAATATAATTTCTGAAAATATCACTAGTGGTAGGATACTGACTCACTCTTAATGAACTGTAGGAATGTATGACCAAGGAGGGTTAAGATGAGGAAACATAATTAAGGAATAAGAAAATAGTATCGTATGTATTTCTGCCTTTTGCAGAAAAGTTACAGTGACAGTAATTTGTTTGACAAAATGAGTTTTCTCCAAAACTTTCCACTCTTCAGTGCATCTATAAATAATCTTTAATTATCTGGAATATTGTTTGATTCTGTGCTGAAACAATTGTTTTTCAATTCAGAAAGGTGGAGAAATTAATGGCACACTTTGAAACTCAGGCCTAGAAAACAAGGAAGAGAGAAATGTTCTTCCTTACTTTTTACACACTTCTGCAGCACAGAATGTGACCTGATGAAACTAGAGTTTCATGAATGTGAACTCTCAAACTTCTAAACTGAGTGTGTATGAAGAGTAAGAGAGTTTTTGTAGTGTAAGGTATTTTCTTCATTTATATTCATTAAGGATGTAGCATGTAGATTAAATAATTTTTGAATGAAGTTCTGATTTATTTCTCACCTTTGAAATGCTCATAGAAACAAAGTATTTTGATCACACAGCTATTTTACTGAAGAACAGCAATCACTATGGCTACTGCCATAGAATTCAGTTAATTGAAAGATAACCTGTGTTAAACTTTCAGTTCATATCTGTTGAAAGACTGATCTGTTTTAGGAAATGAAACTATGGGAAAGAATGTAATATCTGCAGTGTTTTTCTGCTCTTCAGTGGCTGTTGGCTGAAGGAATAGGGGAATTGAGGGATTGTATGCTAAAGAAAAATGCAAAAGAGCAGTATGCTTCATGATAGGAATGTGTGTAGAAGATAGGCAGATGTATGAGCACATCAATCAGCTACTTAGTCCGCACAGAGAGGGAAAAAAGATTTACCCACTTTATTTTAGATATTTAAGTATTTAAGTTTCCATTCAAACTGGTGGGATGAATTTAGGCCAAATCGCTGTGCAATTTTTGCATTAACAAAACAGTTCCATGTTTGCAGAGCTTTATTTCCCTAGATTATAACCAGCATTTTTATCTACATAATTTTAAAGAAGAGGGAAAACTAGAATCATAACCTATAAACCTTTCAGTAATACAAGCTCAACATCAAGTTCTATTCCTGTTAACTGGAAAAGCACTGTTCTCTATTTGTTTTCACTGGACAATTCAGCTGTATTTCTTTTTTTTTTTTTAAGTCTACTGTTTATTGGAATGTAGCATGCAAAACAAATTAATGCAATTTATGTAAATTTGAAGTTTTAAAATCGCATGTAAAGCTGCAGAAAATATAGGACATTTCTGTGAAATTATTGCTTCCTCAGTCCAACATTTTCTTGTGTGGTTTCTATGAACTTCCATTTATTGCAAAATTTTAAAATCAGAAGACAATCTGTCTTGGCTGTCTTCTTTTGCTTAATTAACCCTGCATACACAGAAAAAAATATAAAATATTGTATAAATAAAAATAGAAGCACAACTCTTGAAATCAAGATTATCTTTGCAGCATTGCCAATATTATCTTTGGAAAATTCCCATCAGTAGGGACCCAGAAAGCTGGCTTAAACAGCATTTGAATCTTTCCTCATTTGTGCTCATCTAACTGGATTGTATCTTCCTAACAGTCTGGTTAAGGTCCTTTCTCCTTCATTTCAGTAAAGGTCACAAGTATTATCTTTTAGCATATCCCTTTCCAGTATGCTGACAAAAACAGGTAGGTGTTGGGTGAGATGTGCTTGTTGTTAGTATATGTTTTATTTTCTACTGAACAAGCAAATGCAAATTCTGTGTGCTGGTTAGAATTGTTGGCTACCCCACCTCCCAAAAAAAGTATGAGAATATAATCTTGTTTGGGGCCAAATAAGTCTTCCAAAGGCTTTTTCAGTTGATGTCCTTACTAAAATATAATCATTGGCTGTCAGAGAGATCTATTTTCAGCTTTCTCTTTTAATTTGCTTTTTGAGAAGAAAACAAAAGGAGAAAAGAAGACTTCAGACAGGAGAGCAAACAATTGCATAGAAATTGAAGAAGACATCTTAAAATGAGTTAAAGATCTGTCTTTGGCTTTCTATGATACTGTCATATAAAAATGAATGAATGGATAATGGATACCATTTGAGATTGTACAGTGGTAGCACAAAGACACCCCATTAAAGAACAACTTTCATTTCACTAGGTACAGATAAAAGGATTAGGTTAGAGAGAATCTGTAGCCTGGGGCATTTAAAATGTATGTTTAGTGGTGCTAGATCAAGACAGCATTTATATCTTGCAAGACAGAGATCTAGCTCCATGAATGTAAGTGTGTAAGCTATTAAAATAGCTGAAAAATGTTTCAGACCTTTTGGTGTATTGGATTTCTTCTTTGATGGATAGGGATGACAAAGAAATTATATTGTGAATTTTAAGTTCTTTGGAGGCAATGCCTGCTTGGATCTCCACTCTTGAGAAGACCCAAGTATGCTTTATATAATCTAAACAAGGGATGGAGGGGATGTTCTCAGATAGCAAATGATCACCACCAATTTTTTTAATAATGATTAGATATTTGCGATGAACATGATTATCCTTTTGTCTGGAAATAACTGTTATTTTACATCCTGTAGAATATGGCCTTTTCTTTAGATACAGAATTCTATTCTCCCTTACTCTAATCTTAGTATCTCCTTTTCCAGATACACAGCAATGTATTCACCACTTCATAGAATCATAGAATGATTTGAGTTGGAAGGGACCTTAAAGATTATCTAATTCCAGCGACCCCGCTATAGGCAGGGACAACTCCCCACTCAACCAGGTTGCTCAAAGCCCCATCCAGCCTGGCCTTGAATGCTTCCAGGGAGGGGACATACACGACCTCACTGTGCAACCTGTTCCAGTGTCTCACCACCCTCACAATAAAGAATTTCTTCCTAATATCTGGTCTAAATCTACCCTATTCCAGCTTAACCTCTTCCCCAGACCAGGATCATCCACCCTGACTCCCATATTCCATTATCTAATTTAACTTTAACAGGTGGGCCCTCCACTAAGATTCTGGGTTGCCAGTGTTTTTGTATGGGGTTTCGCGTATTGTCCCCACGTTCGAAATGATTTAACGCGTAGAGAGCTTTTGCCAGAATCTCTGCCTGTCTGCCCACTGGTATTTTTTCTCTATATCCTTCCCCCTCCCCAAGCACACGTAACTTGTCCTTGAGGAGGCGGTTTGCCTGTTCCACTATGACCTGACCCTGGGAGTTGCCCGGAATGCCTGTGGTGTGGGCAATTCCCCATGAGGCTAGCCATTCTTGTGTGGACTGCGAGGTAAAGCAAGATCCATTGTCTGTCTTAATCTGACTAGGCAAGCCCAAGACAGCAATAGTGGTTGCCCAATGTGTCTGTGCTGCAATTGAATTTGATCTTGTGTGCTGTGTGGCGACGATCATGGTGGAGGATGTGTCCACCGTAACCGCAAGCCAAGCATGAGGAGACAGGCATGGTTCCCATGTGAAGTCTGTTTGCCAGATTTGTAAGGGACTTAATCCTCTCGGGTTGACTCCTGCTCCTATTGAAGGTGCTGATTACAGTGTGGGCAGGCAGCTATAATGTCTCGTGCGGTGGATAAGGGAATCGAACAGCATTTTGACAAAGCTTTTGTGCCTATACGGAGGCTAGCGTGAAGGTCTCGGGCCTCCCTTACTGACAGCACCAGAGGTGCAGCATCCCCATTCCTTATCAGGTGGGTGGTGGCTTTGTCAGCCATCGCATTGCCGGTGGTAAAAAATCCAGGCACCTCCGAGTGGCTGCGAACGTGTAAAAGGGGCAGAACGAATAGAGATTGCATCCTCCAGAATTCCGGCAGCTTCTGTGCTTGGATGTCCCTGTTGCCCTAAGCGCTCTAATAGTCGGGCAGCGAATGCTGAATCCGTCACTATATTACATGGGAGGTGGGGCCATAGCCGTGCTGCTGCTGCGACTGCCCGAACCTCCAGCATCTGGACACTGACCATTCGGTCTGTAAAAACCACGGTTTCCCATTCTCCCCTGTGCCTCCACACCACTGCCCCCTGTCCAGTGCTTGAAGAGGCATCGGAGAACAACGTGGGTCCACTGAGTGGAGAAGTAACAACTTGAACTCGCACCGATATTTCGAGGGGCTTAGCCAGGTCAAAGACCGGCAACAACTCTGTGAACACCGTTTCTCCTCCCCGACCCTGTAACCCCGCGATGAGTGAGTCGGGTAAGGGCTGTACCGATCTGAGCGCTTTGGCAGATAGATAACTGCGGGTTCTGCAGTGAAGGTCCGCACTGCAAGAAGACGAACCTTCCTTAACAGCATAGCTAATACTTCCAGCCAGGGGGTGTAGGCCCGAACGGGTTGAGCGGAAAACAGCCACCAAAGCGACGTTGGCTTCATGGAAAGGTGGTGCCCAAGGATAGCCACTGCCCCTTCTGCACATCGGCATACTGCTGACTCTAGGGGAACATTCAGGTCAAACCTTGACAGGGACTTGTCTAGACAATGGTTCATAATTTCTTCCCAGGCAGCTGCCATCTCTGGGGTGAACTCCCTAGACTCTTTAGGATCTGATCCCTTCAACTGGTCATAAAAAGGTTTCATTAACCGAGGAGGGATGCCCAGGGCATTCCTTACCCATTGAATGGCTCCCACCAATTTCTGGACAACCCAGAGGGTGTGGACCCGCAGCTGCACCTTGAGGCCCACTGGTTGAACCAAATCGGAGCCAAACCAATATCCTAGGTACTCAACTCCGGGACCTCTCTAGACTTTCTCCTGAGATATGGTGAATCCCGCACTAGTGTGGGTATCGACCGTCTGCGTCTCAAGTGCTCTCAAGTTTTGATCAGTAGGAGCAGCGAGCAAGAGATCATCCATATAATGCAGGATCTGACAATCAGGGAACCGACCTCTCAGTGGCTCTAACACCCTGCTAACCACCAATTGACAGATAGTAGGGGAGCCTGTCATTCCTTGTGGCAGAACACGCTATTGAAACCTATCTGCAGGACCATGATTATTGGGAGTCGGTACGGTGAAAGCAAACGCTTCTCGGTCCTGTTCCGCTAAAGGAATCAAAAAAAAGCAATCTTTGAGGTCAATGACCACCAAAGGCCACTCTTTAGGTATGACTGACAATATTGGGCCACCTTGTTGTACCAGTCCGAAGGGTATCAACTGAGAGTTAACTGTGTGCAAGTCATGCAGGAGGCGGTAAGCGCCTGAATGCTTCTTAATCACAAATATCGGAGTGTTCCACCGTCTGAGGGAGGGTTCTATGTGTCCTAACTTAAGTTCTCGGGAAACTAACTGTTTAAGCGCGGTGAGCCTTTCTTGGGGAATGGGCCACTGATTCACCCAAACAGGGCGCGCGTCCTGTCTCCACCGTAAAGGAATGGCATGAGCAGTGGACAATTGGTAGACAGTGGCCCTAACTATAAATTTGTGATCCGTGCACCAATAGTGTTCAAAAAGTCTCGACCAAGCAAGGTTCCAGGAACCTTGCCCACTAGCAGGACGAGCAGAGCGGGTTTCTCCAGCGTTCCATTGCGAGCAACAACAATAATTTCCACCTCGGCTAGGGATCTCCGCGCGTCTATGGTTCCCCCCACCCCTCTGATAAGCTGAAGGGGTCCCATCGGCCATTGTCCTGGCCAATCGGTTTCAGAGATAATGGTGACATTGGCCCCCGAGTCAACCAATACGACAAGGGTCATTGACCGGCACCCAGTGTAGTCGGGGGGAAACCCAAGATAGGAAGCTGTGACCTTTAGCAGGGGCTTTTCATTTGTGTGGAGGGTTAATGCCACGGTGGGCGGGACGTAGCCGTGGGCGGTCCCGACAGAGTCGCTTGTGGGCCTGCCCGCCCCCAACTGCCAGGCCCATCCATATTTGGTAGGGAGGGACCCTGGGCCGGAAGGCCCCAGCCACCACTGGGTACGCCTCCACTGGCAATCCTTTGTCCTCAAACTCCTCCTTTATCTTAGACCAATCAGTAAACGGGGAGGGGGCGGTCGGCGGGACTGTCTTTCCTCCTCCCTCTCCCTGTCCTATTGTTTTATCTCTGCCCTCTCGCAAGAGGGTTGAGTCATCAGCCAGCGCACAATCACCTCCCCTCCCCCCTCTTTCCAGTAAGGCAGGATACAGCGATGGTCGTGGGTATGGAGGCGGGGCGTTGTCCAAGGTCGGTGGCGGCGAGTTGTGCAATGAAGGGTGTGCCAGCCGTTCTTTGGTCTCGAAATCGCCAACGGTCATTCTGGGTGGGGTTGGTGCCGCCAGGCGATCTACCGAGGAAGCACAAGCCCCCCGCGCCCCCCCCCCGGTACCCCCCTGGTCCTGACCCCCCCCCCCCGGGGTCCCCTTGCAACCCAAGTAGCTTGTGCGTGGTGTAAAACGATTGCTTATCTTCTCTGGCTGCTTTCAGAGCTCCCATAACTGATCCCCAATTTTTCAAGTCAGTCGACTTGTTCGTGGTCATCGCCCGTTGGGCGAGGGTCATTGTAAAAGAATCCCACAATTCATGGTCCAAGACCAACTCGGGATTAGGCAAACAGCCTTCCTTCTCTAGCCGCGTTAGCACGGCGGCTATCTCCTTCTTAGAAGGAGTGGATTTGCCACAATAGTCCTTACAGAACTGAAGCAATACCTTAATAACTTGTTCCATGGCTGGAGTCAGGGAGTGGAGCGTAGCAAGCCGGCCCGGCCTTCCGCGGTGAAATCCTTCTGAACCGCGGGTTCTGTGTAGCTGCAGCAGCTTAAAGCGGGAGCTATCTCAGCCTTCCATGAGCGGATCCACGTCGCTGTGGGTTGGGTGCCAGCCCGCACCAGAGCAAGGGCATGACAAGTTCCTCAGACGGGGCACCAAATGTGGCCTTCACCACATCTGATATTCTGTTCGTAACTTATCGCCTTGCCCGCAAGGACTTCTTCCCATCCCCGGCCACCCACCGCACTTACACATCAATACGATGGGCGGCAAAATGGCGTTTATTGTAACTTTACAGTGACTTATATAGCCTTGTTAGCTTTGTCTACGCCCATTGTCTATGCCTACTACCAGGAGCAGGGGAGGTCCTATTGTGTTACATCCCATGTGCAGATTCTCCGCCTACTACAGTTATCAACAAAAAGGTGAACAAACAGGTGTGAAAGGCCAACACAGTCCCTACAGGAAAAAGAAAAAAAACAAAAAACAGAGAATTTCCTCAGCAATATCTTCCCTGCTTGTGGATTCTGGACTTCTGGAAGCTACTACTTGAACACCAGCAAGCCCTCACTCCCCTTTGGAAGAGACAGATAACAGTCTTTTCGATTCTTATCACATTCACCACTTTTCACCATGTTTTGTAACTTTAGACTCAGCCAACTAAGCGTTATAGTTAATACAAAATAGAGTTCATAGAATCATAGAATCATAGAATTCTTGGAGTTGGAAGGGACCTCTGAAGACCATGGAGTCCAACTTCCCTGCAATGAACATGAACATCCACAGCTAGATCAGGTTGCCCAGAGCCTTACCCAGCCTTGCCTTGAAAGTCTCCATGGATGGGGCATCAACCATATCTCTGGGCAACCTGTTTCAGTGCCTCACCATTCTCACTGTCAAAAATTTCTTCCTCATATCTAACCTAAATCTACCCTCTTTGAGCTTGAAACCATTTCCCCTTGTTCTATTGCCCCTTCTTTCCTGTAGCTCCCCTTAAGATACTGAAAGGCCTCTATAAGTTCATCTCGCAGCCTTCTCTTCTCCAGGATGAACAGCCCCAGTTCTCTCAGCCTGTTCTTGTAGGAGAGGTGTTCCATTCCATGGATCATTTTTGTGTCCCTTCTCTGGATGCACTCCAACAGGTCTACATCTGCTTCATTGAAGGGGAAGTATCTCATGTTTTCATTGTGTTCAGAGGGTGATCCATGCTGCACAGATCTCGCTGGCAGCCAGCTTGTCTCATTTGATGTGAAAACTCTTCTGGAAAGAGCATGGGAGTTTGTGGTTTCTTGATTGTGTAAGTCTAGATGATGCTGGTTAGAGGTGTGAGTAAATTGTTGATATTTCTAAAAGGACAAAAGCATTTGTATTCATAGAAACTCCACCCAAGACCCTAGGCAGCTTTGAACTGTCTCTTGACTAGGTTTTCCAGACTACTCCTAAATTGGACTGGGAAGGGCTACAGAATACTGAGAGAAAATGCTGAAATGTCTGGGGAGGAGCAAGAGAGGCTATCTAGTCTAGACTTGTCTAGTCTAGTCTAGTCTTGACTCATTTTAAATCTTAGGCTCCCTTTCAGTTGTCTGATATAGTATTTTTGTTAGATTTTATTATGAAGAGTTAGGCAGGTCTTCTGCAGAGGAGAACAAAATGGATTAATTAAGCATTCATAATGCCAGATGCATTGAGAGTAAGACAAATTCTAGAAGTGTATTACGCAACTGGTAAAATAAATATGTCCAGGTTGGTCACAAATCAGGTATCTGTGACGTACGTGTTTTTGAAGCCTTGTTGTATCAATCCAATAGAGTGAGTGCTCCAGCCTTGGGCCTCCTCAGGACCTCCTCGCTAAGCAGGTTGTGTTGAGAGTAACTTAATACACTTGTGTAGACACAGCTATATTGCTATATTTTTTTTTTTTACATTTATTTATTTATTTATTTATGTCACTATAAATCAGCAGCAAGCAGTGGAAAGATTGTTAAGAGTCTCCTGAAATTTTCAGAGCTCTGGTCAGATTTTTGCAGTTACATAATATCTCTGATGATGTGGTAGAGAAGAAGCATTGTCTGCACTGAGTCCTGTAGTTTGCAATCATTCTTCAGCGTACAACTTATGCTGTCTGTTCAACTAGTCTTCAAAAAAATCAACAACAGCAACAAAATCCCTGAATGGAGTGTGCAGGGCTGTTAGAAACATGGTGTACTCATTTTACAAGTAAACACAGTGTTATATAAAGAAAAAAAAAAGCATGTTTAACTTATCTGTAGTAAGATGTTAGGAGTATGTCTTGCTTTGAGTTATACATTTCACAAGGGATTTTTTCTTTATTAATTAAGACAGTTACAATACCTTCACATAAATTATTCAACAATTAAGAGGAAAGGTGCAATAATTCTGTCCTGTTATTCATGTGAGTCTTAAAACAAGGATACAGTGATATACCCTGAGTTTTAGATGTTTCCTGCTTAACTAGCTGATTGCATTCTGCAAATGCTCAGTATTTTAAATCACTTTTTTTTTTTTTTTTTTAATATTACTGCTTCATTAGAAAAATCCATTTATTTAAATAAAGTAGGCGGAAGTTTTGCAAATTGACTTCTCAGTCAATTACCTTTCTTTCTACTTTTTTGGTCTAATATCCAATGCCTTCTTTACATATGTTAGTATATATTCACTTCTTAACTTCTGTCTAGTCTTGGGGTTTCTTCAGTTTTTTTCTATTCTTTTTTGTTTTCAAGACATTTCTGCAACTGCTTCCTGATTCTTCAGTGTTTGTTGTTTGTATCTTTCTATTCATTTCACAAATGTTTCAGGTTTTTTTTAGTCTAAAGAACACAAACTGTAACTTAATTAATTTTATGGGATTCTTTATCTTGTGGCCTTCTGGTCCCAAAGTTACAAGTTGCAATGACTATTGTTATTTATTTATGCATAATATCATAGCAGCTATTTCAATTTTCTGCAGGTTGAATTTTGATTTGAATCCTCAATTTGTGAAATCCACTGTGCAAAACAACTTCCCAGCAACACTGATTTCTTTGATAATGCTCTGTTTCATTTCTCATCACCTGAAATGCAAAATCTTATTTTAGCTTTTAGAAAGGCTCTGGATCTTTCATCTTATCAGATATGCCAATCAATATGTTGTAATTTCTATTGTGTTCTATTCTGTTCCTCCCTTGGAAGTTTGCTGATGATACGAAGCTGGGAGGAATGGCTGACAGGCCAGAAGGCTGTGCTGCCATTCACCAAGACCTGGACAGGCTGGAGAGTTGGGCAGAGAGGAACCAGATGAGGTTTAACAAGATCAAGTGTAGAGTCTTACTCCTAGGGAGGAAAAACCGCATCTGTGGATACAGGTTAGGGGATGACCTGCTGGAGAGGAGCTCTGTGGAGAGGGACCTGGGTGTCCTGGTGGATGACATGTTGGCCATGAGCCAGTAATGTGCCCTGGTGTCCAAGAGGGCCAATGGCAGCCTGGGGTACATTAAAAAGAGCGTGGCCAGCAGGTCAAGGAATGTGATCTTCCCCCTCTACTCTGCCGTGGTCAGGCCTCACCTGGAGTTCTATGTCCAGTTCTGGGCTCTCCAGTACAAAAAAGACAGGGGTCTCCTGGAAAGAGTCCAGCAGAGGGCCACAAAGATGATAAAGAGCCTGGAGCACCTCTCTTCTGAGGAGAGGCTGAGCAACCTGGGTCTGTTCGGCCTTGAGAAAAGAAGACTCAGAGGGGATCTGATCAATATCTATAAATATCTTCAGTGTGGGAGTCAAAGGGACATAGCCAACCTCTTTTCAGCAGTCTGGGAAGGGGAAATTCCCCCGGACAAGGGGAAATGGCCATAAACTGAAGCACAGGAAGTTCTGCACCAATATGCAAAAGAACTTCTTCACAGTGAGGGTGACAGAGCAGTGGAACAGGCTGCCCAGGGGGGCCGTGGAGTCTCCTTCTCTGTTGATGTTCAAGACCTGCCTGGATGCCTACCTGTGCAACCTGGTCTAGGGAGCCTGCTTTGGCAGGGTGTTGGACTCAATGATCTCTAGAGGTCCCTTCCAGCCCCTACAATTCTGTGATTCCGTGATTCTGTGATTCTTATGAAGTTACTCCCTGCAACACTGTTGTAATACAGGAAATCAGACATACAAAAATATAATTCAGTGGACTTCAGTGTGGTTTGCACAGAATCATACAGCGCTTTGGGTTAGAAGGTGCAGCGGAAATGCTAAGTCACAACTTGAACCAGTGATGGAGAACCTGGTGGGAAGGCAGGGCCAACCCAGGGGAGCTCAGGTGCATGCAATGTACCTGAGCAACCAGAAGGGGTGGAGCCAGGATCCACCCCTTCCCAGACCTCACTTAAGGGATGGCAGGGGGAAGCAAGTGTATCTTGCTGGAGATTCCTGTGTACTTGAGGTATTTTGAATGTAAGCATCTTCTTTTCTTTGTTTCTACGTCCACGGCTTTTGTATTTGAGCAAGTCCTCACTTGCTGCAGCATGGGGTGTTGCTACTCTGCTGTTATTGCTATGCTTTCCATTGTGTTACAGCAGGAATGTTGAAGAACACCTAGTTACCCCCTGCTGTGGACAGGGACATCTCCCACCAGACCAGGTTGCCCACAAGCCACATCTAACCTGGACTCGAGCACTTCTAGGGATCTACAACTTGTGGATTTAGGCAACCTGTTTCAGTGCCTCATCAACCTTTAAGTAGAGTATTTCTTCCTTGTATCTAATCTAAATCTACCCTCTTTTGATTTAAAGCTATTACTCTTTCTCCATCACTACAAGCTCTAGGAGAAAGCCCCAGCTTATCTATCTCATAGGTCCTTTTTTGGTACTTTTGGTACCAGGGCCTTCTCTTCTCCAGACTATATAACCCCAGCTCTCTTAGTCTTTTTCCTTCACAGGAGAAGTGCTCTAGCCTTGGTATCATTCTCATTTTGGTTAATTTCATTAAATATCTATTGAATTTGACATAAATATAATTTACCATGACATATTTGATCATTGCTAAGGTACATTAATTCCACTTCTTTTACTAATGTTTTGTCAATGAAAGAGACTAACATCTGCAGTAGATGCATTTATATTCTTTCTTTACACTGGAGGTCTTATCTCACTCACTGCTTTGGATATGAAACAATGATCCTTTTAGCCTCAGGTCATGTGTGTAGTGTGTTATACCTTCACAAGGATTTCCTTTGAGACCAGAATCCTCACAAATTTTAAATTGATTGTATTAATCTTTTAGTGCACTGTTAAACCCAATCTGTCAGATCCATGTTTTAGCTGATAAAATGTGGTTGTTGGGAGTTTGAACTTTGTCCTTTAAACTAGCTGAAAGAGTTTTTCTCTTATCTCACGTAGAGTAAAATGAAATATCATTGTGTCATGGTTTTGTGATTTTCGGTTATTGGTATTCCACATCATAACATCATGTAGTGGACATACCTAGTTCAGAAGAGAAGGACTACTACAGTCCCCACGGTACTTTGCTCCTTTGTTACCATTTTCCAGCCGGAGGGAAAAGATAGAAGCTCGCAGTATAAGAACTTGCAGATCACGAGACCTTGTCCCTTTTTCCGCCGTCTCTCGTCTTGGCAGCACCTCGCTCTCCAGCCGTCTTATCGTCGGTAGTAGAGTAAGGCCTACCTTGATTTTGGGACATTCTCTCTCTCTGTATTGGATTTATCAGCTTAAATTGTAATTATATTGTATTATAGTGTGTTGTTTTGCATTCCGATATTTTACTTAGTAAATTAGTTTGTTTCTCCTCAGATTGTTGCCGCTGTTCTTTGCTCTCAGGGCCATCTCCCTACCCTTTTCCCCTTTCCCCTTTTCCCGGGACGTGGGCCCTTGGGTCCCCCGTCCCCTTTGTCACGGAATCGGGCCTAACGCCCGTAAACCGTTGACACATTGATTTCAGGCAATCACTTGATCATTCTTGATGATACATGATATATATAGACAATGTGCTGATCAGACATTTTTATTTCATAGAAATCAAGCAAGTTTATGCATTAGTTCAGAGTAACTAGAGCAATTTCCTGGAAAGTTAATTTCATCCTCTGAGGTAAATACCCCTTCATTTCACCCTCTACAGTCTCTTCTTAGAAGTTCTTTTCTAAGCAGGGTTTAAGAGCTATGAGCACCTCTCCAAGACTTTGATGTATCCAGAGAAATCAGTCTAACTAAACTGTGATATATTTTGCACTGTAAGATACAACCATTTTATCCAGCCCTGTTTCACTTCACCAGCCAAGATCAGGGCATGGGGGGACAGCAGGGAAACCCCAGGCACCTGCCAGGGGACAGACAGTGCCCATGTTACCTGGGGATGTGGGCCAGGCTTGGTGGATATCATGGCTGGGTAGGTAAGGCCTGTGGGGAGCTGGATACTGGCCCTGCTGCAGCTTCACTGGGGCAGAGGCTGCTGGCCTCAGGGCTGATGTAGGTTCCTGGACCTGGGGCATGTGTGGGGAAGTCCTGGGCAGGCAGAGCTGTGGATATCCTCGGGGCCCTGACACTCACTGGGACAGGTTTTGTCAAATCTCTTTTACAGTAAATTGTAGTGAGTTGAGAACCTTCATTATATGCCCTGTTTTTATATAATCATGTATAGAAATAAAATCACAGGTAAAATAGCACAGTTAAAGATATGCAAAATCACTCACAAGTTCTTTTGAATGCTTGGAAAATATTATTTTTACTAAAAAAAAATTGAAATTTGAGCACTGATTTGTCACTTGAGCTTCATAACCAAAGACAATGTTGTATTAAGATCTTTAATATACAGTGCTGATGGGAAAGAATTTAAAACTAAACTATAGCAGTAGATTTTGATGCAAAATGTAACTTCATATTTTTGTCTTAATGTTGTATATGTCAGTTAACAATAGGTGAAGTGTAAGTTTGAGGAGTATGTTATTATTCTCTAGAAAAAAATTACTAGACATTCCTTTTTTTTCTCTTGCCTGGTTTGGTATTAAATTAATAAGAAAATGAATAAAAACCCTGTTAAGGAAATATTCTAGATGTAGGTAACGAGTACAGTAGGCAAACTGTAACGTGAGGAAGTGCCAATACGATGGTATACTTCCATTAAATATCCAGCAGCAATAACAGTATGTTGTGTACATTACTTAAAGACGAGGGAATCAATATTTCTATGTAAACTTCTTCTGAAGTCAGTACCAAATGCTTCATTGCCTTCTGAAATCAGAAGAATTATCAGGATTTCACTGAATTCTTTAAAGAACATTTTGTTCCACAGAATGACAATTTTCTGTCTTCGGTATAGCAAACTGTAAGCACAAATCCATTTCAATTTCTGATACACACAATAAAGTAAGTTTTAGAGAGTTCTGCTATTAGTCAACAACCAAGCAATTATGGAAGTGACTCTTCAGATTATGGTGATTGTTTTATAAGTATAAAAGAAAGTAAATAAAAACAGGTATTCAATTTGACAAGAAGATAATGATATTAATTTCCATGAAGAAAGTCAACTGTTATTATAATTTTAATTTAATTGGGTGCACGTTCTTTGAAAACTAAGATAAAATCCTCCACAGCTTTATTACCTTGTGTTGTTATTTTAACTTTTGGTGTTACACAGAATAATCAGACCAACTGGATTTGTAATACCTATTGTATAAATGCTCACACATTTATCCTTATTCTCCGTGGACTAGCAAAAGGAGTTACACAAAACTATGAAACTTCCTAAATCAAATTGATGTTTTTCATTGCAACCCTAGGAAAAAATATCCCACATCACTAATTGCAGATAGCATCCTGTGAATGTTATGAATTTACTGCTTCCCAGCACGTGTTCTATAGGGATGTTCATAAATGCAAATAATGAATACAAGATTACACAGGTAATATTTTATTCACATCAATTTGAAGACAAAATATCAATGGCTAAGTGAAAAACTGTTCCTACAGTAAGTGCTGAAATAGATGGATGAAAGATGCATGGAGACATAACCTGTATTGGCTGATGATTAGTAGATAGGGATAAGGTAATAGTAGACAACTAAGGGAAAGAAGAATCAAGATACTTCATTTTATTTCTGGATGCCATTTTTCCCTTTGCTGAAAAGGAAACATAAAACAGAAAGGGATATAAAATGCAAGAGAGTGTCAATAAAATGACTCAAGGACCTAAAAAAAAAAAAAAAAAAAAAAAAAAAAAAAAAGAAAATAGCATTCTTATCGTTCTTATTTTGATTTCCTGCATGGACAGACAGCCAGTAATTGAGAACTGTGAAGGGAAGTCCTACAGGAAAAAATGATTCACCCACTGAGTCTGGAAGGTCTATACTGAAATATTGATTTGCTGAAATAAGCAACAAACACAAATCTGTGAAAACTTTTCACTTACTCGTCACACATGGTGGATATTTTATAGACTTGTTCTTGATAACATAGAAAATACCATTCTCATATCCCTGAAATTGCTGTTCATTGCTGTATCTTCTGCTTTCTCTATTACTTTCACCCCACCATCACCTCTAAGCCTCCTGGCAAAAACTGTGGATGTGAAGTCGTCCTGATATGAAGCCTTGAATTTGAATGTCAGGACCTTTTGTATGCCCTTTGTCTCATAGCACTGTTTGTGTTGATACTGCCTCAACCAGAGTGACTTCTGTTGTCAAGTGCTGAGTAGATGCGCTGTCAGAAAGTCAGAGACCTGGAAACAAACCTAGGTTCACTGAAGTTCATTCTCATCCTTTATATGCATAGGTGATAAATAAAGATGCTTTTTTTCTAATTTTCTTGATGATATTCATTATAAGGAATAAGAGCAATCAATCATTTTGAATAATTACAAAATATTTTTTAGAAAGTATGAATTATACCACAGGTAAAACCATATATTTCTTGCACAGAATCCAGATACTGTCCTGCTTGATTAGGCACTAAGAAACTCTGCAGAAGGTTTCCCTCCCTCCTTGTGTTGATTGGCAAATGAATAACCCTGCGGTTACTGCAGACTAGTGATTTAGGCTAATAACAGTGGCACAGCGTATTTTTCCCTTCCTTAGAAAGGTGAAACACCAGGATAAATAATAATGCCTTCAGCATATAGGGCAATACAGACAGAGATGCTCATTTACATCTGTAAAGTCATTTATTCTTTACAGCACCTGGGCTTCTCACTTTAGATGAAGTTTTTGGAGATAATCAAAGCAGAGAAAGATTTTTTGACTGAGCAGTTTCTATGAGAATCGTATAATCTTTTCAGTTGGAAAGGACCTTTAAAGGTCATCTATTACAACTCCCTGCAATGAACAGGGACACCTGCAGCTAGATCAGGTTGCTCAGAGTCCCTGACCAGCCTGACCTTGAATGTCTCCAAGGACAGGACAACCACCACCTCTCTAAGCAACCTGTTCCAATGACTCGCCACTCTTATTGTAAAGAACTTTTTCCTTGGATCCAATCTAAATTTCTCCTGTTTTCCCCTTGTCTTATCATAACAGACCCTGCTAAAGAGTCTGTCCACTTCTTTATGACACCCACCTTTCTGATACTGAAAGGCTGCTATCAGATTTCCTTGGAGCCTTCTCGTAGATGAACAGCCCCAGCTCTCTCAGCCCATCCTCACAGGGGAAGTGTACCATCCCTTGGATCATTTTAGTTGCCCTCTTCTAGACATGGTCCAACAGATCCACATCTGGACACAATACTGCAGATGAGGTCTCAACAGCACAGAGTTGAGGGGCAGTGACCTCCCTTGGCCTGCTGATGGTGTTTCTTTTGATGCAGCCTACGATACAGTTGGTTTTCTGGGCTGCGTGGGTACATTGCTGGCTTATGTCCAGCTTACTATCTACCAGTACCCCCAAGCCCTTTTTGGCAGGGCTGCTCCCCGCTCTTACATCACTCTGCTGAAGGTTGCCACGACCCAGGTGCATGACCTTGCACTTGGATTTGTTGAACCTCATGAAATTCACCTGGGCCCAGTGCTTGAGCCTGTCTAGGTCTCTCTGGATGGTATCCTGTCCCTCGGGCATGTCAACTGCACTACACAGCTTGGTATCATTTGCAAACTTGCTGGGAGTGCACTTGTTCCCACTGTTGATGTCATTGATAAAGGTATTAAAGAGCACCGGTCCCTGAAGGGCACCACATGTCACTGATCTCCATCTGGATATCGAGCCATTGACCACCACTCTCTGGGTATGATCTTGGAGAGAAGAGCTCTCTTCTGGGTGTGACTGTCTACTAAATTGAGACCTAAAAATTTATTTCCTATTTAATCTATCTTATATCTAGGAGTAATTTATTATACCAGTCTAAGAGAAGTGAAGTGATTCTCCAGTTATTCCTTGGAATAACAGAGAACACCAGTTGCCTGAAAATGTTAATTTTTAATGAAAGGGAGAGGACCTGCGCTATGTAGTAACCGAGGGAAGTTTATGAGGAACAGCTGCTTCTGTGAAGTTGTCAGTTGTGTTTGAAAAGTTCTACTGGAGAACACGCTAATGAAAAGTAAAATAGTTGGAAGTAACAGTAGAAGTAAAAACTTGTATTAGATAAAGACATGCACTTTTTTCTGACTGTTAAATGAATGTGTGATCAAGGAGCTCCTGGCAAAATTTAAACAGAAGAAGGAAGTACACAGAATGTGGAAAAATCAACTGCCCACTTAGTAAGTAGAGGGGAAAATTGTCAAGAGTAATCAGGAGTGTGATGGGAAAGGCTAAGGCCCCTTTGGAGTTAGATCTGGCAAGGATAGGAAGGCTTCTTCAAATAAATCTATAGCAAAAGGAAGACTAGGGAAAATGTGGGCCTGCTGCTGAATGAGATGAGTGCTCTGGTGACAAAAGATACTGAGAAGGCGTGCCCTAAAGAGAACTCAAGGGTTATTTGTAGAGAGCTATCCAAATGTGCACAATGCCTACTGTTAATAGAATGAATATTTTATGTCATGTCTATTTAACTTTATATAACAGATCTTACATGTTCAAGATGCAAGAAAAGGCAGTACATCGGTTCAAAATTCATGAAGCTACAAATTAAAAAAAGTGACATACTTTAGAGTATGAATGAGGACAGATTTCTATTTTCAGTTTCTTCAAAGAAGCACAATATGTAATTGTAATTAGTTGATTGGCAGTCATTAACCATGGTAATTTTAAAATGTTATACAATTTGTTCTACAATCCCTTTTTAGAGTTACATGACTGCTAATTTTAAGAATGATACAGTTTGAGATATGTTATACTTTAGGGACTTTAGTAGTTAAAAAATATATTCATTTCCATTTTAGCTTGAATGTTAGTCCTTAAGTATGACAAATAAATTAAATATGTCTGACACACAGTGTTGAGAGCATATCTATAAGGAATCTGGTCTTGACATACTTATTCATCCTATTTCCAAGCAACTTTTACTTGATTTACTGAGAAACAGATTTTCATTCTAAGGTCCAGCATCTGTTGTTTGTTGAACATTCTTCTGTGTGTACAGAGCAAGTGGACATCTACCCATTATATGGGACTGACGTGTGATAATAAAGTTACTTTTATTCAGTTAAAAAAAAGATTGGAAACTCTGCTTTAGAAATTTATGTGATGCTGAAAGTTTTGTTATTTGTGCAAACTTCATTTTTCATAAAACTGATCACTTGCCTACTTTTTCTACTCTGTTAAAGATCATAATTTGTTGTTTAATAAATGTTTCTCCTGTTATTTCCTGCTACTGAGAATTTGTCTCCTGGTATTGATCAGGAGTGATTCAATTTTATATTAACACGATTTCTTCCTTTGTATTTCAGTAGTTTCAGGATTTTTTTTTTTCCTATTTCACTTCTATCAGAAGAAACCAAGCAAAAAAATCTCATGATAAATCTTGTGAAATTCCAACACTTAGTTTGTCTTCTAAAGATGAAGTAACATGAATTGTTTCTGTGGCCTATTTTCATTGCCCTTATAGTGCTAACAAAATAGCTCAACTTCTCTTTGCTGTTCTTAGTTCCAAGTATACACTTTGTTCTAGCGACATTTTTAAAGGACATTTTGTACCCTTTGGTATGTTAGACATAATATTTATCAGCTTAATTCTAGAAAAAACCCTTTGGCTTCAGGAAAGGAAGTTTAGGGAACAATCACCAAACTGCAAAAAAAACCTCTGTATAACAGCTACCATACTCTGCTATTCCACTTTGCTTTATAAACGCCAAATTTAAGTTGTAAATGCCAGTCCTTGGGCTATTAAATCCTTCAGTTTCTGCACCTTTAGCTCCCTTCCCTAATCAGCCATTTTTTTTTTCTTACTGTTATCTGGAGATTTTTCTCTGTAATTGTTGTAGTTTTATATAGCACCGAGCTTTCTGCAGTCTTTAGGTCTCTGACCTGTGTAACGGTTACTCTAAGAAGATGCATTACACAGGCTTCCTAACATGAAATTCCTGTTCTTTATCAACCTTTTAAATTGCACAGAGATTTGCATGGCTTATCATCAAAGAAGTCAAAGCCTCTGTAGCATCATTCTGTTATTCTATTTATATCTATTTACATGTATTATTTATACAGCTTTATATAAAGCTATTTTCTTTCTAGAATTTCTTCATTTTATTCAAATAACTGTAATTGTTGTATCTCACTAACAGCTGAACAGGAGCTAGTACCACTGCATACAGATGCATAAAGAAGAGTCTAGGAATGTAGTGGTCATGCCTGTTTTCTTTTAAACTGTGCAGCTAATGAGCTAAGTGAGAAAATTATAATCTCATATCCAGGGTTTAGAAGATTCCTGTCTAAACGAAAATGTTTCTTGAATCCTTGACTGAATGACTGATAATCTTTCTTAAAGTTATGTAATTACTGAATCCAACCAACTTCTTTTGTACTATGTAAATACATTTGAAAAAAAAAAAAAAACTTTGAATTTGGGTCATTGAAAATTAATGTAAATAAAATATTATCTCTTTTAGGATAGATGGAATATCATTGGTAGAAAAATTTAAAGGAGGACAAGGTCAAGGCATTGGTGAAGATGCAGGAACTGAAGCTCATTGATTTCACTTTGTGCCTTATTTTCCTTTCTATTCGATACTGAGAATTAAGTGAATAAAATCTTTCAAAAAGAGAAGAGTTGTATCCCATTTTAACTCATTGTTTCTCATCAAAGTTTGGCACTAAAGGACAGGAATGGGAGAGCTTCTGGTTGCAGGGAATCTTACGATATTTACTACTGTTTCTCATGCAGAATGGACACTTGTCAAAATACATTTTAATTTATATATTAGGGATTGAATATAAAGCTGAAAAAAAGGTGGGTATTTGTATAAAATCTCTCTTGTAAGCTTTACCTGGACACAGAGTAGTAATTGTACCTCTACATATAGAGGCCCAGTATACAAAAATTCCTGCAGTGCAATTATGCAATAGAAATTTCACACTCTAAACAACAGCAAAGCAATTTCTCCCTCAAACTCTAACTGGCTTATTTTCATTGTAATTCTTTTCTTGTCCTTCAATTGTACATCAAAACCTATGCATCTTTGTTTGATGATCAACAGCTAGCTCAGCTTTGTTCTGTAAGTAAACAAGTGCACTGTTTTGAAATTCATGTTCAAACTCACAATTGGGTGTAAGTTGCAATGTTTTGGTAGTGGTTGGTGGTCTGCAGTAGCGGCATGTGGTAGAAGGTGACTCAGTCAGTTAGTTCTAGCTGACTCTGCAACAGACCACTGTAGGATACAGTGGAGACCACCAGCAAAGATTGCTCTGGGAAAACATACCGGAACCTGCAGACATCAAGGTCAGAGAAGCAGCAGTGTGGGAGGAGGTGCTCCAACAACTGTAGCAGATATTCCCCCGCAACTTCAGAGTTATCAGTGGATCAAATATTTCCCTGCAGCCTATGGAGTGGACCATGCAGGTATCTCCCTGCTTATTTCCAGCAGGAAAGAAAGAATAAGACTGAGTCTGAGGAAAAGGGAGTGAGGGTTGAAATGTTTTGTCTTTGTTTTTCACCATCCATCCAAATATTTTAATTGTCAATAAATTAATTTTCCACGGGTTAAATGTGATTTGCTTGTGATGGTGATTAGTAAGCGACCTCCCTGTTTCCACTAGGCAATGAAACTTTTCATATTATTTTCTCCTTCTGTACTTGTTAAGGAGGGGCAGAGAGAGAGAGCAGTTGGGTGGCCATCAGGCAGCCAGCCAACATCAGCTTTCCCCAGAATTATAATGTAAATTCTGTTTAACTCTTCTGTTCTAAATCAATAACACTGTAAATGTAATATGCTATACTTAAAGCTATACATTGAGATAAAATGACATATTCATGCAGAGTGGACAAACACTTCCTGATGAGCTTCAATTTTGAGGATTTCGTACTGTGAAGATTTAGCAGTAAGACGATTGCATTAAAAAAACTGTAAAAATGTTTTATATTTTCTTAAAACTCCCTAAAACTGTCAGCGAATGTACTGATAATATTTCAGAAATCCTACAAGCATTCTTGGACAGAGTGACCATGAAATGGTAAAGTTCTCAATTCTTGGTGAAGTCAGGAGGCAGCAAGACTGCTACCTTGGACTTTCAGAGGGTGAACTTTGAACTGTTCAGGACAGTGGTAGGGAGAGTCCCTTGGGATTCAGTCCTGAAGGGTAAAGGGGTCTAGAAAGGCTGGTTGCTCCTCAAGAAGGAAGTCTTAAAAGTGCAGGAGCAGGCTATCCACCTGTGCTGCAAGATGAGGTGGCAGGGAAGAAGACCGGCATATATGAACAGGGAGCTTTTCCTGAGGCTCCAGGAGTAAAAGAGAATCTTCCTCCTGTCGAAGAAGGGGCGGGCAACTTGAGGAGAGTACAAAGAAGTTGTTAGGATGTGCAGGGAGAAAATCAGAAAGGCAAAAGCCCAGGTTGAACTCAACTTGGCTGCTGCGGTAAAAGAGAACAAAAAACTTTTTTTACAAATACATTAACAGTAAGAGGAAAGCTAAGGAGAGTCTCCATCCTTTACTGGATGAAGCAGAGAACATGACCACTGAGGCTAAGGAAAAGGCTGAGTTTCTCAATGCCTTCTTTATGTCTGTCTTTAAAAGTCAGACCAGTTATCCTCAGGGTACTCAACACCCTGACCTGGAAGTCTTGGATGGGGAGCAGAATAAATGCTCTGTGATTCAGATGGTAACTGTTAGAGACCTACTACTCCACCTGGACTGCCAAAAGTCCATGGGGCCGGATGAGATCCATCCGAAGGTGCTGAAGGAGCTGACAGAGGTGATAGCCAAGCTGCACCCTGACCTCAGTGCCAGGAAAGTTATGGAGCAGATCATCTTGAGGGAGATCACACAGCATGTGTGGGACAGCTGGGGGATCAGGCCCAGCCAGCATGGGTTTGTGAAGGGCAGGTC
>NC_034411.1:70326954-70441367 GCF_002078875.1 Numida meleagris | reverse complement strand
CTGGAGCATGTTCAGAGGAGGGCAACAAAGCTGGTGAGGGGTCAGGAGCACAGGCCTGATGAGGAGCGGCTGAGGGAGCTGGGATTGTTCAGTCTAGAGAGGAGAAAGCTCAGAAGTGACCTTATTGATCTCTACAGCTACCTGAGGGAGGTTGCGGTAAAGCGGGAGTCAGCCTCTTCTCCCACATAACAGCAATAGGAGCAGAGGGAAACCTTAAGTTGCACCAAGAGGGATTCAAGTTGGACATTAGGAAATACTTCTTCTCCAAGAGAGTGGTCAGGCACCAGAACGGGCTGCCCCAGGAGGTCGTGGAGTTACTGTCCCTAGAGATGTTCAAGAAATGTTTAGATGTTGTACTGAGGGGCATGGTTTAGTGAGAACTATTGGTGGTAGGTGGATGGTTGGAGTGGATGATCTTAGAGATCTTTTCCAACCTTAGTGATTCTATTATAGGATTCTATGATTATGTGATCCCAGTACTTACAAATTCCCTGTCTTTTCTATTTTTTGCTGGAAAACCTCAGTAGTTGCCACATTGTACAAAATTGAGCAAGTAGTCATGTTAATTACAAATATAGCCTCTCCTACTTCAGCACGCAGAAATTTCGACTGACATGATGCAGTCTATTTGCTCTTTTCAGTCCACAAGAAAGTGTGACTCTTGCATTTCTCTATAATAGAAAGTTTTCTCTGGGATGTTGAGAATCAGAAAGACTTAGAAATAAAGCTTTATCAGCTTTTACTATTTCTAAAGACTGACCAAAAAAAAAAAAAAAGAAAGCTGACAAATTTTTAGGCTAGGAGAACTGTAACCAAGAGGTCCAATAGTATCTTTGAAAGACTAAATTATTATACTTTCCAGTGTTAGGCAAACTTGGAAGACCCCTCTCGGTATCTTCTTTTAAAAGCAATAAAATTATAAGATAAAAGTGCTTAAGGATCTCATTGAGGCTATAAAGAACTGCAGCAGTTAAAATATGAAACACTAGTATGTTGGCTAAAGAGTTAGTTTCGTGAATATTTTATTGCTCAAACCTATTTTATTTTGTCTCTCTTAATTTTTTTCATAACATAACATTATAAATTGTCTCTCAGAGTTCAAGGCTTTTCTTCTCTGTCTGGTTGTTCTGCATTTATTTATTTACTTGGTTATTGATTAAAAAAAAGCACTTAGAAGTCTATATTTGAATGTTTTCTTTTTTTTTCCTGTGCACTCCTGACCTTCCCTTCTTTCATCATGAAAACTTCTTCCCTGACAAACATCAGTCTGAGGGTAGTTGTAATAATGAGCTAAAACAACAAAAAAAGAACTTATATTTTTCTTACTTTTAAGATTACTTGCAGTTTCATATTAAAAAAAGGATATTTTCAATTGCTTGCCATTTGTGTTGATATTTGCTATACTGAATGGCTGTCTCTGGAAACTATTTTCTGAAAAGTTCATCTAGGAATGGTTTAGTCAATTAAACTATGAGGGTTGAGAGTACAGATAGTATTCTAATCCTGCTTTATACTGACCCTTCTTCTTTGCATGTGTTTTGCGTTCCAGTTCTTTTTAACAGGAACGTGAAATTATCATGGGGCATTGTTTTTATCACTTCCATGAAAATCTGTATAACCTTAGGTACAGCATGATATTTTTGAAAAAATCACAGCTTGAATCTACTCAGTAGGAATATCTTTGTTTTAGTATCTGTTATCTCTCTAAACACTATCATTTTGGGCATCATTAAGTTTCTCTGAGGTCAATGATAACTAATACATGCAGTTGTTTTGCAGACTAAATACATTCTGTTCTCATACTAGAGGTGCAAACTCTCAAGGTGACAATGATACTAACTTCTGTAAGCAACCGAAGTCTATCTCTTATATCCTCAGATATGTTCTTCTGTTCTTTTTTTTATTTTATAAATTTATAACCATTTCAAGCAAGACGGAGGAGAAAGATATATATTTTAATACAAAGGAAAAATAAATTGCACAGTAGGCATAAGAATACTGCTAAAAGAACTCAGTAAACTTCAAATAAGCTGAGATTGACAGAGACCAGAAAAGCTATTTTGAGAGGATAGAACTGAATTCAGTAAAAAATAAGGAAAGACAAGAGAAAAGAGGTAGATTACTGTCACAAGAAGACTCATCCTCTGGAGTGTGGCAAGGTACTAAAATGATTGCGTGAATATTTCCTACATTTTAAAATCAGGAAGATGCTGAATGTTACTTACCACATATATCAGGTGTGTCTCTTTCAAAACAAAACATAGATTTTATATAAAGTCATAGAATGGCCTGGGTTGAAAAGGACCTCAAAGATCATCAAGTTTCAACCCCCCTGCTGAGTGCAGGGTTGCCAACCACTAGACCAGGCTGCCCAGAGCCACATCCAGCCTGGCCTTGAATACCTCCAGGGATGGGGCATCCACAACCTCCCTGGGCAACCTGTTCCAGTGTGTCACCACCCTCTGTGTGAAAAACTTCCTCCTAATAGCTAACCTAAACCTCCTCTGTCTCAGCTTAAAACCATTCCCCCTTGTCCTATCACTATCTACCCTCACAAACAATCAATCCCCCTCCCGTTTATACGCTCCCTTCAAGTATTGGAAGGCCACAATGAGGTCTCCCTGGAGCCTTCTCTTCTCCACACTGAACAAGCCCAGTTCCTTCAACCTTTCCTCACAGGAGAGGTGCTTCAGCCCTCTGATCATTTTGGTTGCCCTCCTCTGAACTCGTTCCAAGAGCTCCGCGTCTTTGTCGTGCTGGGGGCCCCAGGCCTGGACACAGTACTCCAGATGGGGCCTCACAAGAGCCGAGTAGAGGGGGACCACCACCTCCCTCTCCCTGCTGACCACTCCTCTTTTAATGCAGCCCAGAATTTTGTAATACCCAGGGACATTCAGACAACATCTACATTTCTGAATTAATTACAGATTAGTGAAAAGTCACTGAGATAAGCTGCAACAAAATTTAGTCAAAAATCAAAATATAAATCAAACTGCTGTAAAGCATCCAACATTTTCCCATAAAAGACATGTCATGTAAGTCATGTTATGGAGTCACAGACTCATAGAATGGTTGAGTTTGGAAGGGACCTCCAGAAGTTATCTGGTCCAAGCCCTCTGCCCAAGCAAGGACTCCCAGAGCAGGGTGTCCAAGGCCCATGTCCAGGCAGCTTTTGAAGATCTCCAAGGAGGGAGATCCACAAGATCTCTGGGCAACATGTGCCAGTGCTCCATCACCCGCACAGCACAGAAGTGCTATCTGATGTTCAGAGGGAACCTCTTATGCTTCATTTCATGCCCATTGCCTCTTGTCCTGGCACTGTGTACCACTAAAAAGAGTCTGGCTCCACATTCTCTGCACTTTTCCTTCAGGTATTTGCACACATAGATACGTTCTCCCCATGAGTGTCTTATTTTCCAGGCTCAACAGTCTCATCTCTCTCTGCCTCTCCTCATAGGAGAGGCCATCCAGTCCACTGACCATCTTGGTGGCCATATGTTGGACTTTCTCCAATATGTTCATAACTCTCTTATACTAGGGGCCACAGAACTGTACACATTACTCCAGCGCCAACATTACACCAGTGCTGAGTAGTGGGGAAGGATCATGTCTAATGTTAGCCTTCTTTGCAGCAAGGGCACAGTGGTGGATCATGTTCAACTTGTTGTCTATCTCAGGTCCATCTCTGCAGAGCGGCTTTCCAGTTGGGTGACTCCCAGGATGTCCTAGTTTGTAGGGCTATTCCTCCCCAGGCACAGGCCTTGCACTTTTTGAACTTCATAAGATTCTTGCCAGTCCACCTCTCTAGGCTGCCATCTCTGGATGGCAGTGCAAACCTCTACTGAGTCATCTACTTCCCCCACTTTTTTGTCATATGCGAACTTAATGAGTGTGCACTATACTGCATTGTCCAGATTGTTAACAAAGGTGTTAATCAGGACCGGGCTCAGTATTGATCCCTGGGGTACTCAATTCATTACTGGCCTCCAGCTAGGTCCATCCCACTGTCTGCTCATTCAGTCATAGTTAAACAATTTCTACTTGCGCTATAATGTGTCACTACGCATTTTTTAATTTTCATTCTGGCACCTGTAATCACTGAAAATGCACTGCAGCAATGAAACTGAAGTAGGAAATTTTACAGGAAGGACTGAAGGTTTTTCACTATTGAAGAGGAAACATTTCTGTTCCTAAATAATGTGACTGCCATGATTAATCAAAACAATTATAACTATCATATAGGAGGCAGCAGTCCCTTGGGTAACTTTGGTCAGATTTGTTCTCTATCTTCTACTTTATTTCTGCTGCTTTCTTTGTTTTCTCTGAAGGAATGTACATTTCATATTCATTGACGTTTTTAAAATTAGTGGTGACTTTTAGTTATCAACTCAGTCTATGAGTTCTTTCAGTGACCTCAAGATTGCTCTTGACTTCCTCATCAAACAGTAGATGCGTTACTCCCACTCAGATGTCACAGCCAGGATGGAGTTACTGCAGAACAAAACATTAGTATATTTGTAATATTTTCTTTCCCTCACAGACTACTAAGCAGCTGTAAGTAACACTAGCAATCTATTTGCTTGTAAAGAAGATGGGCAAAAGTGTTCAAGCTTCTAGAGTGACTTTTGCCTCTTCTGTTCTCTGTTATATTAAGAAAGAGAGTAATGTATTATCTTCCTCCTTTAAGAACATCATGTTCTCACAGTCAGTGTCTGGGAAACACTGCTGTGATCTGTTTGCAATATTAGCTTTACAATGTCAGTTCTAAGTGTTGAAAATTTAAATCTTTATCTAAGTAAGGAAAAGGACATGTTTTTAAAGTTTCACTTCATTACTACACTTTCATCGTATATTCTAAGTTATTATTTAAGTCCTGGACAGTTTCAATGTGGAAACTTTTTGACAGACTTTCCTAAGGCAGAAGATTTCACATTGTTAATTATTGTCTTTCTTTCTTAAGACCAGTTAATTGGTATTCCAACTAGATTCAGTCAGAAACCCTAAAGTGAAATCTGTTATTCATGCTGTTACTTGTCTTATTCTAGAATAATGATGCCTAAATGTTGGTGCCTGCTCAGAATAATTCCAGTTGGAAGGGATCTCTGGAGATCTTTTGGTCCAACATCCACCTTAAAGCAGGGCCAACTTTGATCATGAAGACTAGAGTCTTGTTCAGATGAATATCTCCAGATATATCACAATTTCTTCGAGAAACCTGTTTCTGAGTTTGTGAATCTCACTGGGAATATTCTTTACCAGAATCAACTCAGAATTTCACTTATTTTGTCTTACACTCACTGCTTCTTATCTGGTCACTGTATGACTCCAAGAAGAGTCTGACATTATTTTCTCCATGCCTTCTCATTTGTTTGTCAGAGGCAGCAATAAGGTGAAACTCACAAAAAATTTTTGGTATAGATATCAAACTTGCACTTTTAAGACAATATACATTTTTAAATACAGTTTACTGTGATTAACTGCATTCTTAAACTAGCAGTGGATTAAGTCTTTATGTCTTAATAGAAATAAACAGGTGAAAATAACAACTTCTAATTTTTAACTACAACATCCTTAGAATTCATGCAGTCCTTCCAGTGTCTTCTCTTATTACATGTTTAGTTTTAAGGATACAAACTAGCTGCAAACAGCCCTTAGCAAGTCCTAGAAGTCATAAAATAAATATGTTCCATGACTATCAATAAAGTAGAAAGTTGGATATAATTATAAGGGGCTTCCTTGTTAGGAGCCTACTGTGTTGGCATAATGCACATTTTTCCATATGGTGAGGTAGGACTTCTCCCATCATTATATGCTCTCATTAAAATTCTGCCTGCTGCAGGAAATTAGCACTGTTCACACTTGTTTAGGCTTAATAAAAATCATTTTTGCTAAAGCACAGGGATAAGGTCACCATCTGCCACATGAAAATGCCAATTTCAAATGAGCAGCAGTCAAAAGAGAGTGTCTTTCATTTTTAGATACTTTCAGAATAAACTTAATAGAAGAAATCTTAATTGATTCTGACACTTATGAGACCACTGGATAATGTTAACAGATCCGATTTTCAGATCAGCTGCTCTAATTGCAGAGATGTACTTAAGTGGCACCTTTTTATTTTAGTGTCATGAGTATTTCATAGACAGCATTTTTATTTTCTTCATTGTTCACATTTGGGAATATCTGCCTGTATGCAGTTTGCATTTGAAAGCCTTTCCTTAAGCATGAAGGCAGTAAGTCAATTTCATACCTAAGTTCCACGATTCAGCTCTCAGCTTTGATTTTTACTGGTTATTTTAAACTATCTACCCCTACAATTAATTTCTGAAATATCTGGATAAAAAGGTCTTTTAGAAAATTTTCAGTCTTTGTCATAAATATTTAATTATGGCAAAACATTTATATTCATCATTATATTATTCTCTTAAAGTGGGTTACAAAGAAACCTATACCTTCCATGACTTATAAAGAGCATTTATACTTATTTATTCTGAGTGCACATGCTGTATAAAACACATAATTAATGACTGCAGGATGAATGATTGAATATGACCTTATCATGACCTGAGTGTTCTTACTGTAATAAAGAAGATTAAAAAATGCTGCTGCATCTGAGGAATTGAAGAGCTCTCTTACTTAAATTTGGAAACATTTGATTTTCAAAATCGTATTCAAAGATTTGTAGTCTTTCAAAACAGGAAAATAAAACTTACATTTGATTACAGTTGAAATTTCCTTAGTCTGTAAACTCTCTGGTCATGATAAGGTTTAATCATGTAAGTATTTTCATTATCAGTTCTGTAGTCATGTATTATATATTGATTTTTTTTTAAAATTGTTATCTTCTCATATTTGGGAAAATTAAGTAATCTAGGAATTAAAAGTAACAAAAATCCTAATCATTAACTGATTTCTACATTCACAATGCACAAAAAAAATCCCCAAATTACAGTCTGAGGGCAGAGTCACTTACAAGAGCTGTAGAAACTAATAGATGACAAAAGGAAGTGGAGACAGATTGTTTCCACCCTGCTTTTCAAAAAAAATTATAGTTCTGTGTTTGTTAATGTCATTTATCCAAATATGAACTAAGAAATGCTTTGTGATTTTCTATTTTACCAATGAGAACTGACACCACTTCTTAAACTGCTTCCCTCAGTCACTGGTGTTTTTGGCTCTACTCAGACTTTCAATGCTGACCTCTAACAATTTCCAAAAAATTATCCAGAGAGTTTTATGAGCTGGATGTTTGCTTTGCTCTCACTGCAGTTTTTTGGATTGGGTGATTGTGAGCATAAGTTGCCCTTTATCTCAAAAGTGAGTAGCTCATTTCGTTATTTACAGCCCTAGTATTGCAGCTGTTGCAAAGCCAACTTCAACTGCTTCAGATTGATATTCAGTAGATATCCCAAATGACGTGGTTTACATAGTAGGTGAGGAGATTCAAATTATATACTGTTCACTTCCTTCTTAAATATATGGAGAACATAAATCCCAGTAGAGAACATAGAGAAGTGTGTATGTGTTTTTCCCAAACTTCTTTTAAAGCTGTATGCAGATTTATTCATTTGTAGGGGAGGTCTTTTAAGACTGGGACCAAGCTTGCACTTGACATCAGGTTCAAGCAACTTGAATTAAATCCAGATCTCAGGTGTGGACTTTAAGTGAACTTTGTGACATGACTTAGGTAAGAAAAAGGAACGTGGGTGAATACTGTTCGTATGCTATTCATGCATACAAATGCATGTTTCTCCAGAACCAACCTAGCTACCACATAGATGGATCAAGTGTGAAATTAATCATGTACAAACAATCTGTTCTTCTGGTAATATCATGTAGATGGGGACAGGTATGACAAAAGAAAGGTGGGATTTCAGGTTTACTTTGGCTTCTTGTATACCATCATGGGATACAACTATCATATAACATAGATAAATTGAGCCGAGTCAAGAGATATATGATGTGTAGGGATACTCCTGGCCC
Organism: Numida meleagris; assembly: GCF_002078875.1. Lineage (NCBI taxonomy): Eukaryota > Metazoa > Chordata > Aves > Galliformes > Numididae > Numida > Numida meleagris. The sequence continues at coordinate 70,433,387 of NC_034411.1, read as the reverse complement.
CTGCTCTTAAGAAGGAAAGGCACAGAAGTACCATAGAAAGTAACTTTATAATGAACAAGAAATGGTAAATCTATTTTTCTATCTGGCTTGTGTGTATGATACAGTCAGCAAAAAGCATCAGTAGGGGCACACAATGCTGCTCTGCTCACAGGAACAGCAGAGCATCCTTGCACATTGTAACAAAATCCTTCCACAACTTAGCATGATTAGAGTAGCAGATAGCAGACTCAGTTTAGTCTCTGCTCCTATTCACCTTTCTTCCAGCAGTGCCAAGGGTAGTTATAGTCATGTATGAATGACAGTGTCATGTGCTAAGAGATGAACTAGAATATAGTCTCATTATGTTCAGCTGTGGCAGAAATCATTCCAGCTTACTTCTGGTTCAAGTTCAGCAACACTTCAAAATAGCAACTTCTACTCTCCCCTCCAAAAAAATTAAAATATTAAAAATAAAATAATATTTATAATATTTTTAATAATAAAAAAGTCAATTTGGGGGAAGAAACGTGTTTGCTTAAGTTGCCTAGATGTGCTTGTGCATTAAATAGGGATCTACAGTGTATTATCTTTTTCACTACGATGTATGGATATCACTATTAAGGCTAAGCCCCTTTTTGTCTCATCTTCCACAACCTCCACATATACATCCACTAAAATAAACTAGAGTAGGGTTCCATCTTAAAAAAAGAGATATTAATATTTGTATAGCACTACTTGTGCTTCTGCAATAAAAAAGTCACTAGAGTTGGTATAGTTCTATATTTAATGGCTTCCACTTCCATAACAAATACATTCAATTTATAAATAAATATATTAACTGCTAATCTTGCCTGTCCAATTTAAGGTCTGAGAAGCAGAGTTTCTGCCTTGTGCTGTCATGAGAAAAAAAAAAAGTGAACGTCAAATTAATTTGTGGATGTCCTCAGTGGTCTCAGTAACACAGTTCCACATTCAGGCCTGTCACCCTGACCTTAGTGCCAGGAAAGGTTATGGAGCAGATCATCTTGAGGGAGATCACACAGCATGTGTGGGACAGCTGGGGGATCAGGCCCAGCCAGCATGGGTTTGTGAAGGGCAGGTCCTGCTTGACCAACTTGATCTCCTTTTATGATCGAGTGACCCGCCCGGTGGATAAGGGAAAAGCTGTTGACATAGTCTACGTAGACTTCAGCAACACCTTTGACACTGTCTCCCACAGTATTCTCCTGGAGAAGCTGGCAGCTTATGGCTTGGACAGGTACACTTTTTGCTGGGTAAGGGGCTGGCTGGATGGCCAGGCCCAGAGAGTGGCTGTGAATGGAGTCATATCCAGCTGGCAAGCGGTCATGAGTGGTGTTCCCCAGGGGTCAGTACTGGGGCCTGTCCAATTAAATATCTTTATTGATGACCTGGATGAGGCCACTGAGAGCACCCTCAGTAAATTTGCAGATGACACCAAGCTGGCTGGAAGTGTTGATCTGCCTGGGGGTAGCCAGGCCCTACAGAGAGATCTGGACAGGCTGGATCTCTGGGCTGAGGCCAATGGGATGAGGCTGAACAAGACCAAGTGCTGGGTCCTGCACTTTGGCCACAACAACCCTAGGCAACACTGCAGGCTTTGGGCAGAGTGGCTGGAAGTTTGTGTGGAGGAAACGGACCTGGGGGTGTTGGTCGATGCTTGGCTGAGCATGAGCCAGCAGTGTGCCCAGGTGGCCAAGAAGGCCAATGTCATCCTGGCTTGTATCAGAAATAGTGTTGCCAGTAGGAGCAGGGAAACGATCGTCCCTCTGTACTCAGCACTGGTGAGGCCGCACCTCAAGTACTGTGTCCAGTTTTGGACCCCTCACTGCAAGAAAGACATTGAGGCCCTGGAGCATGTTCAGAGGAGGGCAACAAAGCTGGTGAGGGGTCAGGAGCACAGGCCTGATGAGGAGCGGCTGAGGGAGCTGGGATTGTTCAGTCTGGAGAAGAGGAGGCTCAGGGGAGACCTTACTGCTCTCTATAACTACCTGAAGGGAGGTTGTAGTGAGCTGGGGGTCGGCCTCCTCTCTCTTATAACTAGTGACAGGATGAGGGGGAATGGCCCTAAGTTGTGCCAGGGGAGATTTAGGCTGGACATTAGGAAATTCTACTTTTCTGAAAGAGCGGTCAGGCACTGGAATGGGCTGCCCAGGGAGGTGGTTGAGTCACCATTCCTGGAGGTGTTCAAGAAGTGTTTAGATGTTGTGTTGAGAGACATGGTTTAGTGGGGTTATTGGTGGTAGGTGGATGGTTGGACTGGATGATCTTGTAGGTCTTTTCCAACCTAGCTGATTCTATGATTAAATAAGTGTAGTTGTCAAGTAACATCTTGAATTTTCTCCTTTTTAGGGATGTGTGGGGCTAGCACAAAGGCTGTCATTTTTTTGAGAGGAATGTTTGTTTGTTTATTTATTTATTTCTGAAATAACAAGAAAGGATTAATTTTGAAAATAAGAAAGCATTAATTTTACATCATTATCTTTTTAAAGTATAACCAGATTGTAATTAGCAAAATCAGGAATCATCACCGTAACTCTCCTAATTAAAAAACCAAAAAAACCCCAAAACTGACAAACAAAAACAACACCAACAAAAACCAAACCCAAACCAAGCAACAAAAAGCCTTTCCCAATTTCTTCAAATAGATATTGTAGTATTAAAGAATAAAAGATATAATTGGGCAGCAGCCTGTTATAGAGGCAATGTATCAATGCAACCCAAGACCATACAGTCCTGGTGACCGCACTTACTGTTTATTGTCCGTAGAGTCCATTAAAATTACTTTAATAATCTCTCTTGGCTTTAGAATTTCTTCTCATAGTCAAGACCTTCCTCTCTGTTCCTAACACTCATTGAAACTATTAAGACAAGGCTTGAAATAAGCACCTCTTCTGCGGGTTCCTTGTCCTGGTGCTTTCTTTCTTAGGTCGTTCTATGAGTTGAGAATCCTGCACTATTCACACAAAAGCCAGAGGAATACATTTTGCCTCTTGTTTTGGTAGTCTTTCATGAGACTCATTGTAACTCAGTGTAGGTTTTAGTTTTGCGTAACAGTATTCAGTTATCCATCCTTAATGTTAGAAATACATGGATCTTAGATTCCGACATGCCAATATGAAGCAGGTTTATGAATTTCTGACAGGGAGCTAGAAAACAGCAATAGTTTAAGGAGACCATACTTGAGCCACTCATTGACAATATATTTATTACCAGAGATGTTCTTTCATTGCCACTAAGCTTGAATGGATAGTTATACCATTTTTTAATATTATATGACTTTAAAGTATTTTAAAATCCTCACTTTCCCAGGAATACATGCTATAGTCTTTTTGTCTTTAAAATCCACATATTCAACTGTTTCTGTCAAAATCTTATGATACTCAAACCTCCAAAAACAAAGTTAGAGTATTTTTGTCTCTCTACAATTTTGTATGAAATGAGATAGTAGAAAATAATAGTAGAAATTTAATACTTTTACAAACTTCTGAAGGCAGTCTCTAATCTCTATAATTCTTCTAAACAGGTCTGAACCACACTAATGATCAGCTGCTCAGTGTAAGTGTGCCTAGAAGTAAAACAGAGTTCAAACTTGAATGTTGCAATTTAAAAATCAAATGTAAGTTATACATGCAGTGCTAAAATGCATAAAATAGGAATACATAGTAATACATTACTCTGATGGATTTTTTCTACTGTTTTATTTAAAGTAATTTGGGAAACTGGTTAAAACTGAGGGTTGAGAATACACTGTCCTCACGTATGGTCCTATTCTCTCTGACCTCAATTTCTGACCTTGATATAAGAAAAATAATTATTAATGATACGCTATTAGGTGAAATGGTTTTCTTGTAAAGATGTATGTTATAAAGAGTTGAAATAAACACAACACAGAATACAGCATATAATCAGATGTTAAATAAACTTGTTTTCTGAATGAGAACCTAATTTCTGATAGGTCAAGGCATTCACCTGAAGAATCTGAATATGATTATACTGTCTAATCCTCCTTCTCTGGCATTTAAGTGAGGTTTTTAAAGAGCCTTATTTATACTAAATTCTTTTAATGTTTTTCTTGCTCTACAAAAGGATCTAAAAACGGATAACTTTTCTTTACTCTGCTTAATATTTTCTCCATATTTCTAGAGTGGTTGAACAAGTGTTTAGCTTAGATGAAAGAAAGGTCCTAAAAGTATAATAATAAGACAGTGTCCAGTATAGCCCAACCATGGCTACAGTTCACACACACACAAAAAAATAATAAATTAGTTGCTCACCAGGGAAATCACCAGTGTTGGCTTTTCACCTCTGTTTTAGCATTGTAGTTTTATATCTTTGCTTGTTGCTAACTTCCTCTAATTTCTTTCAGATGTACTGTAGCAACTGAAATAAGTAAGAGTAGCAATCTCAATATCTGCAATATGCATCTAGTTCTAAAATATCACACAACCTTTGACAAATAAATTCAATGCATTATCTTATAAGTGAGAGCTCTCTATATCATTTGTATTTTAATTAAATATACCGTAATTCAAAGAGATTGAGAACAGTGTACATTTTGGAAAATAGGTTTGTAGGGATGCTTCTAGAGAGGAAGGCTAAAGACTTTGTTTCAAAGTGTAAATCTAATCCAAAGATCAACAGGATGGCATAAACAGAATATTTACGATACTACTATTTATTCATTTGGTTTCGTATTTCTTTAGTCTGCGATATGGTAGCTAAACATTTTTCTTCTCTTTTATTAGCTTATAAAGAAGAAAAATAAAAGCTGATTTGGCAATATTATATTAGTCTGACAAATGTAACAGATGAAGAGCAAAAGCACTGAGTGTTTTTGTTATTCTAGATGATGTGGTGACAGTGATGTGATGTTGACTCTAGGTATCAAAATAGACTTTCCCGAATTTAACCAAGGCATAGGGATAAGGATTTTGGGGAACTGAGAAATCTTATTCTGAATTTTAAAACAATTTCTGTTGTTTACATTTGCTTAAAATGCAAATAAAGTCTACCTTTGGGAAAAAAGAAATCCAATAAAGTAGAACAATTTTAATTTTCAGAGGATGAGAGATAGATTCAGTTTGTTTGTTGTTAGGATAAGTCTAGGAACTGGTGTCAGAAGTTAAGTAATATTTTGATTAACGCATGTTGCTCAAAGCTCTTATCTCTGTGGAACGGAAGAGAAAGCTTATATGCATATCCATGAAATTAACTCAGAACAAGACAGTTTCCTATTGTTTCAGCACATAGCTTTTATTTGAGAAAGTCTTCCAGTGCAACAGATTCTTTTTAAGAGAAGTATGCTTTTCTATAGTACTCCAAGAGCTTGAAATCAACCGTCAAGAACATTCAAATTCAAAATAGTTTCACCTTTCACATGCTATTCTGATTACTGACAGCCTCAAATGACCTTCACATGGTATCAATCAGAACAGACCCATTACAATCAGTTAAATGCAATCCATCTGCTAAGATTTAGCTCAATTATGCATATATAACCTAGACTGAAAACCCCCTCTCCTTTTTTTTTTCTTGTAATATGTAAGGTGAAAGTATGTGTCTCTTTTGATGCTTTATCAATTTCATTTTTCGTGTAATTTATCATTCCAGCACTGTCTCAGTGGAATTTGACAAAAGCGTTTTAAGAATAGAAGGTGAGTAGTTTTCTCTAGAGATCAGAGATTTCGCTAAAGTTCTATCCTGTAATCTTTTGAAGAAATTATGAGTATACAATAATTGGTATAAAGCAGTTTGCTGATCTGGAAACTGAAGAGTCTGTCAAATAAGAAAATAGAATATATTATAGATCTAGCTTTCTTCTGTATCGTAAAGAGTGAAATATATTGCTTTGAATGTAAAATGAATTGGAGTTTGGTATTGGTGAAAGTTCTTGAAACAAAAATAATTTTACTGTTACAGTGTCCCGTTAAAGGTCAGTCACAGAAAAAATGCATGGCCTCAGTTTAGCATGAAAGGAACTTGCAGTAGATGCTCTTCGGGTATTAAGGCTTCTCACACTTGGTCTGGTTTTTGTAGAAGTTGTTGCTGTGTTGTTGTTTAAGATTTTATATACCTGATTTGAATGGAGTATACATCCTGAATTTAATTTTCTGCTAGTTCAACTTATTAGTAGTTCTTTGTGAATGTCTTACTCTATTGTTTGGGGGTATGACAATAGCGTGTTTGAATAGTGATTATTATTCTTTCAAGCCATACAGCTAACTGTAATACTATCCCTTCCTCCACAAGAGTCTTAAAAACTAAAAGTGAAGAAATGGGATTCTTTGGAACAGTGATTTGTGTGAGTGAATATTTATAAATGAAACTAAAAAAAAAATCAAAGCATATACACCTCTTTCCTTGTACATTAATAAGAGTATATAAAAGGTTGATATGAAAACCATTTAGTCATATTCAGCCATACTGTTACCGACTGTCTCAGTTCTGTTTGGTAATTCCAGTAAGAAAGCAAACCAATATATTAGTAAAACTACAAAATAACTGAAAAAAAAAATACTGAAAACAAGAGATAAGCTACAGCTATTTAAGAGACTCTTAACCAAAGCAATCACTTCAGCTTGCAGCCTTAAAGATGAACAAGCACAAGAAATAGTTTTGTTACTTTTTTAGTAGGAAGTAGAAAAATCCATACTGCTTTCCTCATTGAATTCCTGCCTTGCATCCAATGATTTTTTTAATAGAAATCATACCACTGTCTTTAGTCCTGTTGCTACTTTCCTTCTTCTGCATATTTTTCCCACTGGCTGTTAGACAAGTATATCAATATAAGGGAATTGTTCAGTGTTGTGGTTGCTTTATAGCTCATTTAGAGATGGGAATAGTTTGGTGCCGTGAGCAGCTGATGCCCTTAATTTTAAGGAGATGCAATTACTAAGTATGTACTTGCCATGACTAGGTTATATGAGATTGTCCTTTCTAGCAGCTTAGTAGCCTAATGTTCCCGCCATTCCCAGCTCTGTGCTAATCCAAAACCCCGCCTGTTCGTGCTTCTACTGGGGCTCACGCATCTTGCCAAGCCATCAGGTTCCAGGTTTTCAACTAGTTGGTTTTCTGCTTATTAGTGAATTAAATTGGTTTACTCAAGAACCGAACAAGCGCTAAAGTCAATACACTGGAACTAAGAGGAACTTGGCTGAGAAGACTGGGCTAGATGGATAGGGAGGAACTGGACTCCGTCTGCCTTTTGGCAGCAGAAAATCATTAGTTCTTAGCCCACTGTATTGATTTTGTGCCCTCAATCTCCCAAACAATTTGCTGCATCCTTAGTTTCCAAAGGACTTAAACTATAGTCCGGTAGTGAAGTGACACTGTCTACCATCAGAAAACATCAAGTAATGTTGTTTCATATGACAATTGATTGAAGGTTCCTGTAGACAAATGCTGAATTTAGGGGGAGTTATACCCAAAGCTTCCTAGTCCTCGTCCCAATTCAAATACTTCAAGACTTACACAACAGTTTGCACTGTTTCTGTGGCATTTGTTCTGGATCTGTCTGGAAACATGCTTTATGACTTAGAGATCACAAAAGAATTGTGTATTGTACAGCTCATTTCTAAGTTGAGGTTTACACTTCACCCTGTGTGGAGCAGTGAGGTATTTGGCACGCATTGTGGGCTACAGAGACTCCACTTGCTCTTCCCTATTACCCTCCAGGTACCACTAGTCTTCTTCCATGCTTTCAATTCTGTATCTTTTGAGTTGATTCATCTAATATGGATGAGAAAAGAACAAGATATGCAGACGACCAAGCAGGTAATTTCAACCTCAGAAAGGGGAAAAAAAGGTCTAGGGTGATTACCAGATTACCATTATTATTATTTTAAACTACATACTAGTTTTAAGAGAATAAACTCTAGGCATGTTAGCAAGCTTTGCTTTACTGTCAAGAGAGTTAGGAACTTGTGTTTTATAAATAATGGCATTTTCCTTATAGCCATGTGACTCCAGGAGCTTATATGGAAGAAAAATACAGATATTTTAAGCCAATGATAAAATTGTGAAAGTAGTGATTACTTGAACCTTGTTGTTCTTCTGAATGAAATATTTATAAAGTTAATTCAGTCATTTGATCTATTGTCATTTCCCTTTGATTAGTACAGTGCTCTAGCATAGGATAAGAAGCAGCACCTTTTAGATGAAGAATAAGCAGATATGCAGGCATTCACTAGAGGGGTTATGATAGTTAGAATGGATTGAATACAATATTGTGGTCAAAATCTAGTTTAACAGCGTTTTTGATGTTATGTGCAAATGGGTATATTGTTTTTCAGCATTTACCTTTATTACGCACTGATTATAAAGTTTATAAAGTCTCTAAAAATTCTGGTGATTTTAAACCACAGGAAACTAATGCTCAAATTTATATAGGTAAAGCAAATAGAATTCTCATAACATGGGCTGACTGGGAAACAAAGGCAACAAGTAATGTTGTTAGGGCTACGCATCTGAGAACTAAGTCTCAGGCTCTTGCTTCCATTTCAGTTCTTTGGGAATTAAAATTCAAGAAACGCTCTGGATTCCTGGGAAATCCTGTACAGAACTTCGATTTAGGAAAACTTTTTGCACTGGTAGAAATCCAGATGGATCACTAGTGGATTTCAGTCTCATTAGTGTAGCTGTTACAAGATCACAGAATCACAGAATTGTAGGGGCTGGAAGGGACCTCTAGAGGTGGAGTCCAACCTCCCTCCCAAAGCAGACTCCCTAGACCAGGTTGCACAGGTAGGCATCCAGGCAGGTCTTGAACATGTCCAGAGAAGGAGACTCCACAACTTCGCTGGGCAGCCTGTTCCACTGCTCTGTCACCCTCACTGTGAAGAAGCTCTTATGCACATTTGTGCGGAACTTCCCATGCTTCAGTTTGTGGCTATTTCCCCTTGTCCTATCACCATGTACCACTGAAAAGAGTCTAGCCTCATCCCTTTGCCTCCTGCACCTTAGATATTTATAAACATTAATCACATCTCCTCTGAGTCTTCTTTTTTCAAAGCTGAACGGACCCAGGTCACTCAGCCTTTTCTCAATAGGGGAGATGCTCCAGGCCCTCTACCATCTTTGTGGCCCTCCACTGGACTCCTTCCAGGAGATCCCTGTCTTTTTTGTACTGGGAAGCCCAGAACTGGACACAGTGGTCCAGGTGAGGCTTGACCAGGGCAGAGTAGAGGGGTGGGATCACCCCCCTTGACCTTCTGGCTACTCTCTTTTTAAGGCACCCCAGGATACCATTGGCTTTCTTGGCCACCAGGGCACACTGCTGGCTTGTGCCCAACCTGTCATCCACCAGGACCCCCAGGTCCCTCTCTGCAGAGCGCCTCTCCAGCAGGTCATCCCCAACTTGAATGATGAAGGGTGACCAGAAGATGACCAAATAAAAATCTTCCTGCCTACGTTAGTTCAAAAGATAATAACTGACATACTAAAAATAAAATCAAAGTTTGATTTGGAAGGGACCTTTAGAGGTCATCTAGTCCAACACTCCTGCAGTGAAAAGGGATGCCTACAGCTAAATCAGGTTGTTCAGATTCCCGTCTAGTCTCACTTTAAATCTCTCCAGAAATGGGGCACCTACCGTATCTCTGACAGCCTGTTCCACTGCTTCACTACACTTAGCACAAAAAAATCTTTTCTTACATCCAGTCTAAATCTCTCCTCTTTGAGTTTAAAACAATTTCCTCTTGTTGTGTCACATTTTAGGATCATTTTAGTAACCTTCCACTGGATGTGTTCCAACAGATCCATGTCTCTTCTGTACTAAGAACCTGTCTTAAAAATGGGTGCAATGTTGCCTTTTTGCCAATCACAAGGGACTTTACCTTACTGCTATAACTTTTCAAATATCACTGTGACTGGCTTGACAACTGCTGCAGCAAGTTGCCTCGGGACTCTGGGATGCATCTCATCATGACCCATAGGCTTATGGATGTCCAGGTTCCTCAAATTGTTGCAAATCTGATCTTCATTTACAATGGGAGGGACGTTGATCCCCCAGTCCCTACCTCTCCAAGGGTGTATGAAGGTCAGCTGCAGCAGAACTTACCCATTCTACTTTTGCCTGCCTGTGTGCGGAATCTTGAAGTGGCTCCTACCCAGAATGTTCAAGATGCCTAAGTGCTTGTTTGGGCATGGATTGGGCTGACAGCTCAGGTGACCAGAATCAACATGCAATATAATTTCGTTAGCTGAAACCATCCTGCAGGTTTATGGTATTGCTCTACTGTCCTTTGCCTTGTGCCAGAATTTTACTTGTAAAATACTTTAACATCCTTAGTTCTAGAAGACTTTATGAGAACATAAGATGATGGTATTAGTGAGTTTAAGCAAAATGAATGTGTTTCATTCTTTATCATTAATTCTGTTATCTTCTCAATTCCATGCCACCATTGTTGTTCCAAATAGCTTTTGAGGACTGTTGGAGACAACTGTTCTGATATACCATATGTTTTGAATTTTTTTTGTAGAATTATTAGTTAGTAACATGATTGAAGCCAGGACATAAGCCAGCTCATTTTTAATCTGTCTGGCAAGGATGTTTCCAGTGACCCTGGACATGTCAGTGATCTTCCCTGCCATGTTTTTATCCTCTCTGAGGCTGGTATAGTAAGACTTTCCTCAGAGGATGTGTAGGAGAGCTAATTAGCCAATTATAATGTCAAGTATTCAGCAGATAAATCTGCTTATATAGTGTGTTTGAGGATAAGTAGCATTTTATTCATAAGAACAATCATTGCATAAGCAATATACTAGAGAAGGTAGACGGGCAGCATAAATACATCATGTTTGTAACTACTGTGCAAAACTGAGAGATTCAGATGGCAGGAAATAAAATGTAATGGGAGGATTTTACATGTAAGAGATTATTTCACAAGGTGGGAGTGCTGAGAAGAGATATTGTAACGTCTATTATGAAGTAACTTTTGTATTATTTCCATGTCACTGACTAAATGCAAAGTATACAAATACTACGTGAAACAAACATTCCTAAAAACTAGTTATATGACTACAACTGCCAAGTATGTTTTGAAGAGCCTCTAAGGTGTTTAGTACAAGCTTCATTTGACTCGTAATTTAAGATCATCTCTATTAGTCAAGTGGCATTTGTCAGTCTCTCTGGTTATAATTTAAAATGGATTTCCTTGTGCTCATTTAGCTCACTAAATGGGTACAATTGTGTGTAACTTTTAATTTCAATAAGCAAGTAAAACTCACTCTGCTCTATTCATTTTTAAGCACAGTACATAAGTGAGCAATGTTTTGTGTTATCAAATTGGTAGTATAGCATTTCTTTTCCAACAGTTGTCTTTGTTCTTGTATAAAAATTCTATTAATTTTTTTCTTTTTCAAGGAAGGCTTCCTTATTGACTCACTTTTCCTTCTTGTTGAAGGAGCTGCATTATAAAAAAAATCTGGATTTTGTTTCATTAAATGCATCAAAGACATATAGTGTGTCAGCAGTATGGAGCCACATCACAGAAATTTGAATGGTCCCTACTTCAAGGATAAAACTAGCTTTTCAGCATCCTTGTCCCCTACCTGCCAGATCAAAGCAGTTGAGTTTCCAATTCACATGCTAAAAAGGAGGCAGCCGCTAATTTGGCTTACTTTTTATTCTTTGCTTAAATCATTTTTACACATGAAAGCATTCTCAGACTCAGAAGCTTTATTGTACACTTATGACTTTTAATATTTGGTAGAAATGCATCAGCAATTTTAATATGACTTTCACAATGAGACAGTGATCTGGATTTTAGTATACCATCTTTTAATCTTGTCCCAATTGATTGTAGAGGAGGCTTACAAGGTGTCTGTAGTTGAGTGTGCCTTGATTTTTTTCATTCATTGTAGTCAGTGATGACATTCCTGAACTATGCTTACTCGGTGTTTGTCTGTTAGAAATAACATGGCAAGTGGATAGGCACAGTGGGTTTGCTTCTAAAAGACCAATTGCTGTTCATCAGATGTTCAGAAACATGATTTTTTTTTTTAAAAAAAAAAAAAACAAACTGAAAACTGAGTAAGATAAAGCTTGCCATCAACTCTAAACAAATTTCTAAGCCTCCTCAGAAGCCACTGAATACCATTTTGAGACACCTTTTGAAACTAGGAGGTGGGAGAAGTAGTTATTTCCTGACTTTCACAAGAAAAGTGTAAATGTTTTGCTAAGATTTAATGTCAAACTTCTAATTGCGAAGGTTGAATATAATGAATTCCATTCAAAGATCTCAGTCATCTTTTTGAATAATCTGCACTTTGTTGAAATATTGATTTTTTAAATGAACCTTAAGAGATGAAGGTATAGAATTATCAAGCAATAGATTCAGTATTTTTCAAGGTACTTTGAAATACTTTAAAAATAGCTAAGAAGTGCAAAATGTCCTGAAAAGATCTAAAAAGGAATATTAGATCAGGAAACATTTCTTCAGGAGAATAAAATAGATTTTCTTTGTTTTTGCAATTCTTTTCATAGTAGAAAAATTTGCCATCCGATCAGTGGGAAAACAGAAGTACAGAAGGGAACAAGTGGGGAAAAATTTCTAAGCTATGCTTATATAAAAGCTGTACTTTTGTTTACAACTTCTCACTGATGTAATAAATAAACTGATATGGGTATATCTTTTCTTTTTTTTTCTTGGAAGGAGTAGGGTAAATCTTTAAATACTGAGCTTTCATGACTTGTTTTTTTTTTTTCCCAGTAGAAGTCAGTGGCTTTCTTTGTTTTACATGTTTCTTGTATTAGTGGAAATTTCCAAAAGGGTAAATAACACTTATTTTTTCAGTATACATGACGTTAGGTCTGGAATTCATCTTTGTACCTTGTAACAATAGTAAAAATCTGTTATTTCTTAAATGACAATTCAGAATGGCTTCACTAGATCATAGTTTTTCAGTCACAACTAATATTTGAGGTAGATTGGCTTTTTTAGTTTCACTGAAGACTGCAGCTGAATTATTCATTATAGAGCACTACAACTTGCTTTTGAATGATCTGATTTTTGTTAGAAACTCCTGTTGTTACACACTAAAACAAGATGAAACAAGAAGCTGATATAGCAAATTGTGAAAAAGGTCTGGATGTGTAATGATTAGCTATTTTAACTAAATCTTGTTACAATAATCTTTTTCTGATACTGAAAGTAGGTTAAAACTAGGAAATTCTAACAGTCTTTAATTAGTGGGTATGTCTGAGCCAGCTTTGAATCCAAACTTTACCACTCAGGAAAAAGCTTCAAGTAATGGGCATGAATAGAATGGAATATAAGAGAAGGGCCACCATCCAGTTTAGCTTCCACTAATGTTAGAATTGCTCTCTGCACATTTCATTGAATGTTTGATATCCTATTTTGTGTATCCCCTGTACCTGTCACAAACGCTACTTTTTTAACTGAGGCTGGTGTCGATAATATCTGTATTTACAGTTCTTTGTGAAAATGTGATTCTGTAACTCAAGACTTCTTCCTGTGTTTCCCTGCTCTCTTATGGTGTTTTTCTAAATTGTATTTGGCAGGTATCTTTTAAAATTTGTTCTAAACTATTGTAGGATTTTTTGGCACTCCCAAATTAGGATCTTATTTTGATGTCATTACTGATGCTGCTTTAACATACTGTCGTTTTGAGCAAGATACCTACCAGGACCCTTAGGTCCTTTTCTGCAGAGCTTTCTCTAGCTGGGTGGCCCCCAGCATGTTCTGGTACCTGGGGATGCTTCTCTCCAGATGTAGGATTTCCCCTTCTCCTTTTTGAACAGCTGGAGATTATTGACAGTGCATACCCCTAGCATTTCAAGGTCCCTCTGGGTGACTGCACAAACATCAGATGTATCAGCCACTCCCCTCAGTTTCTTGTTAACTGCAAATTTACTGGGGGTGTACCCTATGCCATCATCCAGATTTTTAATGAAGACGTTAAACAAGACTAGGGTACTCTGCTCACTATTTTCTTCCAGATAGACCTTGTACCACTGACTGCTACCTTCTAAGCCCAGCCAGTCAGCAAGGTTTTGATCCATCTCTGCTGTCTGGTTACCCAGTCCACGCTTCCACAGTTCATCTATGAGGATTTTATGGAAGACAGTGCCAAAGGCCTTAGCGAAGTCTAGGAAGACAATATCCAGTGCTCTTTCCTCATCCATCAGTCTGGTTATTTCATTATAACAACATATAGTTGTGTAATCTTTTTTCCTTCTGTGGAAAAATGTTGGTAAAAAAAAACTGCTTTGTTTAAACTGCTTATTCGTTGGATGTCACTGCTGTACATAAATACATGGGAAAAGCTTTCTACCACTATTTGACATTCATCTAGGCATCAGGAAATGAACAGGAACCCTATTTCTAACTCTGTCAGTGGAAGAATTACAAGCATTACACTTGCTACTTATTTCAGAACAAAGCTATTTAATTTGGCAGTTGCTTGCAGGAAGCTATACCCAGTATGTAGTTGATATATGTACAATGCTATTACATACTGTTAAAAATCTTATTGGTGGGCTGCAACAATAGCCTTGGCAATCATATGTCTGGTTATAATTGTGTTATAAATTTTGACTTCCTGTTGAAAAGGGACAGTTATTTTATAAAATGGACTGAAAGGTAACCTTGCTTTCAGGTTTTAGTAGCCATTCCATAATACTAAAAAAAAAAGTATGAGACATTTTACATCTGGATTTGTCAAAAAGAAACAACAGGATCCTGTTACTATCTTTAGTTGAGTATCTTTTCTTTGTACAGAGTACTATGTTTTTATCTAAGGCCAGGCTTTTTTCTTCAAGCCCAATATAAAGGCTGACAAATTATGTAATTTCAGCCATAGCAGAATAAATATGCAACTTACTATAATGATCTTTTTTATTCTCTTACTCTATCAAAACCTACAAAAGACAAATCTCAAAGTTAACGTGAAAGGTAAACACTGAAATGGGAGAGCTAGAAAATTAAAGCCTTAAAATTCAAAGCTGAAAGAGAAGAAAATTAATCCACAAGCCCTTAAATAGCTACTAAATAACACAGAAGTACTGATTTAAAGCATGCATTTTTATCAGAAATTTAAATGCAGCTTACCATTTTAATATGGATGGCAATAATTTGTACTACATTCTTCGTATCACATAAACATTTTTGTAATTGAAAAGCTAGTTTGAAAGATTCTTCAGTATGCAGAATAATTCTACAGTCTTTCTACTTAGTTTTCACTATAATAGATTATAAACAATTCTCTTATTATCTATAGCCATGAATCTGTTCGGTTTTTTATCAGACTTTATTAAGTATATAAAGATAAATTCTACAAAGCACCTTAAGAAATCTGCCAACTTGTTATTTTCATTTCTATTTTGTTTTCTATTGGCTTTAAAAGGATAAATCATGAGTATCTGAACTAAGATTACAGTCAGGTTATGAGGGAGAAATGAAAGTTGATTAGAAATCAGACTCTTACACACATTTAGTGTTTTATTTTCAAATTCAAAAATTGAGTATAATATTCAATGAGGTGGTGGGCGGTGAGTTTCAGTGGTGGCAAAAGCAAAGTGATAAGACAAGCTGTGTTTTGGATGGCCATGCAGATTTTTATGAGCACAGCATGGAAGCTCTTGATGCATAGCTTGTGGCAGTGACCGCTGAAAAATAGTGTTTCATATTTGAGAACTTACTATATCAAATAATGTTATTGTACTACTTGTATCTGTTGCAGTTTCCATGGAAATAAATAGGAGGCATTACTTTTGGAGTGAAATATATGAGCTAATACTGATTAGGAGAAATGTCAGCTCTGGATATCTAGCTACAATTAATACAACAGAAGTGACTCTGTTCTAAAGGCAGAAAATACGTTAGAGATGGAAATTTGCTTGGATATTTTGCTTTTGTGATGAATATATCACAACCTTCTCTGTACTGTTTAAAGATTAAGTGTAGTTTGCTAAATTCGCATTCTTCTCTGAAAACTTGGCAAAAATCAGTAAGATGATCAGGATAAAAAACAGAAGCCCATGTGTGATTATCTTAACTGTTACAATGACAACAAGGGAAACAAGTGATATAATTTGCGAAGGTAACGCCTTTCATTTTTTTGCTAGTCTAGAGAAGGCCAGAGGAATACAGAAGCTCTGGGGTGCACAGTTACCCTCTGCAGAGAGGGATCCAGATGTAACTGGTATGCGACTTAAAAATCAAAGAAATTTGAACCTGTTTGTAGCATAGGTGGCAGAAACATTGCAATTCTGTGAAATGTTTTAACTGCTTGATTCCTGTTAAGATACTACACTCCTGAAAGATTGAAAGAAAGTTTTTCTTGCTATATATGCACCCTCTAGCCAATAAAGTTATGACCTTAGTGAAGTTTTGAGAGATTACTGTAGTAGCCATTATTTTCAAATGTAAAAGAGAATGTAAATCCTTTCTTCCATTTTTTATCCATCCATCTATCTCTTCATTCACATATTATGAAGGTATCAAGGAGGTGACATTCTGCAAATCTACCCAAGGGGAAAAAAAAATGTTGATGTGTAGATGATTAAGCATGTGCCCGCAGCAAATTGACTCCAACCCTAAATTGTGTCAAGCAGTTGGCATAGCCCCTGACTAGTAACTAATTATGTTAATACCAGCAGATGCAAATGGTATATTCCATAGAATGACATATCAGATTCATTAACAATAAACCACTTAATACTGATTCCTGTGTTATGCTTAGCTGAATGTCTATTTGCTGTCAGTTAATATGCTGT
Organism: Numida meleagris; assembly: GCF_002078875.1. Taxonomy (NCBI): domain Eukaryota; kingdom Metazoa; phylum Chordata; class Aves; order Galliformes; family Numididae; genus Numida; species Numida meleagris. The sequence continues at coordinate 70,416,649 of NC_034411.1, read as the reverse complement.
GTGAAAACTTCATTTAGAAAAAAATACCCTTTAAAACATAATAAAACTAAACTCATAGGGAAGCAGGAAGTCTTCTATCTGATTGACAAAATGAAAATATTAAAAATAAATACAGTAAAAAAAGCACTCTCTAATGTAGCTTATATAGTAAATGAACAAAACAAACAAAAGCCAAACCAGTCTTGTTTTTGCAGTGTACAAGCATATTGTTTTAGGTTTAAGCTGTTGCATGTTTGTTTCAGTACATCCAGTTTTAGAATTGTTGTACAGTTCCTCATGGCCTTTAGTTTTATTTCCAAGACTGTTTTTCTATTGAATACCTTTTTCCCTGCGGAGAACAGCAGCTGCTGACAGCTGATAGACACCTGCTACTCCCATTTATTTCTATGGATTTCAGTTCTCAGGATTTGTCATGTTTATTGACCCTTTTTATATCAAAAGGTCTGTTTTAAAACTCACTGAGGAAAAGAAATAACTAGAGGCCACAACTGTCCCTCATTCATAATTGTGTAAACCCAAAGTGACTTCACTGATTCCAAAGTTTAAGGGCTGAACGCTTAGGGGGGAAAAAAGTTACTTTAAAAGTAAGGCATTAAGTGATGCTGAAAACTATTTAAAAAAAAAAAAAGATTGTGACAGTGCAGGGATACCAATTGTCGCCTGACTGTCTTATTTTTGTTGTCACTTCTATTCCAGTTGTTCATTTCAGCACAGTTCCATGAAGGGGAAGGTCTTCAGAAAACGATTTTTTTTTCTGCATGCATTTATTTATATGGGCAAAAAGGGTTGTCACCTTCATTAGGATTATGCTTTGGGACATTACTGCAATTTATACTGTTATTTACTCTTAAATCAGCATGCTAAAGATTATACATTGGACAGAAGGGATAATCATTCACTTTGGTATTTATCTGGAACATCTGAACCTGTTAACTTACACATCAGTGCTGTCTTACAAATTGTCTAGAGTCATTTAATTGTGAATGGGATTTGTCTTCAGATACCCTGATGTGTAGGTCAGAAAGTCTGCCTTGTTTTTCCTGGACTGAGCTTGCTGCCATGTTAGTAACACATACGCACTGCTCTACAAAGAAATTCTTTGCATGCCTGTAACCATAGGAAGATTGCGCATGACCATGTCTATAGTATGTATCTTTCTCCTTCTCCACAAGGAGGACAAACACAGAGAAGAATAACAGGAATAGTCTTCACTTGCATATAAGAGATTTTGTGCTTTGAACCTAAGAATAGATTTAGGATCAACTGAACTGGATGTAATTATTAATGAGTCTTGGTGAGGTTTTCATTGGATTCTGCGTAGGGGTGTGTAAGAAACAACCTTTCTAAAGCAACCCCAGAAATAAGTCATGCCTTTAGGTCCAGGGACTTCAGTGTTGGAAAGCAGCTGTTTTGGATGAGCTGGTTTGAGAAGCAGTTGATAAGCTGTTATTTTATTAAGGAGCTTTGTTGTGGTTTGGCACAAATAAAGTGCTGGGACACTGGCAGCTTGGAGATCAAACTGAAAGGAAAGGATGTTGATGTAGTGATTGAGGTGAAGCTGCTGATCAATTCTTGACATGTGAATGATTTCAGAAAAATTTAATAGAAGATTCTACTTGCTTTGGAAGATAAAATTTATACATTTTAATGAGGAGTTTCTCCCCTCCAGTTTTCCCTGGCCTGTGCTATCACTTTGGTTACTGGTGAGCAGTGATAATACTAGGCCTAACCTGTCACTTGGCCCCATAGAATGGAAGTAACCCTTTCCATGGACATGTTTTAGAGGAGAGGACATGTCTCCAGGAGTTCTGTGCTCTTCAATACATACAGGAATGTCTAACTCTGTGAAGGCATTTCAGAGGGCCAAACATAATCTGGCAAATAAAGAAGTAGCTGGCTGCTGAAGACCAAGGTGGAGGGTAGTCTGGATGGCAAGCTTCTTGTTCACATTCCTTCATCATCGTTTGCCTCTTGTAAGGAAGTTACTAGAAAAGGAAATGCCTTCTACATAGCCCTGTGGGAAAGCAAGCCCTAGACAGGTTACAGTAGATGTCCTACATGCTCTTGTGGGATAAAAAACATTGGAAGATACCTTGCCTGTTGAGAAGTATGAACATGGCATACTTTCATTAGTGTGAAAGGACAGGGTAGCAGTGTCAGCCTCTTTATGGGTTACTGTGGACCTTCTTCATCTTATAAACAAATGCAAGGTGTATTATGTTCCTTACTCTGGGAGAACCTCCAGGACAAAAGTGGAGAATACAAAGCATCCAGACACATGGGGCATGATAATGTGCTTATAGATAAACATCATTCTAAGCCTGCAGATCTGAAAAGTAGTTTTTACTCACACAGATGAAAAATGAATTGATCACAGTTATGCTTTTACTCCTCGTATAAGAAGTAGTAGGCTTTAAAATATAAGTTTTTTAGAAATCTTCTCATATTAAAAGTGAAGTACTTATTACAATAATTTATAGGCTACAGACTGATTATTAGAGGGAATAATTATGAATTTATTGAGCTTCTGTGGCTGCTTAACTCTTAGAATTTTCCTTGGATAATCATTTTTTTTTGTTTTCCAACTTTTACCTAGTAGTTTTGAAAGCGAAATTAGAGTGCTTAGTGTCAAAGGTTTCCCTTGAAGAATTTTTCTTAAAATGTATTCCTGAATACCAATTCGAGCAGTTCTGCCTTATTGAAAAGTGCTCTGAAATCCTTAGGGATGGAAGGTGACAGGTGTTATATGAATGCAAAGTGTTACCTGTGGCAGATCTAGGTCAAAATCTTAGTAAGGGCACTCAAATTCACCTTTTCTTAACATGAGATTTTTGCAAAGGGCAGTTTTGAAGTCTCCATCAATTGTTTTTAGCAGCTGTCTGCTGATAAACTGACTGCTATATTGGTGTTGATATTGCTCCTCTGGAAATGTTTTCAGTTATGTGGTCTGAGAAACATTTGCTTTTACATTGAAGTGACTACATATACCAGTTTTAAATGAAATGCATGGTGGGATGTAGGAGCAGTAAGGAAAGAGAAAGATAGTTGAGTAGATGATTCTGTTGAAGATCTTAAATTAGACATGAATTTCATGATTTTGGGGTTTCTGTTTGAGTAAAGGAGAATGTTTGCAATGAAATAAAATCTTGCCAAGAGCAACTTAAACATTCTATGAATCTACCAAAAGAGATTGTGTTGGATCTGAATAGACCTCAGCTCAACAGTAATTTTTTTGTATGGTATATATAGTTTCTTGATGCTTCTTGTGCATATACTCTCTCTGTTCATGAAATATAACAAACAACAAAACAACAACAAAAAAGATAGTGCACTGTTAGTTTGTATTTTGAGACTTTGCACTTAAAAGTGGTAAACTAACAAGTTTGCTGTTTTTCAATGAATCTGTCTTAAGAAAATCTTCAGAAAATCCTATTTTTCATCATCATTTAATAATGTATATATTACCTCCCCGAATTGTATAGATGCTCAAAAAGGCAAAACTGTATGTGTGAATACACTCAAACACTTTTTTGAAATATAACATTGAGGAGAAATGAGTTATGCAATCCTTCTTATTCTTTGAGCAAATTTGGGTATTTATCCCGATGTCTTTCATTACTATGCATTATTTTCTTGAGTTTGTGCTGTTTTTACTCTAATGTGATTTCAAACAAAACATTTATCATTTTGAAATCTGTACTTCTGTAGAATGTCTGCCTATAACATTTTGAAGTTATATCTAATTTTCCTAAATGGAAATTAAAATAACATTTTATTCTAAATTGGTGTAGCTTGAGATTTTTTGTAGGATATTCAAATACCTGTTGATGTGATTTTCAAGAAAAATTTTTAATTATGTTGCTGTTCTCAAATCTTTTTATTCTGCTTTGCATCAAGAACAACACTAAATGACAGGATCCTTTTTTGAAGAAAAACACTGTTAATCTCTTGATGTTTTACAGCTATATTGAAATTATGTTTTCCAAAACTTCTTTGTTCGTGACAGAGGAAAAAAGATTGCTCTCCTGAAAATGTTTCCTTAACTTTCTTTGCTTGTTGCCTTGCTAGGGGCCCAGAAGAACAATTAATTTTCTTAGTGGAAATCACTTCTAAATTAGTGAAAAGTGAGCTCTGTATTTAGTAGATACCGTTATACTTTGCCTAGTTTCCTCCTCACTGCACCATAGTTGAAACAGTGACAACTTTAAGCTTGTAAACTTTGATGCGAATCTCAGTGCAGATGAGTCATCTAAGTTATTCAGGTTTCTGGGGAGTTATTTGAGCTCTGTGACTACCTTGTTAATGGCATTCAAATTAATTCAAAACTAACTTAAGTACTTTTATAGGAGTTATGCTTATACCTGTCTCTTCATTTTCACCATAGCTATGGTGTATATACATATATATTTTTCAAGACACCTATTTTATTAGTTCTACACTGTGACTGCTAGAAGCATTTCCACTCAGCTGCCAACCACCGGTAATTTTCAAACACCCCATTTATCTGTTGTTCCTAAATACTTGTTAATTTGTGGCTATTACCTAGTGTTCGTTACTGATTGAATAAAAATGGTTCTAGATTTCTCTTTACACTGAAAATGTTGTACTGGGTTTAAGTGGCACATTTTGGCAGTGGACGGGCTGCAGGTGTGGGCTCTGTGAGCAAGCAGAGTCAACTCCAGCTGCTCCAAAGGGACCCGCCGCTGCCAGAGCTGAGCCGTGAGCGGCGCTGGGTGCGCTCTGCGAGAGCAGATGGAAGGAAGGGACGAACCGCTGTGCAACAGCAGCTGGGACAGGGGAGTGAGAAATGGAGAGAACGGCCCTGCAGGCACCGAGGTCGGCGCAGGAGGAGCTCCGGGCACACGACAGCAGCTCCCCGCAGCTCGGGAGAGGCCCACGGAGGAGCGGGCCGTTCCCCCGCAGCCCGCGGGCACCGCGCGGAGCAGATCTCCCCGTACAGCCACGGAGAAGCCCGCGGTGGACGCGGCCTGAAGGAGCCGCAGCCCATGGATAACCCCGCAGGAGCGGCCCGGGCCGGAGCTGCAGCCCGTGGGGAGCAGCCCGCGGTGCGGCGGGAGGGCCGGGGGAGCTGTAGTTTCTGGGAGGCCCGCACAGGATTTGTTTGGGCAGGATGATATCCCATGAGAGGGATCCCACACTGGAGTAAGGGCAGAGAGTGACCATGAAGGAGCGGCAGAGACTGTTTTCAGGGCCCCATTCCCTTGAGCTGCTTAGGGTGAGGAGGTGGAAAAGGGTGAATAGGGGGAAGGTATTCATAGATAGCTTTTAGTTCTCCATTGCTCTAGGCTGTTAGTAATGGGCAATAGATTATCAGTCTCTCTATGCTGAGTCTGTCTTGCCTGTGATGGTTGTTAATAAGAAATCTCCCTTGTACGTGAGCCCTTTTAACGGTATTTTTTGCCCCTGTTCCTTTGCTCCTTTGAGGAGGGAGAGTGATGTGGTGGAGTTTGACTGTCCATCAGAGAGAAATCACAACTTTATAAATACAGTGTTGTTCGTTCCTTGTTCACTTCTTGCAGATATGATGTCTATTTCTTCACAGACTATTTCCTTAGTCAGCTGTCCTCATTCTTTCATGACTGTCCTCTTTTTCTTAACCCTTACTTAAAAATGAATGTATTTCTCTTTATTTGCAGTCCCTTGCATCTCCCAATCAAAATTCATTGTGCCACTTCTTAAGACATTTCCAAGTAGCCAGTAGAATTGATGAACCAGTTGAATTTGAGGAAAAACTTCCCTATTTTAAGGGTGATGGAGCACCAGAGCATGCTGCCCAGAGATGTTGTGGAGTCTCCTTCTCTGGAGATACTCAAAATCTTCCTGGATGCTTCCCTGTGTAACCTACTGCAGGGAACCTGGATTAGCAGGAGGAGGTTGGACTAGGTGGTCTCCAGAGGTCTCTTCCAAACCTTCTGATTCTGTGAATTCAAGTAATGGTAACTTGTTCATAGTGATATTCAAGACTGTGAAAACATATTCAACTGAACATGGAAATCATGCTTGGGAGATGACTTCATCTGGAAAATATCAATATTGGTAACAGCAGTTCATTGAAGGCTTAAAGGCAATATGCTTCCTAATTCAGACATAGTAAACAACGATCAGAATTCCTATCACTTAATTTACATAGAACTGATGAAATACCTTACTTTATTTCTACCTAATTGCAACTCATAAATGTACGCTTTTTGAATAGAAGTACTCAAAATTATATTGGTTATAAATGGAACCTGAAGATTTGAGTGTATCTCAAAAGTAGAGTGGAGTACTTTGAAATAAAGAGAGCACCAAACCCACTCCACCCCAAGTATGTTAATTTTAAGCCAATGTACTTTGGTTAGACTCAAAATTTACCTGTGTATATGTGTATATACTAAAAGGCTTAACATTTTTACATGTTCTTCTTGTACCTGCATCTGACAGCAATAATAGACAATTTATGCAGCTCATAAAATTACTCTGGAAAGCTGATTTGCTGCAGTTTGTAGAAATGTTGATAAAAGAGCAGCTTGTGCTGTCTTAGATTTTTTTCGTCTTTTGGTTTTATGTTTTTACTTTCAAAAAAAAAAAACACTGATAAAAATTATGACTCTATAACGCACCAGTCGATATAAAGATATTTAGGTTTATTTTCAAACCTTGAAGCATAGAAGGAACCATGCCTATTTTATTGATGTGGCGGCAGAAATTTGATAATCATCATCAAAATGTTATGAGTAGCTTTGAGTGTTGCTCCATGAGAATGCAAGTAAAACTGGGAATAAAATCTACCAGCACAGACCGTATACAATTCTGTGTCTAATTATTAGTGTGATAAACTGTAAAATAAAATATATAATTAGTATTTGGACTGTGATAGTGACAAAGGCTCTAGGAGTACTGAACTCTGTCAGGATTTTCTTTATATACAAGGTAATCACTTTGAAGTGGTTATAGGTAATAAGGGTTCACAGTTGGTATCTGAGTACTAATTAAAGGTGGCACATTGAAATGATTTTCTGATCTTGTTTATATTGTGATGAAACATACTCTAGATGACTTTAACATTTAGTATTTTAAAAAGTAATTATTTCAACATAAAATTTGATGATAATTTGTGGGGCATCAGTTTTACTGTATCATCATTTGTTAAATTATACACTTGACACTCTAAGTCCTTCATCATCACTGCTAGCTTTGTCTATTTGTGTTCTCTCTCAATTAAAAATTGTTCCCAAGTAAATAATTGCTACACAAAATCGACTAAGTCAAATACTGATATATTTTCCTTGTGTCATACTTGAACAAACTTGTATGATGTTAACTTTTTTTATGTATAGTGGCCATGTAGATTTATTTTCACGATTTAATAGTAGAATTATATTTTGTATGTGGTTGTCAAAGTAACTATTTTGAGTAATTTCTTACAGTTGCATAGGTATCTGATATAAATTAAACCTTTACGTGAATATTTGTTTAAATGGACTTCTTCAAAACTCTGGGGTTTGTTTGCTATGTTAATTTTGAATGTAGGGGGTTAACAGCCTACGTATCAGAAGCAGTAAGGGGAAGACTGTTATACAAAAAGCTGAACCTACTTTATTGCACTTACATATACAATTAAGCACAGAGATATATAAAAACAATCAAAGGTAGAACTCTAATTGTAACCGTATTTTTTGTATGTTTTACTTGTCAGAACTAATGCTGAAGCTAAACTTAGTTTTTTTTGTAGTCCATCAAGGCAGGAAAGAGAGGTTCTCCTTCAGGATATTCAGGGAATCCTGTTATGAATGACCCTTTAAAGAGTTTTATTCTTTATTGTTCATGGAGGAATGCTGTGCATTTAAATTCCTGATGTAATAAAAGTCTGAGTAGTCATGTGGCCCTACACGTTTATAACAAGGTCAGAAATATTTGCTGACAATCAGATTTTCTCCCCATTGACTTCAACTAGATGTTTAATCAGATCCTTTTAGACTTTAAAACTTAAAAGAAAAATCATGTATCTTAAGTAGAGTTTTCAGAACCAGCTCATAGAGTGCATTGGTTGCTCCAAAAGTAAAGCCTCCTATTTTTTGTGGGAACTAGAACAAATAGAGCACAATAACACTATTTGATTGAGGAAATTCTCAGCTATAAAACACTGTTTTTCAACACAATCACCACCATTAGCACTGCATTTTCACCAGTGATGAACGAGAGCCTTCATGATGTGCTCATAAAAAATCTGAACCAGCGGAGGTGATCCACTATTTCACAGCTGGTATGATAGTGTTGTTGCTAGGAAAATGTGGCCAATGGGCTCTGACTTTCATTGACCCAACACATGGAAGTAAGAATGTGCCAAATCTGGACTACAGTGGTAGTCCTGCTACGGGTAGGATGGTTCAGCCAGGATTAGCATGTGCTCCACAGTCCTCAAACTGGAATGGGGCCTGGCATTATCATGTTGCAAGAGAGAAGTTGTCATCTTCTCTGACCTGTCCCTGAAAGTTTGAGTCTTCAGCTTAATCAGCATCGTGATATAGTGGTTAGAGTTGGTTTGTCTGGGTTCCAAGAAATCCAGAAATATTACCCATTTCCTATCCCAAAAGAGTGCACATTATTTTCTCTACTGAGGGTTGCATTTTGAACTTTTTATTTGATGGGGAATTCGCATGTTGCCACTTCACGGACTTCTGTTTTTTATCTCTGGGTCATAGTGGTGACAGCAGTCTGAGTTTTGTATATGGATTTGCATTCTACTTACTCAGTAGAAATTATGTTTCTCAATGAAAATTTTCATGGAGGGTGATTGTGCTCTGAGTGACTAAATCTCTTGAATTTACTTAATCACTTCCCTATTTTCCTTATTTCAAAAGCCCTTTTTGAAAGTAGTGAAAAAAATTAATTATATGAAACAGATAAAGTGTGATGATTAAATGTATAATATTTATAAAATTACTAATAATAAACATAGCATTCAGGTATCCTACTTTCAGTTTCACCTACATAATTTTTTCATGGGAAAATCATAACTTGCATTCTTTTTTTCCAATAAATATGACCTAGTTTAAGATGCGTTTAAAAATTATGTAGTAAATGACCTCTTTAATATTGTAATGTTGTTTGGAGATAAATATCACCAAAATATTAACTAAAATAATAATTTTGTTTTGAATAGTTGCGGCTAAAAGCAGTCATGCTTGTTATAATAAAGTGCATCCTGTCAAAATGAGTGCATACTACACTACAGGTACAACATGTTTTGTGAAATCCCTTGAGCTACCTATGTTCAAAAACAAATATAAACCTAAGGAATACAGTTCTTACTTCAGCAACCCTAAACATACTTCACAGATAAGGTATATTAACAAAAATGATTTTACCTAATATGTGTTTGACATTTTGAAAAATATTAAAAATAAAACAGTCCCTTTCTTGCACACCATGAAGAAAATTGTTTTGGTCTTTAAGACCTAACATTCATTAATTGTTTCTTTAATTGCTTTATGGGGATTTGTTAGCTTGACAGATTTGTCTTTTGCTGTTTCGAATAACTCTAGCAGTTGCTAAATATTCTAATAGAATAATTTAGTAAAGTAAATGTTGTTTAAAGAGTGGTGAATCTGATTAATTGCTTTGAAATCAGAACTCAAGAGGGTTGTGTTAAGTGGATCTATGTCCAGGTGGATGCTGGTGGTGAGTGGTGTCCTCCAGGGGTCTGTTTTGGGACCATGTATGGGAATTGTTGGCTGATGGAGCACCTGGAGGAAAGACCCAGTCAGCCCTGGGAGCACAGGTGAAGGCAATTCACCTGTGTAACAGGAAAGGGTGAAGCCTGGCTCCACCCCTCTTAGGCCGCATTTAAGGGCTGACTGCCACTGAGGATGGATCTGTTTCTAGTGATCTCTCCTTTGTGGAGCTTTTCCCTGCGAACCCAGAGTCTTCTGATACAGGTGTGTGATCTACTTCCCTTCCTTCGTAGCACCTTGCTCTTGTAACAATCTTTCCACCTCTTTTGTAATGCCTTTCTCATCACGTTGATCCTTCCTATCGTTGCAGACCAGTACTGTTTACAATCTTTCTCAATGACATAGATGATGGAATTGAGTGCACCCTCATCAAGTTTGCAGATGACACCAAGCTGAGAGGTGCAGTTGATATGACAGAAGGAAGTGATGACCTTCACAAGCTCAAAAGTTGGGCCCATGTAAACCTTATGAGGTTAAACAAAGCCAAACGCAAGGTGTCGAGGCAATCCTGGTAAGATGCATAGGCTGGGAGAAGAACTCCTTCAGACTAGCTCTGCTGAGAAGGACTTAGAGGCCCTGGTAGATAAAAAAAACTTTACACATGCTAGAAGTATGTGCTTGCAGCCTGGAAGGCTAACAGTATCCCAGGCTGCATCAAAACAGGGATGGCCAGCAGGGTGAGGGAGAAGACTGTACCTCTCTATTCTGCCCTTGTGAGGCCTCTTCTGATGTACTGCATCCTGGTAGTAGTAATGCATCTCCTTTGACAAGCAGTTTAAGGTATTCTTTGGGAATGGTTGCACATCTCCTTCAGGCAGTTTTACATGAGTCCTGGCAGTGCAGAGGTATGAGGCAAGCTGCTAAGCCCACGAAGTACTCAGAGGTTAAGAAATCTTTATCCTTGAAGAACAATCATCTCCAAAATTGGCAGAGATATTAAGATTTCTGGTAATCTACACCTTAAACTTGGGCAACTAAGGAACAATGCAGTGTAGATTTTTCCCTCCTTTGGAAGTAACATCTGGTGGAAGATGGATAAAATTTTACTGGAGAAAACAATGTCACTTTCTCAGCTGGTGTAAATTGGTGCGACTCTGAGTTAACTCATCACAGCTGGTACAGCAGCTGAGAGGCAGAAAATGTGTTAAGGTTGTGGTTTAGCTGCAGCTGTACCAGGACAGTTGTGTTCTAGGGTATGGAATGTTTTTTCCTGCTAATTGTACTTTTTTTTGTAGTTTTTCCGCTGATTTTTTTTAATACTGTATTTTGATCTTAAGTCAGTTCTAAGGAAGAGAAACATCTGTGGCCTTATTTCAACTGCTGAGTAGGGACGTTTTTCACCTTCAGTTAGAAAAGTGTATGAGCATCTAGCTGTTCTGTGAAAGCACTACAAAGGCAAGTTGCCTCTGTTTTGCCATGGGGTAAACCAGCAAGGTCATAACACGTTGAGTTTGTGCTCATTCATTATCTCAAGATGTAGTAACATGAAAATAAAGTATTTTAAAGACAACATATTTCCAACAGGTAACCATTTGTGTTTTATGTAAGAGACTTGGCTGAATGTGGAATGTTTTCAGAAAATCTTTCTGGCAGTTCAAGAAATTGCTAGATTTATTTATATGAAAACAGTTTTATATATTTCATTTGTGGCATTATTAGGTGAGATTTTCAGAAATGCTTCAATCACAGGGTATGTGTAGTGCAGTGGACAATGATTCTGATGCCTACAGGAATTTATAACCTGAGCTATCTTTCCTGGCTTAGCAAAATAGTTCATTACTTCAGGTACTATTAAAGAATGTTATCTAATAGCAACTGTTCTGTTTTGCATAAAGATTAACTATTTCTGCCCACTTTCCTAAACTCTCAAAAGGGGCTCACTGACTCAGCCTGAAAATTTGATGCCTTTGAAGTTTCTCATATGTTTTAGGGACTTTGAAAGAAATTGTCCAGTGTTTCTTGTAACAGATGCAGCTAATGTGACTGATGCTGCAGTAAATGGCAGCAGTCATTATACCAGATGCTAGCCTATGTGATTTTGAGGGCACTATCCGTAATGAAAGAGAAGATTCACTTGTATATGTAAATGCTGCTTTATTTGCAAACAGTCTTGTTATACTGACTATTATGCTAGATACACAAATCTTATGCAACTCCAACATCAAGTAGACTGGACAAGATGCAAAATTGTCCAATTTATAATTCATATTGCTATTAAATATGATGGATGGGTTTTATGAAAAAGTTTCACGACCTTAGAAATACTTGTGCTTACTTTGCATTTAAGTAGGTTGCATTTTTAGGAAGACTAAACAACTATTTGTTTTTTGCAGAATAGTTTTCTCTACACATTAAACTATTGATTCTTCTGTCTTTGAACCCATTAAGTTGATTGAGTTTACTACTGAAAATAGCAACTAGGTAACACTACAATTTACCATAAGGAAGCATGAAAGTAGTGACTCTATTGACATTTTTACTCTTCTTCTCTTTCCCCCCAGCCTAAATCTCTTATTTTCTATTTTGTTATCTTGTCTGAACTAACAGATTTATAGACCATCTCTTTGAATAGTAAAACCATTTGCCATTTGGTGGAATTGGCTGACATTTCATTTTTGCTGTGTAGATTGCTGATTATGTTGACATTATTTCACTGGGCTCTGTACTACATCATTAACATATTGCTCATGACTGAATCTGAAATGCTTTCACTCTTGTAGTGTAATAACCTGCATTTTCTCTGTAAAGAAAATGTTGTAGATTTTGTTGAAATAAAGTAGTTAATGTTTCAGTACAGGAAAATAGAAATTACACTGAAGGAACAAAATGCATTGCAAATATCTGTTAAAAGAGAAGGAAAACCCCATTGATGTATTTACTGTTGGTATTTGTAACACCTAATTAGAACTGAAATTCACAAAATATTAGGCTTACCAGGTATGTAGTTTAAAAATAAAAGACCCAAGAAACATCTGCTTTTGACGTTTTTTCCAAGGCAAACTAATCCATCTGCCCTGAGACTCTCTTCCTTGGAGTTCTTGAAAAGCAGCTGGATATGTTTCTGGGCAACCTACTTGAGTAGGATTTCAAATCAGATGGACCCAGATGTCCCTTCCAACCTCAACTGTTCTGTTTCAAGCCTGAAAATAAGACTTCAGTGAGCAGTACAGCATTCAGGGGAAAGAACAGATCAACAGCCTGGAAACTTTTGAAGGCTGCATTCCCTCCCATAATCCAAGACATGAAGGAAAGCATTGATTAATCCCAGTACTAACCCTTATTAGGTGGATGTCTTCAACCTGATTTGGACAGCAGACTGAAGAAAGGAGGAATAGAGAGGAAAAGGGGGAGGATAAATTATCTTTTGTCCAGTGGATTCCTCACTTCTAATGCCTCAGGATTTATTCCCCAAAAGCAGCTTGATTTTTTTATAGTCCTTCCTTTGTAGTACATTCTACGGACAGTGCACTTTTTTGAAGAAGTATTACTGCGATGTTTTCCCCTTTCCTAGTGGGGAAGTTTCTCACTTCTGAAAATATTGTTTGCTTTCTGAGTAACTGTTTATAGATGAAACTGTTGCTGGGATTGAACCAAGACACTACGTATAAGATGTCTGAATTTTGTTTCAGCCTTCTGGCCAAGAAATAGCAGTTTTCCCTAATTGTGTTGTTTTGGTTTTTTTTTTTTTTGAGAGACTTTTTTTTTGTTATTTGCTTCATCAGAGCTTTCAGCATCTGTAAAACATACTGGCAAGTCCATGTTGATTTAATATTTTCAGAGTTTACAAGTGGGGTCATGTCACTATGTTTGACATCTGCAGGTGTGTGCCTGTATGCGAACAGGCAAGGGCTGGTTGACCTTTTCATAATGGATACATCTTCCACTTCACTGACAGACTTGCATTTTTTTGTTGCTGCAGGTAAATGTAAAATTTCTTTTCAGAAAGAGTGGCTTTTAGGTGGTTGGTCTAGAAGTGGAAATTTACAGCAGCCCCATCCACTGTCTGTAGTGGTGTAGGCATGCTGTTCAGTCTGTTTGCTGCAGAAATACATTCCTGTTGCTTTGCACTGCAAAATCTAATAGAAGGAACCTAGACTACATGAGTGAGTCTGCACTATGTAAGATGAACTCGACTATCCTGTTTGGCTCTTTGCTGTTTTTTTCCTAAGTATTTTTATTTCCACTGCCTTTATTATATTGAGACTAACTTCTGATATTTTGTCTCTGGATTACAGGATGCCTAGCTGATTTCCATGCATTCAGCTTAAGTAAAAATACTGTCCATGAAAAATTATTTCATACAACACTTAAAGTTTGTGGAGGTAGAGTTAACTCTTGTGCCCCAGGTAACTTATACTCACTACTGCGGAATAGGTTATGCTGTGTGGAAAGGTTGTAGCAGTAAACACCACCTCGCAGCATTTTTGAATCCTAATTCACTTAATCTATTCTGTACTATCTGAATGAGTCTGCATTTACCCTGTGTAGAAGGTTTAAAAAAAAAAAAAACCCAACAACACACAAAAACAGCAAAAAGAAGTGATGTGCTTTGTCTTTACAAAATTGGAGAACAGACTCAACTCACTGTCTGAAGTAGCGTTGATGTGGTGAAGTATCTTAAAGTGAGGAAGAAGATCCTCTGGCATTCCCTGCTTATATTTATTTTGTTCCTGTTCATATTAGCAATATTTTTTCATCTCCTTTGTTTCTTTATTATACATGGAATGTTTTGCATATGTTGGATACCTGTTCTTTGTCTTATTTTTTTAAAACCCTAAGACTAGTTTTACCAGCTCTCAGGGCTCCACTTGGATACTTGGATCAAACTACTTGTGTTTATAACTTTAGAAGTCCCTCCTGTTATTTTGTGCTTAAACCTCCAGGGCTTCTGCAACAACCTCTCCATGCTCATGCTCTTCCTTTGTTTTCATAAAGCTCACAGAAGACTTTATTGCATACTGAAAACTAGTCACAAGGGCATTTGGAGAATCTCTGTTTTGAAATAGTGCACATCAACTGGCAACTTCCCTAGCTATTGCTGACTCACACTAGGCTTGTTCACACAGCTCACTGTGTTTGATTTACAAACCATGATTAGGTTCTTGCTATGCTCATAAGCCTGACTCTCATCAGTGTAGTGGCAGAAAGGGACAAAGAAACATAGTGCTTTGAGATTCAGGAATACACATTTCCGTTGCTCTTCTTGACAGATTTTTATGTAGTGCAGAACAGAAGTAAGATGAAAGGGAAGTGGGGTATCTGACATTAATGTAGGTTTAAGCACTTAGTTAATAGTCAGTATGAAAGATTAAGTAACTATTCCTTATCCAGTAATCACTCAGAATCATTACATGCTGCTGTTAACATGTGCTAAAGATGTCATGTTAAGCAACAATCAGGAAAGAACTAGGAATATCAGCTTTCACAGATGTTTGAATTTGACCTCCTCTAAAACATAGTCTTGAGGGGCTTATGTAAGATTGAACAGTCTGAAGCTCTCCTAGTATTTGAAACAAAGCCATTCCTTTATAAAGTGAGAGAAGTTGCACAGACTTTTCTGGGAATGGGCCAGCAGTCAGATTTCCTTCCTTCTTCTCATCTGCATTAGCTAAAGAACAGGTTAAGAGATCTTTACTTTCTCTTACTACTCTTTGGCCAGGTTTATTCCATTACTTTGTAGAAGCTGTGTCACAGTGAAGGAGGACACCACTCGTGTGTACTCCTAGCCGAGATCATGCCCCAAGTTATCAGTTTCTCCTGCAAAGCAAGAAATGTTGACTTGCACCAAACCAGACTCAGAACTTGCATTCTAGGTAATTTGATATTCTGTGCTCAGAACAAGAAAAAACATGTAATTCATAGAAAGTGTTTCATACAGAGCCTAGTAGTGCTGATAGTTTTAACTATTTGCTAAGTCAGCATCTTCAGACTTAAATGTTATTCCACTTCATAACTCTGCCAGAGAATCAGTCAAAATCTTGCTGACAATGACATTTGAAGTTATGTTTTGCAGGATAATTAAGTGTTTAAACAGATAAGCAAATGTTTCAAGAATTTTAATCTTAGTGTCATGGGGAATTTGGTTGCCTAAATGTTGATAGGGGTACGTTTTATTTTTCTCTGTTGGGTGTAGCCCATGTTGTTTTTAAGCAGCACCGTTCATGGGATAGCTGGGCTTTATTCTGCCTCTTGCAGAATACCTTCTCTTTCCTGGGATGGAAAAAAAAAAAAGCATTTAGCTCTTCAAACAGATCATCGTGAGCCACCTATTAAGATCTACAAAGAAACTCATGAATTAATAACAGATTTCAGTCATTTTATTCAGGAGATCATAAAGACATAAAAAGTACCCGGGCAAAACAGTGAAATTTAAGGGACAATTAACTGATCTTGACTATGTGTAACTTTTGGGATAATTATCATTTCATTGGAGGTTTTCAGCTGTAAAAACTGAGTATTCCCTAAAGTTTAAATCTAAATTTGGCAACTTTATTTTTAATGCTAATGAATATATATACTTTCTGTTACTCTATACATGGAGATCTTAATATTCTTAGAAGAACTTAAAATTTGGAACATATTCCATGAGTTAAAAAAGAATCATAGACAGTATTCTATGCTTTTGGTAGATATTACAAATGTATATTTGTCTAAAAAGCAGGATAGCAACACAGCAATTTTTATTCAAATGTTTCAGAAGGGAAGTTCACTGTCTGAGTGAATCCCTGTGTAGTATAAGCTGTGTAGATTCATCAGTAACGGAGCCATACATTTAAAGCAGTAGATCTCTTTTCATCATTCACTCTTACGTTAATGAGATACAAAATGATAGCATTATATAGCCTATTTTAAATAGGATCTAAGCCCATAATATCTCAGGCTAAAATCTAAGGGAATTAAGGGGGTTTAAGAAATTCTGTAGAGGCTCTTAGAGGTATGTCTAGGAACTAGTGTCCATGAAAAAGCAAGAAAACTTAAATATCTGCTTAACTCTAAGTGTGTGAGTAATTTTTGAGTAAACATTGTTTGGCAAACAACATCAAAACAAAAAAGCTTCAGTTTCAATAAACGCTTGCTGAATTCAGAGCAAGTTATTTGAATATTAATGGTAAGAACAGAGTTCAGTTTTTTTGTTTCCTTAAAATAAATATTATATTTGACCCAATGTAAAACCAGTGCTCTAACACAATATATAGATGTACTGAACCCTACATGTATGAAATACTGTGCTTTGTATTTTGTATACTAAAAGTACTTTCTTTGTATTATATCAATTTTTCTTCTTTCCATGTTTAATGATCTCTGACTAATGGAGGTCATCTTACTTACGTAGGATACCTTTTTTAACTGAAATGATAAGGACCATGTCTGCAACAGTACAAAACAGAAGAGAGCAGGTTTGGATGACACCAAGATAAGTGAAGCATTAATACAATAGACAAGCTTGAAAAGTGGGCCCATATTATCCTAATGAGGTTTAACTAGACTAAGTCCAACACCTTGCACTTGGGTCAGGGCAATCCCAGATATATATACAGACTGGGAGGAATACTTATTGAGAGCAGCCCTACAGACTTGAAGATCCTGGTGGATGAAAACCTAGATGTTAGCCAGCAGTGTGCTCTTTCAGCCCAGAAAGCCAACAGTATCCTGTATGGCATCAGAAGAGAGGTGACCAGCAGGGAGAAGGAGGTGATTGTTCCTCTTTAGTCTGCCCTTCTGAGTCTGCATCTAGCATACTGTGTCCAAATCTGGAGCCCTCAGCATAGGAAGGATGCAGAGCTGTTGGAGCAGGTCCAGAGAAGGGACACAAAGATGTGCACCTCTTTTACGAAGAAAGGTTGATGCAGTTGGGCTTATTTAGTTTGGAGAAGGCTCTGGGGAGTCCTCGCTGCAGCTTTCTGGTACTTGAAGAGAGCTTGAACATGAGGGAGACCAACATTTTACATGGTCTTATAGTGCTAGGACAACAGGGAATGACTTTAAACTTCAAGGGAAAATTTAGGTTAGGTGTTAGGAAGAAATTCTTTATTCAAAGGATGCTGAGGCACTGGCACAGGCTGCTAAGAGAAGCTGTGGGTGCCCCATCTCTGCAGGTGTTCAAGGCCATGTTGGATAGGAGCCTAGGAAGCCTGATTTAGTGGATGGCAAACCTGTCCATGACAAGGGAGTGTTGGAACTAGATGATCTTTAAGGTCCCTTCCAACCCAAGCCGTTTTATAAAAACAGATGGTGGTTGTTAGCTGTATCACTCATAGGTACTCTTGTTAATTTTAACCTATTTTTGTCTGTTAATACTTTTCCTTCCTAAAACCATCCCTCTACCCCCACCTCACAATGTAACAAATTTGTAGCAGTCAGAAGTTCTATTTCAGTGTGCTCTGAGATTTTGTATCATTGTAGGTTATTTATTGGCTAGGATCTTCTGAAAGAGGGGGAGGAGAAAACACAAAAGCAGGTTCTCCTAACATTCTGAAAAGCAGGCATAACACAAATATAATTAAAAATAATAAAGCTTGCTGCACCATCTTTTTTTCAATTAGTTTTGATAGTTTTCTTCATTTCTGTATTATTTATTGTCAGCTATATACTGCTTAAGTTCCAGTATATATCTATACTGCAAAGAACAGAAATTGCTTTTAGTTAAAGATGCAGAGCAAGTGCCTGAAAACCAGTCTCCAACTTTTAGAAAGAATAAGGGTACAAGCCTTATCATTTAATAGCTTTCTTTCTCAACACACATTTCTGAGTCTGAGAGCACTGGATAAATTGTATAGGAAAATTATTGATCTGGAAATATTTATATAGATAAAGAGGAAACCTACATGCTTGGCGATCATAGTGAGAGGATTGTTTCCACAGATACTTTTACAAGCTGCAATTTCATTTGATGAACCATGTTTTCTGTTCAGATGTATAAATATTTGTCCTCCACACATACATTGCAGTCTCATATGACAAACCTGTTCAGTTTCCTGAGTCTCCGGTGCTGGGAATTGTAAAAACAACTTAATTAGAGGAGAATATTAAAGATAGGAATACTTAATAATACATAATTAGTAATAAACCAGTATTGTTGGTGATCACAGTAGCATGAATTCCAGTGGGATACTTTGTAACATTTACCTTTCTTGTGTCCTTTAGAAGAGGAATCTGTAGGTTGTCAGGGATAAAAATAAGTTTGTCCTATTTGTTGTTTGAAAAGGAATCACTAAAGGATGTCACTATTTAGAAAAATAATAGAGGAAAAAAAAAGATAACAGATAATGGCTGGCATTTGGTGCTCTCTGGTGAACAGCCTATTCGCTTGCTGTTCAGTACACAGCTGAAATTTTTATGCATTATATCAGCTATCAAGTCTTCTACAATTGTTGTTAGCATTTATAAATTTTTTTCCAGTATCCACTTCAGTCAGAATTTTTCAAGAGTGGTGTGATGCCAGTTACGTTTTTTTTGTTTTTTTTTTTTTTTTTTAATGCATTGAGCCTCATACTAATCAGAGCAGTTGGTTTAGCTGCAGTGGCAAAAAAAAAAAAAATTTCTATTCATACAGACAACTGAAATGTTAGAAGGGGTTGGAATGGTGAAAGTGTTGATAGCACTGTAAATGCACCTTTAATATGTTTTTTGGAAAGCAGTTACCAAGCGTGTACAAGCAGGATAAGAAACGGAAATCATTTGATGGATACCATTATGTTTATGCCTCTGTGTAAGTCTAATATATGACCCTAGACTTTTGTGGCTTTTTTGTTTTTACTGAAATTTCTCAAAAAGGGTGATTGAACTGTCTTTATCATTTAACAATATAACTATAGTTTTGATAGTTTTCATATCTAGCTGAAGAATATTAGTTCTGAAAAGCTTCAGAAAGGGATGATCAAAGATCCTGAATGGCTTCCATGTAAGAAATAATTCAGTAGGATACCTCTCTTACTCTACAAAAAAGAGTCAGCTGAATGGGCTTATAATAGAGGACTGTAAAATAATGACTAGTGTGGTGAAGGTGAATATAAAGGTGAGTATAGAATAGCTGTTCACCCTTTCCTTCAATACAAGAGTGAAAAGACATCAAATGACTCTAACAGACAGTTCAGCAGAATTTCCTGCCTCAGAACATTGATACTAGAAGTTCACAGTGTATTTAGTGGGTTTTTATTCCATGGATTCCATGGTTCAGCAGACTGAACCTCTGGAAACCAAGGACTTCCTAGAATATAGGAGAATCTGGACGTGCATTCCCTTACATGGTTTCATTGTGGGTGATCATGACTGGCCATTTGTGGGGACAGGATATTGGGTTACACAGATCTTTAATCTGGAATATGATAGCTTTTTGTTTGATCATGAACTGAATTCCTAGCTGAGTGATGCTTTTGTCACTACTCTGTCATCTTATGTTCAACAGCAGCTAAAGGAAATTGTAGGACATTATAACAGTGTCCATAAAGAGAGATTATTTTTTCCTAGAACCTGTAACATCCAACTGATGACACTGATCCTTTGCATTTTAGGATTATCCCGCCTGCAGTGAAAGCATTAGTGGAGAGAGATGCTGTATTACTAGATTGCTTAAAGAATGCTTAAAATATTATTAAACTGCATAACTCATTTAAACATTAGAAGCCAGGTAAGAACCATTCATATCTGTTTATAAGGTATGTGTTTATAAGCAACACTTTGAGATAGGAACAGCTTTTAACTGTTCAGACATACAGCTGAAGGTATATTCAGCCTTCTTCCACCTGGGGAGACAGAAAGCACTGGGAAACTTTGCAGCATCACAAGCCCTTTTAGCCCTTTGTGGAAAGACTTGGCCGGCATAACACACTAAAAAGGAGAGCAGTCAGAAATTTAGTCATCAGAGTTGTGGCTCTTGTTAGAAAAGCTTTTGTAATTCAGCTGCTCCCACCTGCTGTTGTATAGTGTACAGTGGAACTAAAGAAAAAGTCTGCTCTGTTGTAAAGACCAGACTTGTGCTTTACACTGATGATTACTTTCCCCAAGGAAGAATTGCCATTTAACTGGGAGAGCAAATAACACCTTTAGGAAGGGAAGCTTCCTTGAGCAGCTGTTGTTTGAGAGCATTTACGAGAAGGAGGAAAAAAAAAAATCAATACTTCTTTGCAGCCATTAGGAAATGATTACTATTTTGTATACTTATTATATTGAGAAGAAAGATCTTGCATCAACTTTTTCTCTTAAGTTCAAATCAGATAGGACCATCTGCCCTCCTTCATTTGTGAAATTGTAGTAGGACTTGTGATTAGGCTGAGGTTGTTTAAATTTCTATAGTACTGGAAACTACTATATTTGATTGCCATTTACTCCTCCAAAAAAAAGCATACTCACTGTAATTCCTAACTTATGTTTGTACTGTGCTGACTCAGTAGCAATTTGGTTTTCCCAAGTGTACAAAAAAGAGGAAAAAAATATTTCATATTAGATGATTCCTTCTCTTGTTCTTTAACTGGTACTGAGGCTCTAGCAATGATAATATTTTAAAGTGGAATTGTAACATCGGTGGACAAATTGGTTTTCGTATGACAGTGTCTATGTCTAAATTCTGCTGCAGTTAAAACACTCCTGGGGATACTCTGTTGCCTGTAATTACACTGTCTGCTTGAGTCTAGAATATCTTATAATGAGGAATTAAATGATGCTGTATGCTGAGAACTCTGTTATGGTATGTTTAGAGAAATATGCTTAAGTATCATTTATTAAAATATCTTGTCAGGCACATTCCTTAGGATGCCATTTTTAGTATATAACTGCTGCTAATACATAATCAATAAGGAATACACTAAAGATGAATTATTAATAAAGTGGCACTGGGCCAAAGTGGTAAGAGATCATTACAACTGTCTTGCATAAACAGCTTTCTTTGCACTGTAAATTCCTCCTTATCAAACCACATACTCATTCCTAGATGCTATGCAAGTGAATTTAAAGAAAGTTAACAACTTCCATTGTGTAAAAAATCTCTGGAAGATAAAGGAACTTAGGAAGAATTGAGGGAGTCTCTTGTTTGGGTATGAAATTGGAATACACTTTTTTTATGATACACAACAATTTTTTGCAAAGGCATTAACCAATTTATTCTCCTAGTGGCAGAATATATGCTGCGCTTTTTGTGATGAACAAGTAGTGTAATGAAAAAAATCATGTATTTCTTTGTAAATTTTCCCTTGGTCCAAATAAGATTCACAGAACAAATATCACAATATCTCAATTTAGAAGAAATGATTTGGCACTTTAGTGGAACGTAAGAGATGTTTATTCAAGCAGATATTATGGATATTGAAAATCTACAATAAAGCATAGTAAGGAAAACAATAGAAAAGTTGAGAAAGCTGGGAAGCTGTGTATTATGTGAGCTACTTATGAATTTAATCTATTAACATTAAAAAATGACATTTTAATTATCTCTTTAAGCAACTAAAGGACTAAATATCAGTGGTTTGATACACAATAAGATTGTTCTGAAACTTCACATCTATCCTCTCGTATAACCTCTTTTGACATTTTTCATTTATTTGCCCATTAGTTTGGTAAAATATCCTCCACACCACTTCTACCACAATAATTTCTATCATGCTATCAATATACATTGCTCTGTTTGTATAACAGAGAGAGTAGTGTGATAGTGGGTTGTTGTTTTCTTTTTAATAATCACTACATATGCAACTAGTCAGGTTATTTTATTTTTTTCTTTCCGGTCATGAAGTGTCATTTTGGGTTTGAACATTTGGTTGAGGGAGCATTTGCATATAGTGTTTTTGCTACCAGTTATCTTCTTATAAGTTTTGATTTCAGTCTAAGCTTTGGTTTTTTTGTTTTTTTTTTGTTTTTTTTTTTTAAGAAATAATAAAATATACCTCTTATGGTGAAAAACATAAGCAAAAACCCAAGAACCTGCAAGTTAATAACTGTCCTCCAGTAGCACAGAAAGTCAGTGAGGGCAGGAGATGCTGACTCCTTTGCAAGCCTGGGATCTGAACTATTACTTGTATCTGAAACTAGTATTTGTCTCCTTTTCTGGTAAAAAAAATAATCAAATGTGAGGTGGAAGGTTAAATTTTAGGCTTTAGGCTACAGTCTGTTATTACAGTATTTTATTCTTCCCACTAGTAACTTCAGTGTTTGAAACATGTTTTACGAGCATAAACATTAATGATACATTAAATATATGATTTATTAAATATATGAAAATTTCAAAAATTCACTTGGAATACCAATGTGTACTTATGCTTTTGTAGACATTATTGACTTGGACTTTTCTTGCAAGAAGTAAGGGTTTTGAAGATGTCTATTTAATCTCTTTTGAACTATTTTATTTTTTCTCTCTTCATCTGTTTTAGTCTGTGTTAGGCTGAGAAACCTTCCTTGCCAAACTATTAGTTTTCATTTCTGTCTCATGATAATTTATTCCTAAATGACATGGTATTGTGAATGGCATTGCTTAGTAAGCCTGTGTAACTTATGTGCTATAGATGGTCTTGCCTAGGCAAGATAGGCAGGCTGCCAAACATGTGCAAGGCTACAAGTGGAGATGTTTATTTCCAGTCATCCTCTGAGGCAGATTGGCTCCACAGCTGCAAGACAGCTTGTAACTATCACCTCTGTCCCTAGAAAATGTGTTGCTGGACTCTATAAGCGCAGTGTAGGGAGCTAGAAAGCTTTGGAGTCATACGAAATGGAGTAGATGATTTTGGGTGATAGTGTTGGGAGAAACAGGTAAGGATTTAATGAAAGGCTGGAGCTATGTAGATGCCAGCAGAGGCAACAGCTAGCAGAGATTAATTTGGCAAGTGATAACTGTCCTTTAGAGGTAAATGGGCTGCAAGCATCTGAATTTCATTGACATGAGAAATACAGGACTAGAATTTGAAAGTGCAATTATTTGAGGAGTAGAAGAATGAAATTGTATATGTGAGGAAAATCCCTTCTGTTTGGGACTCTGATCTCAGATATCTGACCTCTCCATACCATTCTATTGCTTTTACAAATGGCTTTGTTGTTGCTTTCTAAAACACCAAACCACAAAAAGCCCTGAACAACAACAACAAAAAAATACAAAACAAAGAGAACCACAAATCCTCATTCAAATTTCCTGGTAGAAAACTTGAGGGCATATTCTCATGCCCTTGATAGAAAGAATGTGCTTTGAGAGTTTTTGAGCATACCAAATCATGTTTACAGATCTTCTTGACTTTCCCAGCTGTTCATTATTCTGATGCTTCTCTGGGTTAATTTTTCTCTTCCCTGTCCTCTGCTCTCGCCTTAGGCATTTAGTTTTGTACGCTGTTTCAGGTACATTCTTCTTACTGTTGTTATCCCTGTGGGCTTTGCTATAATGCTTTGGCTCTGGCATATTGTATTGTAGATTTGTGATGCATCACAGCTAGGTTTTAGCATAAGAGGTTTTTCTTTCTCAGTTGTTAAGTATTTATTATCTTTGATAATACTTTGACTTTCTTTCACCCGAGTGTACATAATATTGTTGTTTGTTTGTTAGTTGAATGTGTTTGGTTGATTTCATCTTAGTCCTATGCTCTCTGTAGTAGTTTCAGTGCCTTCCAGTTCAGGTGCTGTGTTAATGTAATTAATGTCTGTTTTTTTTTTTTTTACCCTCATGTAATTAAGAGAGTTGATCTGAACAGCGATTCTCAGGACAGGCATTACATTCGCCTTTTACGCCCTTTGTTAATGGCCCTTCTGCTGTTAAGAGTGCTTATGTCCCAGCCAAATTGAATACATTTTTAATTGCATATTTGTGAAATGCTTTGTCAAATGCATCTTCTAGTAAAGCAGGTGTAGTTGGCATTAACTCATTATGCTCTAAGTTTGTATCTGCAATGTTTTCTGATAACTCCTATCTCTAGCTTTTTTTTTTTTTTGAGCAAACAAAAGGTCTTTTTCTCTCCTCTGTTTTGACTAAAGTCATAGGTTTGGCTAAACAGAAATTGATTTGGCCTGTGACTATACAGACCTTTATTCACCTATAAACACAATTAAGTAGTAAAGCAATAGAAGTTGAATCAAATTTTTGCTAGTTCTGGCTCTGTTTTCTTCTAAATTTCTATCAAACAACTGGTAGTCATTTAAAATTTCAGAACTGTGCAATACGCAGCAGTGTTCAAGGAACTGTTCACTTCCAAAATGACTGAGCAAATATTTTCCAGGCTTTAAGACCAAATGAACAGTTCTTAGATAAAACAGTTTTTTAGATACAGTGACAAAGATACTGATGAGTAGTGGCAACCTACTGAAGCAAGGAACATAGATGTGTTGGGAACAGAGAATAAATAAGCTGGCAAAAGAAATTAGTAAATTGGAAATGGAGGAGGAAAGTTCATTAATGATATTTATAGATACTTTTTGCAAGATAAGTCTAACCCTCAATTTATTTCCTTTATCTCAGGCTAGCAAGAACTTTAGTTTCTCAATTCACTGTATTTATTAGAACAACATCTTTGTGTATTAAATTATTACTATTGAGAAAATAGTTAAATAGTATCATAGGTCATAAAATGGTTTGGGTTGGAAGGGACCTTTAAGGTCGTCTAGTTCCAACTCCCTGCTGCAGGCAAGGACACCTCCCTCTAGACCAGGTTGCTCAAGGCCCCATCTAACCTGGCCTCGAATGCTTCTGAGGAGGGGGCATTCACAACCTCACTGTGCAAACCCATTCCAGTGTCTCACCACTCTAACAGTAAAAAATGTCTTCCTGATATCTAGTCTAAATCTATCCTCTTCCAGTTTAAAATCATTTCACCCACATCCTGTTACTACATGCCTTCTGAGAAGTCCCTCTCCAGTTTTCCTGTAGGCCCCCCTTCAGGTACTGGAAGGCTGCTATAAGGACTCTTTGGAGCCTTCTCTTTTCCAGGCTGAACAGCCCCAGTTCTCTCAGCCTCTCTTTGTAGGGGGAGTGCTCCAGCCCTCTGATCATCTCTTCATGGCCCTCCTCTGGACCCAGTCCAACAGCTCCATGTCCTTCTTGTATTGGGTGCTCCAGAACTGGATGCAGTACTCCAGGTGGGGTCACACAAGAGCAGAGTAGAGGGGAAGAATCCCCTCCCTCAACCTGCTGGTCACACTTCTCTTGATGCAACCCAGGATACAGTTGGCCTTCTGGGCTGCAAGTGCACATTGCCGGCTCATGCTGAATCTTTCATCAGCCGACACTCCCAAATCCTTCTCAGGGCTGCTTTCAAGCCTTTCTCTGCCCAACCTGTATCTCTGCTTGAGATTGCCCTGACCCAGGCTACAAGGAATGTACAGCGTATTCTCACCTGTGAATCAACTGAACACAGAAGATCTGAATGCTATTCATTTGTATTTGTAATATGCAAATATCACCTTGAAGCACAAGGTTGCAGTGAACCTCCAAGTAGCTAAATGAGATAAATGCATTCATGTCCAAACAAAGCCCTTTAAAGGTCCTTCAAAAGTTCACTGGGATGGTAGAGGGAAGAGTCACATCTTGTGGTGATTGTGGGGTGGGGAAAGGAATGAGCAGGGCAATAGCAAGAAAAGGTATCTCATGGGTCAAGATAAAGACAGTTCAATACATGGTGGAGAAAAATAAAAGCAAAAACAAGCGATGCAAACAAATTAGCATACTGATGTTTATTCAGTCTCTGAGTAATGGCTACAATGGAAAAACTTCCCCTGGTTTTATTACCAAGCGTGATTTTAGGTGCTGTGGCATATCCTTTGGATCAGTTTTGGTCAGCTGTCCCAGCTGTGCCCCTCTCAACCTTTTGCCAACCCTTAGCCTACTCACTGGGGTAGCGAGGTGAAAAATAGAGACAGCCTTGATTCTATGCATGTGCTGTTCAGCAATAGTCAAAACTTTAAGTAAGACCATATAAAATATATTGGAAGGATTCTCTTAGTGTATCAACAGTGATTATCTACAGTAACATCTGTAAGGGACAGTCATGTGAATGTCATCTGCATCAAGTTGTTTCCAGTTAGAACTGCCTGTCATTTGCTAAAGCCATTCAAAGGATAATCAACAAGTAACTTCTAGCCTGCAGTACAAGAGCTCTGAGCTGAACTATTCAGAATAACCTATTCAGAAAACTTGAGTTCAACTATGTTTAGAATTATTTAAATCTTTTGCTTCTGAAGTACCCATAAATATCAAACAATACAGTTGTTCAGTTCTATGTCAGTTCTAAAGAAATCCCTGCTGCTTTCTGAGTGTGGTATTCTGTAATTTGTGAGCGAATTTTACAGTGTTCTATTTATGGGAAAATCCCTACTTGAAATAACATTTTTGTTTACTGGGGGAATGCAACAAACAAAGCACAGTTTCAAAGCACAGTCAAAATTAAGTAGTTAAACCATCATAAACCAAACATAAAAGTGCATTTGGTTGTATCAAAACAAATATTTACATATTTGTTAAAAAGCAATTTGATAAAAGAACACCCATAGTAAAGAATAAGAAATATGCTGTAGTATAAATATGAAATTAATTATGCATATACAACTGTATTGCTTCAGAAAAATTTCACTGTAGGACTTTTACAGTGTGTTAACTTCTTGCATGCATTTCTCACATACTCTTGTGTGGGAACACATGTGCAGAGGAGAACCAGTAGAAAAGAGGCTTTAAGGGTGAGCCTTAATTCATATTATCTGAACTCCCTCAATAACAAGCAGGAAGACAAAGGACACTTGCCAGGAACTGTTCAGCCTACCTATCTTTGAATAAATCTCTGCTCGTGCCTTTATTTTTGACTATAGTAGAAACTATTATAATAGCTCTGACAGTTTTCTAGTAGGATGAATTTTGTACATGCTCTGTATGATCTGTGTGATTTTTAGTGGGCAAGCTCTATCCTTACAGACCCTTTCAACTTATCTCCAAAGAAAAAACCCAGTTATTTTAATATAAATCTAATTTTATGTATAACTATGTTTATATACTGGCTGAAGGAAACTGAATTTCTAGCTTAGGGAGTTACTTCTGTTTAGCTGGATCAGAAGGTGGTCAATTCTATGCACCTTGTTTTTTGTTAGTTATTTGGGGCTATCAGTTATGAGCATCTTAGTTATCGAAAATTTGCAAAGATGACAAATGCAGACAAAACTTACATTTCTTTATTTTTATATTGGATGCAAATTGGTGTATCTGAAACTGGGAAATAACACTTCACATGCAGCTGCATGTATCATTGTCAGAAGGGCTGCTGAAATAACATTTTAATTTTTCTTAGTGAACAACAGTTTATACTTTTCACCTACAGGCAATCAGTCTTGTATTTAAGAGTTGGATTTTTCTGTTTTACATGGAACAGTGGGGAAATCTTCTGACTTCTTTCAGGAAAAAAGTAATCTCATCTTAAGGCTGTTTCCAATAACCAGTTTGAAAGGGACATTTACTTTATTATTAAAAAAATACAAATAGTAATTAAAAAAAAAATCAAACTGACAAAACCTTAAGAGTTGGTGAAATTGAATTCATCTCTGAGAGTAGTATTCAACTACCATAATGTAATGCTATTGAGACATACTGCTTCCAGACACATTTATGAAAGTGCTGGCACGTCCCATGAGTTATTTGCCATACTTGCCAGCTGGATATAGTAGGTTGCACCCTGAGATACTAGGCTTTCTGACAGAGCAGTAAGTGACTGTGTTCAGGCTGCTGAATTTCACTGTTCTCCACAAAATTAACTCTTCACAACTTAACTTTAAAATTGTAATTGCAATTGTAAATAAAATTAAATTTCTAGAGTCGTGATTTATTAAAACAAAAGTACAATAATTAAAAAAAGATAAAAATTGAGTCCAGTGCAACATAACCCTCTGGCTCAGAGCTTTTAGGGAGAACACTGGGACGTCATGTGAGCTAAATGTACATTTTTAAAAGATAAAAATTGTCATATTTTGCAGTATCTACAATAATGTAAGCTACTCCTTGACACATGAAGTGTGAATATAACAAAATCTTATTGTCTGAGGGCAGTGCAGTTTGAGTGATGACTGTCAAAAGACCAACCGATTGTATGAGATTTGTGTTTAAAAAACTAGCATCTTTCATTCTTAAAAGCTTCCCCAAATGTACAGCATAAACTTGTTTTAAGAATGAGGTTTTAGTCATTTATCTTCCTTAACTGAAATTTAATAGTGTAACCTAAATAATTATTTGATTTTTAAAACATGAAAATAAGATTATTCCATATATTTTTTTAAAAAACAGAACAAAACTTGTATTAATATAAAGGTTTAAATTAAAGTGCATAAGACCATTGATGAAGTTGCTCTTTTTGATGCATAAAATGTGTTAGGGCCCTAGAATTGGGTAAAATTGAGCTGTTTTAACACTTTCATAGTATTAAATATAATTGCAACCTTTCATTTCTATTATGTTTCAATAAATGAAAAAGTTATTAGGACTCTTATCTGTCAGCTTGAGAAGTCTTGGTTTTTAGATAAACTACTATTTTTGATGAACAAATGTATCTCTGTACCACAAAGATGAAATGGAGAGAGTTCAGATGACAGTTTCAATGATGTTCTTTCTCAGCCTACAAACCACCTATTAGATAAACCTTTATTACATAATGTTTTCTAGCTCCGATCACATTTCTCCTCAGAAATAAAATTCCCTGCCTCCAGTAGGTGAAGTTTTAGCTCCTTATGTTGCAAGAACACCAGCCTAAATTACAAGGATTGCATGTGGAGGTTTTTTTTCCTTTGACCTATTTTGTCTTGTAATGTTAGATTTTAAGCCATGTTACGAAGTGGTGATCTTTGCCCGTGATGCTGTGCTGAAAGATCTTTCTTGTCATACCTCATACCTCTGCAAAAATTTAAATACTGGAATGGAAAATTTGCAATGAATACTTCATAATGGGCATCAACTAAGGTCCTCTAGTTTTTTTTAAGTAAATGAGAAAGCTTTGTTTACAGTCTGTAGGACGTGTTTTTGCAGAGCCCCTTTATTCCAAGGTCTTTTCCAGGTAGAAGTATTCTTTCTCATTCACTCCTGCTATGAAATTCATTTTATTATCTTTCCAGATTTATGTCATTTTTGAATTGAGTATGGTTTGGTTCAAGGTTCAGATACGCATTTGCAAAGTGCCTACTCCCCTTTTTGTCAATGGAAGCTAATGGAAGAAATGAGCTCTACTAGTCAGCTGCATAAGGATAAGGGTCTAATTGAATAGAGACCTATTTGTTTTTTGGAGCTTCAGAGCCACCTAACTTCAGCATTTTCAGATAGTCCGTATGCAGACAAATGCATTGAATCCTGGATGGCTGTGCTCGGGTGAGCTGATCTGTGCTCCAAGATCCTTTGAATACAGTGGGAACTTGGACTTCTAGCACACCTATGGGCCTCTAAATACAGAATACACTGTCATGGTTTTATGATTTTCGGTTATTGGTATTCCACATCATAACATCATGTAGTGAACGTACCTGGTTCTCAGAAGAGAAGGACTACTACATTCCCCACGGCACTTTGCTCCTCTGTTACTATTTTCCAGCCAGAGGGAAAAGATAAAAACTTGCAGATCACGAGACCTCGTCCTTTTTTCCGCCCGTCTCTCGTCTTGGCAGCACCTCGCTCTCCAGCAGTCTTATCGTCGGTAGTAGAGTAAGGCCTACCTTGATTTTGGGACATTCTCTCTCTCTGGATTGGATTTATCAGATTAAATTGTAATTATATTGTATTACAGTGTGTTTTTTGGCGTTCCGATGTCTTATTTAGTAAATTAGTTTGTTTCTCCTCAGATTGTTGCCGCTGTTCTTTGCTCTCAGGGCCATCTCCTTACTGTTTTCCCAGGTCGTGGGTCTGTGGGTCCCCCGTCCCCTTCATCACGGAACCGGGCCGAATACCCGTAAACCGTTAACATACACCTACGTACAGGTGTCTTAAGCTTAGCCTTCAACTTCAGTCCATCCATCTGTCTGTCAGAGAGGCATTTAAAACTAGATGCCAAATGCAATATGTTGGCATTAAAGTACTTTCTGTATTTTACAATTCACTGTAATTTTTTCAATGTATTTTCTAACATTTTTTTTCTGTTTTCTTACTGATATTTCAACTATTTCCAGAAGCAAACAGTTAATGTCTTGGTGATTTTACTTAATATGACACAGTGTCTGTGCAGTATTGCCTTTCCTCTTGTGGAAAAGATAATAGGGTAATTATTAAGAAAAAGAAATTGAAGTCAAATGTAGTGCAAAAGAGAGCATAAGGTGTTCAGTGTCTCTGTGCTTCATATCAAGTGTCTCTATACAACATTTTCCATTCAGTCTCTCTGATAATATTTCTAAAGGCTGTGAATTAAACTTCTCTGGTTTTATCAGTGGAGAAGCGAATCAGTATCTCTGAGAAATATTGTATCGAAACAGACCTCCTTGTGCCTCATTAAACATTTTTGTTTGTTTACTTTGAGATCCTGCTATAATCTGCTCTCTGCATGAAATGGTCATAAATTATCAGTTTCTGAGCCTCTTGACTTTCATATGCATTAATTTTCTTTCTACTGACGTTTATGATACTAATTGAATGGCTTTAGAAATACGACTGTAGCAAAATCTGCATATCTTTTATGTAATGTTTGGAAGATAAATAAAATGGAGTTTTCAAGAAGCTTTGTTATAAAATAATATTTCTTGTTATTTATGGAGTTGATATAGTGCATTTCATTTATTCGGGGAGCAATGTTTCAATTTCTGCTAGTATGTCATACTGATACGTAATTTATCTTGGATTATCTTATAAAAGTAGTATGTTTCAATATTGGTAGAACTTATGGAATAATTTAACTCAAGAAATCTGAACAAGATATTTTTAAACTTTATACATACATATATTTGCTCAGTTCAGGAGCAGATGCATCTGAATAGCTTTTGGAAGATAAGCTTTTTTGGTTTTGTTTAACTTTCTCTTTCACCCACAACAGCACTCTTGCAACAGATTCCATATCTTTTTTGTTACTTGGAATTTTCAACAGTACTGCCTATTACTTGAATATTTTTTTGTTCATAGTACTTGCTTGTTGCTGTACTCAGTTTTTTATTTCTTCCCTCTAGTTGCAGATTAGAAAAACAAATCATTGAGAAACTATGGAAGCACTAGCACTATACAATCCAAGCAGCTGGTACATTAGAGACAACAATAGTAAAGATTTTCCAAATAATATTCATAGTAGCCTTCAGAAAATTGCTTCTAAGCATTTAAATCATAATTCTGTAGCAGCACATACCATATTTTAAACAGGGTAGTGATATTTGTGGCAAAAATGATTTTAGTGAGATTGCTAAGATG
This sequence comes from Numida meleagris, assembly GCF_002078875.1. Classification (NCBI taxonomy): domain Eukaryota; kingdom Metazoa; phylum Chordata; class Aves; order Galliformes; family Numididae; genus Numida; species Numida meleagris. Next base: position 70,384,612 of record NC_034411.1, on the reverse strand, counting down.
AAAACATAATGACTTATTTTCTAAGAAATGCTCCAATTTAAACATTCTTGGAAACAGAAGTATTGAAGTGAATCATTGTTACATTTAAAAGTCAAAAGTGTTTATTTGTCACATTCAAAACTTTTTCATCAGTCTGACTTTGAAGATTGTTTTCAAATACTTTCACGGTCATTTTGTTTTCTTGCTATTTCACTGCATTTTTGCAGCAGTGATTTGAAACTGTCAGAAACCATTTTGAAAGGAGATTTAATATTTCAAGCAGTAGTGAACATGAAAGACTAACAGAAACAATAAACTGTTCCAATTAAGGTATTAAAACATGGCAGAAAAATTCCATGCAACAAATGAAAATTTGAAAATAATTTCATGAAATATAAGAATTACTGAGAAAGAAAAAGCAACTTACAGTGCCATGTCCAGAAGAAGAAATCTTTATTTCATAACTCCTATAGACAGCTGTTAGAAAACAAAGCCACACTGTTCCAGTCCCTGCTATACAAGCAGATACACCACTTCTTGCCTCTGTTTTTTCAGGGAGCGCTTGGAAGGCTTTAATTTTTCCATTAAAAATATTCTTTTCCTTGATTGTTTGGAAATCACGACCTGTGCACAGCAAAAATCCTACAATTCTCCCTTTTATCTGAAATGTCTGTGGGGAAAAAAAAGTACTTGAGTAAATGTAAGCAACTTCATTCAGACAGCTGTAGCATCTTTCCTCCTCAATATTCTAAACACTATTTCATTAACCTGAAGATTAGCAATATATATTTTAATGGTTCTTAATAATCAATTAAGAGAGAGATTCTGATCATGGTGAAAAGTATAGTTCTTATCATCCATACAGTAATTTGAATACTGTTATACACGTATATATTAACAGCCTTGGTATGTGTTTATTCTTTTCGCCTTTTTTAAGTAATATATTGTGTCAAGTTTCTGAGGCATTCTATCTGTGAACATCTTGAGAAAAGAAAGAAAAGCAGGAAAATGCAGTTTTTGAGCTTTCTTAAATCACTTAAATATGTACAAACTCCTGAACATTTAAATATTAAGCATTAAAAAAAAGTGGAATTCAAAAACTGAAAGTTGCATATTTTGAAAATTATGATAATGTTTTTAATTAACTTCAGTTAAAATTGTGATGCATATTAGATAATTCTCATTTTGCTGGATTTTGTAGTGCTTATTTTAATGTTTTTATTTTGTGGACAATGCAGGCAATCTGGATAACTGGGAAATGACTCTTAAAGCACTGCTGGCATGCCAAATACTTGATGCTGAAGGTGTATTAGGAATTATTTGACCAGAAAGTGCAAACAGAAGACAATCCAACTGTATAAAACTAGTTCAGTGAGGTGCACTACTATTGTGAAATGAAAATTAGGATTAAATAGGGAAGCAAATTTGAAGCTACTGACTTAGACTGTAAAGGGAAGGAAACCTGAGACCCAAACCTGACTTTTTCTTTTACTTAAACATTTTCTACATGACAGTCAATGGATACAAATCAAATGACCTAGAAATTGTGGGCTGACCATCACTCCTAGCAGAGTAACCATGTGGTAGAGTAAGCTAGAAGCTTACTTTCTGGATTCTGTAGACTGAAAGTTTATGTACACATGGTAACTTTTCTTCAATAATATATTAATATTATAATATATGTGTATTGTCTGATGGTTGTGACATTGCTCTGAACAGTACATAGAGTTCAGTAAAAAATGGAACTTTCTTTTTTTTGTTATACTTGAACATCTTGTTTATTTGAGAAATTTTAATCACTCTATTATCACAAGTAGAATGGAGGTGCCATTGTGCGCAGTGTATTTACATGCAAGTTTTGCTTTAATTTCCACAAATTAAGAGTCTCTTGATTTCGGTGAACTTTCATTTCACTTTTAGATGCCAAAGGATCCTGGCATGAGCTTCATATACCAACATTTTTCTTTACATGCTTGGTTTCCTATACTTTCTGGAAAACTTCACAGTTTTCAAAGGAATTGTCAAGTGATTGCTGATTACTGTTGGTATTGTTGGATCTGTGAATTGCTTTGAAGAAATTGTGTGCATCTTCTCTATGTCCTTCTTGAAAAATTATGATTCGAAGATCAGGTTCTGTGTCCCTCTTTCATTCCTGAACTGTTGATAGTCTGAATTCACAAATGTAATTCAGAACAAAAATCGGTGTTTCAGAAAATGAATGAATAACAGTGTGACAGATACTAGCAGAGTGTAGTATTGTTAGCATTCATATGTGGTCTACATGTGGATGTTGGGGAGCTGGTTTTGTCAATGCTTTGATAAGTTGTATGGCTTTTTAGAATAAAATGAAAAGATCTGTGGTATGCACATGTTATGATTAATATCTCTAGGCACAACAGAGTGAAGATTGGAACTGTTCTTTGCATAGCTTCTGAGTAGATGTAAGGCATTAGTCTCTACTCAAGTATTTGTGTTAAATCTAAGGATTTTACCTTGCATATTTTCTTCCTTAATGAAATTTTGGGGGAAAAACATTTTCTGCATGGAAACTGAAGAGGTTTTTGTCTGGGTTTTGGCTGCTTTTTTTTTTTTTTTTTAGAGGAATAGTGGAATTAAGTATGTTGTTCAAGATGGTTCAAAACATTTTATTAGCTAAAGTATTGGAAAGCTCATTTTATCAAAATCTGAGTCCATTTTCACTGTCACATTCCATTTATTATTTTGTTTCCTTTTGCTACTGCTGGTCATGGGAATGTAAATATTAAGTGAATATTATAATTGCATTCAAATTATCAACTGCATTGTGTAATAAATTGTTCAGTGCATCAGAAGAAGCTAATGCATATCCTTAGAGGGAAGAAAACCTATGGACAGTGCATTCTAACACTGTAGATAAATGCATTTAGATTGTTTTGCATGTTATCTGTTGTCATGCTGTATTGATATTCTGACTGAAATGAGTAATATTTATAAATAGAGAAGGTATCAGAAGCAGTGATTTATGTAAGTATGCTACATATCCAGTCTAGTAATATTCATTTAAAAATAGAATTTTATTGATAACTCTTAAAGCATATTTGGTAACTGCACTGATGAAAGGCAAGATTCTGACATGTTGTTTTTCATATCTGACTTAAAAAATGTTGGAATGCACCATGTTGTTTTTAAAATATAATTTTAAAGGTACTGATAGTCATTTTAATGTCTTTGTATTCCCTTTTAAAAACCTTTCAGAAACTTTGATTCAATTGAGATCCAGGCTTATTGTTTCCTCCTATTATCTCTTATCTCCTCATGTTTAAGAATTACAGTAAAAACTTTTTTTTTGTTATTATTTAACATTTAATGAACAGGATAAATCTAACATTGACTGAGTATTTATCTCCTCAAATATTTTAGAATCAAAATATGTAGTTCTATTTGTCTTAAATCCGGATAACTGAAATCCTTTTAGGAGAAACATGTCTTAAAGCTCCCAGTTCCATACAACTATATTAAAATATCTTTTGATCTAAGTTATCTTTTCATGTATAGCTAATATATATATATATATATTTGTTAGGAAAAGGTCTGCAGGATTCTATGATCTGTCTTCATATATTGATTCTATCTTGAATGTAAATTATGTCTCATTTCAAAACATGGTACTGATTTTCTAATACCTGTGCCTCCACTGCAATATAGAGATGTTCACTGCATCTGTATTGGATGAGAATTTATTTTTCAGATAAACTTCTAGTCCACGAAATCAGTGTCTATGACAATAACCTTCAGAAATTCTTGGTCCTATTTCCCTCTTCCAAACCCTACCTATGGATAAGGGATACTGCTGAAGTGCACTGTCTTTCTCTTCCATAGTGGCACATCTGCATAAAAAGATCCTCAAAATCAAGGAAGCTTTTTCCTATGATGGGTGATTCTTTCAAACTTTTCCTGGTTCTGAGATTCAGAAAGGTTGCAATATATTTTTGAAAAGGAACAATAAGCATGTGATCTTGTCCAAATTCACACTGGCATATTCTAAATCACTATAAAAAATAAATTACTTGTGTTGCTCTGAAAGTAATGCCTCCTATTTATTTCCATGGAAATTACAACAGATACAAATAGTACAATAGCACTACTAAATAGAGAAAATTCTCAGCTATGAAATACTATTTTTCAACAGTCACCATCATTAGCTATGCATTTGCTTCAGCGATGAACAAAAGCCTCCATGCTGCACCCTTAAAAATTGGCACTGGTGGAGGTGACCCATTGTCACTGATGGAAAGCACCACCCACCACCTTGCTATGTTCACATCCACTGTTTGGTTTCCATCAATGTTCAGCAAGTGTAAATGAATGTCAATGAGTACAATGTTTTCTACATGGAGGAATACGATTATACCACTTTTTCTTCATATGCTGTTTCATGTCAGATGTCATTTTGCCAGACTTGTCCCTCTGCTGCCATCTGTCATGTGGCAACAAAATGTGACAGAATATGGGTGGGGAGGTTCAAATTCTGCTGCCATACAAACAATATCTGCTTCTGATGTTGTGGACTAGTATAATAAAATAGAAAGCATTACTTTCAGGACAGTCATCATACACTGATTTATGGAAAAGTTTGTAAAGAAGAAAATTTTCCATTTGCTTTTCATTTATGGCATGAAAGTGATTTTAAAAAATTCTGTTCCTGAGTGAAATAAATGCCTCAGATGTAATTTTATTCTGCATTTATGGGAAGAACACATCAAAGCAGTCAATCTTTATGAAGGATTTGGAACCCTATCTGTAGCTCTCCAATCCATAACAAGATCTGAGACAATTATCAGTACAGCGTTGATTACAGCAGCCGTTATTACAGAACACTTGATTCCAGCAAAAATTCCTTCAGCCAGAGACTTTGATCAATTACTTCAGCACAGCAACTGCCATGCCCCAGCTTTCAGCATCATCCACACCATGTCAGTGATATGTCATCAGGTTAGTCAAAGCCTGTCCTTGAGGCCTTCTAACTCCAGCTACAGGAGGCATCATGATCATAAGTGCTTGTCCTGCTGGAGGACTTCAACCACCCAGGCATCTGCTGGAAAAGTAGCACAGTAGGCAATCCAGGATGTACCTGGAATGCATTAAGGGTAGCTTCCTGAGTCAAGTAATTGATGGCTGTACCAGGAGGGATGCGATTCTGGACCTGTTGATCACCAGTGTAAATGAACTGATTGGTGACATCAGAATTGGACATCACAATGTGACTTTTTATCATGTGTTAATAAAGAGCTCATCTGTTGGTAAAAGTATGCGAATTCGTGTTCTTGTTGCAATGAAATGACTATAATGTAAAAATTATAGCTGTTAAAACAGATATTTATCAAGATTTTGATTGTTTTGATATTAAGCATAATAAAAGAGACTTCATCTTATATCTTCATACAAGTTAAAACATTATAATTAATGCTGTTTCCATAACTTCATTAATGTCAACAGTTTTGCACTAGAATTAGTTTAGGTTTAAATTTTTCTCTCCCGATTTCATATTTGAAAACTATCCTATTAAATTTCTGATGCCAAACCAGCAAAACTTTACAATGCTGTATATAGTTGATACTTTCAATGATATGAATTCAGAAAGTTAACTTATCAGCAAGCATCATTTCAATTAATTTGTCAGAATATGACCTGAGGTAGGGTGGTCTTCTGTTATATATTTAAATGTTTAATTTTTCTGAAGGAACAGACTATAAAATAGCCTGTAGCCATAGTAATTAAATAGCATTCATTTCCATTGGAACAAACTTGGGACTGTGGTAGAAACAAAGGATAAACTCTTTTATTTTGTATCTGCTATATTTACTGTTTTTTTGTTTGTTATAGTTTTGTTCTGAAAATCTTTTAGTTATTTTTGTAATCTTTGCTAAAGTGTGTCCAGATGGACTTACTTTTTCCCCCTCCCTTGTCTGTTTGAGCAAAATGATTTAAAAGTCAGAGAAAACAGGCATGGTTTGTAAACTAAAAATGTCTATCCTTGTTTGATTTTTTTGGAGTTTGTATAGTTTTTTAAAACCTGATTTTAGACTTACTTTTTTGCTCAAAAATGATACATTACTCATACTAATTTTGGCACTGTGTAGTTTGTCCTTTTTGATAAAATGTTACCATATTTTTTTTTTTCTAAATTTTAACTAGTTTTGAAGAAACTGTTACTGCTTTGGCATTACACTGAAGACTGGATTTTCGTTATTGGTTCTTTTAAAAAATACTTGGTCATATATATATTTTTTGTCAGTAATGATCACTGCATTGAAGAACAATAATGGATTTCAGGTTCAGTAAAGTAGTTTGAGTATATCAAGATTCAGGAGACCTTAATTATCCTGGAAGTTACTGCAAAACATACAGTATTTAAATACTGTTACACAATTGTTTTTGCGTATCTCGCTTCTACTGGCCTATCTGAAACTTTTCTCATCACTGTGATTCTTCAGTTGATCACCACCAGAATCTTGTGAACTTTTGTGAAGTGGTAATCATGATAGTAAAAATATTCAACTGTACAGTAGTCACCTACTGTACACAGTCAATAAAAATTTATGAGCTATGGATTGAACTGTAGTTATGTGATGCCGTATTCCCTACACTTTTTGTCTTAAGTCAGAGATGTTATATCATTAACACTATAAATGAAGACATAAATTATGATGCTAAACTACTGAACACTAAACTACTCCTGTAAAATTTTCTGTCTCTGTTGAGAGGGAGCAATAAAAAAATCATCTGTTTCTTCTAGGATATTCTGCTGCTTGTACATGATAACTTGCGTTTTTGCCTATTATGGGTCTGCATGTGGTGTAATAATAAGACAAACCCCAACACCTACTTTTTTTTTTCAAGCTGTTAGGCAGAGATAGGCATTGGCTTGGCTAGTTCTCTGCATATCAATGGTAAGATTTATGACTCTCCTGTCTGCTCATCTGAGAACATGTAATGCATTTCTCAGTTTGATTACTAATAAGGCTATCCTGAATACAAGGTCCATTGGTATTAGAGGAAAAAGCCTTCTTGGGAGGGAACAGTATGACTCAGTACTCTATAACAGATTTGGGAAGCAAGTGCTCTTCTACAATAGAGTATAGCTGAAGTGGAAAAAGTGCAAAGACAATCCTTTCTATTCATTTGCTTTCCTTTTTTTTTTTTTTTTTAAACTAGTGTTATTTCTGATTTGTCTTCCAGTATTAACCCAGTAGATGTATGCAACATTTTATATACAATATTTTATTTAAAAATAGTTTAGTGTTTATTGATACTACCTACATATTCAGTAACAAATACAAGAACAGAGTAAGACCAAGGCAGTTTACAATTATGCATTGGGTTTCAGGTCTGTCTCATGCAACAACAGAGGAAGCACTCTATTGAATATTCCCATTTCTGTCAATGCCTGAACTCATTCAAACACGTGTCTTTGTTGAGGATCCTGAAAATATCTGGAGCATAGACTTCCACATATACTTAAAAGGGCTCTTGTCTGGAGAAAATGAGCTGTATTATGACTATATTCTGAAATTCAGAATGTAGATATGTCTCCTCCTAAGGTTCTGTTCTACATAAGTGTGCAACTTCACAGTTGTACACCAAATTCAAGTAGCTCAGTTAAAAACTGTAGTACCCTGAATGCAGTATTAAGTTGGTCAAAGTTAGCAGCTGGTAGTGTGGGGGAGCTTGGCATTTTCAGCCATTTTTCATTTTAGTAGGACATGGAACCTGATGATTCAATGCTCTTAGTGTGAAGGTTAAGATGAACCTACCTCTTTCAGCATCCAAAGTATTGAATTATGGGATATTACTCCCTCACTGTTTCAGCAGACATATAGAAATAGCCTAAATCTGAAATGAATGACATTCTGCAAATTAGAAACTGCTAAAAAACAAAAAAATATGGCATAATTATATTTTTCTAAGGTTCTTATTTTTAATTCAGCATCCATCTAGCATAAAATATTCAAGAGTAGTAACCAGAAGCTATATTTTCCTTCCTTCCAGGAAAATAATCATAGCACAACAGAAGCAGATTGTTTTTTCTACCTCTGTTTTCTTTAGGAATGGAAATTTACCTTGATGATGACAGACCATGTGCTGCCAGCTTTGAGGGGATACATTTATCATGAGGACAGAGAATGTGTGTATGAGAGAAGAAAACACTGAGTGGAGCACATGGGAAATTATACATGCTGTTGCCACTCACAAGAGTTAGGGACTTTGGCATTTTCATAAAATTGTCTTTTTATATGATAGACTGCCATACCCATTAGGAATTATACAAATATGGGAGGTCAAAACCCATCTTTATTTTAGATATCCTGGCTGCATCTTTGACAAGGTATTCCCCATCTCAAGACTTTGAGAAGAGGAGAATTAAAAATACAATAAAGAAGGAAGATTGTATTGAGCTTCAGGCAAATATAAATTAAAGAAGAAAATCTTTCAGTGGAAAAAAATGGGCATAAAATTTGTATTTCATGTCATGGGCTTGCTGAAGTGCCACGTGCTTTTTGCTGCAGGGCACTTCCTGGTGGCAAGGGTCTCAGCCATTCTCTGGTCCAGTCCCAGCTCACAGCACCTCTCTCCCCAGAGTGGAGGTCATGCCTTTGCGCAGGCAAATCTGATCCCCTTGAAGATGGAGACCCCTGCCTCCCTGGTGCCTATCCCAAAGCCATATTTCAAAGTCCACCATATCCACATCCACATTTTTCTCCAGGGCAACTGTGGTAAATGAGCAAGCCCATAGCTCCAGGATGTCATGGTTCAGACAAAAGTCTGTCTAGCCTAAGAGGTTCTGGCTGCTAGCAACCAGTGGCATGTACCCTGGGAGGAGCAAAGAAACAAGACTGCTATAATGCATGCCCAGCAATGCCTAGTTTAGCTGTTGGAGTAAGGTAGAAGCTGCTCTTGCTCTTCAACTGTAGCTGCAGAGTGCGAAGGAGATAGTGTATATCATGAGGCTAGCAAAAATGTAGGTAGGAAGCCTGGGGTCTCTTTTCTAAGTGGAACACTTTGAGTTACAGAGTGGATGGCACCACTAATGAGTCAAATGTGACGTCGTGATTTTCATAGGGATTAGAAACTAAGCAATTAAGAAGGGCTGTGGGCATCAACAATACTGTATATTCTGTTTTGTTGAGAACTGGAATGGTTGGACTTGATCTTGAAGGTCTTTTCCATCCTAAATGATTCTACGATTTTAAGGGTAAAATTGCAGAGAGAAGAAGGGTACACTGTATTGCTTATTTCTCTTCATGACTCCTTTGTTGCTTAGGAGATAATATTTTTTAATTATTTATTTATTTATTCTTTCTCTCCCTCACCACCAGGAGGTATTTTTGAGTGTGTGGAATCTGGTCCAATGGGAGCAGAAGAATTAGCCTTCAGATTTGCTGTGAACACAATCAACAGAAACAGAACTCTTCTGCCAAACACTACATTAACATATGACACCCAAAAGATAAATCTCTATGACAGTTTTGAAGCATCCAAAAAAGGTAACCTTTTGCTTATTTATTTTCTTTAATCAGCAGCTAAAACTCACCTGCTTTACCTACCTGAAAAAAATGTCTGTCTATAAAGGTATGCAATGACATTGTACAAGGTTGTGGCTGGCTTCAAAGAGGTGTTGTAAAGATTACCCCTTGAAAGCTGTAATGGTAACTGCTTGAATATTACATTATGTCAACTTTGTTCCCACTGCCCTGTCCAAAAACTATTTCTTCAAATGTTTGAAATCTGAAATATTTTTTTCTTGACTTTTGTGATTAGGGTGTTTTCGAGAGTAGGTCCTCTGGAGTCAGAAGACACTTCCCACATACTTTTTTCCCTGGAAAATGCCAAGTACTCCCAACTTGCAGTGAGCTTTGAAAAGGCTGAGCATTCAGCTCACAGCGCTAACTATTCAATGGTGTAGTCCCTTGATGGCATGCCATTGGACATATTCAGACTGACTTATTTCAGAACTGTCGGTTGTATAACAACCTGCTGTTGCACAGCTACTTGTGCAGCTGCTGATATGTCTAACTTGAAGTGTACCGTATGAGCTGTAACATTTCAGTTACTTCCTCACCCATGTAGGAGTTATCCATGTGTTATGCTTTCCCTAATCATAGAGTACTTCTCTATGAAGAAGTTAACGTTTTTATGTTGGGAATATGATTTAATTCTGTTGACGTTACCAGTCAAACTTAATGAGTTAAATAAAATTGGTTTCTTAATACAGAAGCAGTTTCAAGCAACATTAGAGGAAAGCCTGCAAAACCCTCTCCTTCATCAAGGCTGCTCAAAATCTGAATATGAATTTTTTATGGCTTCATGGCTAAAATCTCATTCTCAGATATTTACCAAGGCTCCAATTCAATCTTAGGTATTTTGTCACTTTAAGTGCATCTTTACAAATGTCTTTAGCACATGTATGAGTCACATAGTTAATCAGGCATGTGTTGTGGAAGAGAGCAAGTAGTTGTGGTTTTGCTCATCTTATGTGAACAAAGCATAAAAATAAGCTTGAAAATTAAGTCTGTGCTTAAGAATGTTGTTACCAGACGAACGTATGAGGATCAGTTCAGATGATTTTCTTCAAGAATATAAAATATTATGAACGCTTTATCCTAAGTTTTCAGATCTTTGATTCTCACAAACAATTGAAGTTATGAGCTATTGCTTTACATTCTAGTCTACAACACTATGATGCAACATGAGTTATACTGCATCATTGCCTTATTCTAGAAAGCTGAAAACTCAGTAAGTCCTATGTGTACTATTTGGATTGAAAACACAAAACCTTGTGACAGAACTTAGATTAAATTTTGCATAGTATTACACATTATTTAATGATAGATTTTTTTTATAAATTGAAAGATCAATTTCATATGAACGTTTATATGAATGATTCATATGAATCCTTAACGAGATTCCATTGTTAAGGATGGTTATCCTTTGTTACAGGTTATCCATTAGAGAAATGGTAAACTTGTATTTCTTATGATAGGTTTGGACCTTAAATCTTCTGAGAGATCTGGTCCTCAACGTGTGTAGATTTTTTCAGTTAGAGTGACAAGAAGAGATTTTTGTTGCTAAGTAGAATGAAAACATCTGATGCTACATTAGAAATGCTAGCTAGGGAAAAGCTGCTATGTCAGGATGAATGTATATGAAGTACCTCTTTATAACGGAATATAATACTGATTAAAAATAAATTCAGAAATGATGATAAATATTTTTGCCTTTTCTTTGCAACGCGTAGAGTTTATCTTGCTAACCTGTTTATTTCTCAGATTAATCATTTTAATATAAGGCTGTTGATGCTAGGTATGAAAATAGACAGTATCTCTATTTGTACAGAAATAAACATTTAAATTGTTCTGAGATACTTTGATATATGATATATGAAAAATATTATGGACTAAATATTTATGCCTAGCAAAATGATTTATTTGCAGCAGAGAGAGTGAGAATGGACGTATGCTATCTCTTTAATGAAGGTTTTTTGAATAGTTATTCTGATGTTTTGGATGCTCAGTTAAAGAATGCTCTGAGAGACTACCCTTTCTGTCTCAGCCAGTAGTGAATGAATCCTCAATTCTGGCCCCTTCTTTCACCGTTCCTCCTCATCTTCCAGCTTTAACTACTTCCTGACTCTAATGCATTCTGCCTTGTGAAATTTCATTGAATAGTTTCTCCTCATTCCTGAAGGAAGTTGTAAAAAGTGGAGAAATTTGTTCTGAATTTTTATTTTTTTAAGTATCTCCTGGGTTGACAACTCTACTTCTAGACCTTACTTAGGGGTTGCTTGAAGGTTGCAAGCTAGCCTTAATATTGCTAATTCTTGATAGAATAGAATAGCTGAAGCTAAAATGACAAAATGTCATTGATTGGATATATTTATTGTTCCTGTTTGCATCTTGCATGAGAATGCAAATCTTTATTTATAACTAGTCAGGCTGTATAAAAATCTGTGTAATCTTTCAGTACTCACAGTGTTTTGCTTCATCAATTCCCAATACAGCCAACTGTATTGATGCTGACAGGTGCTTTAGTTCAGAATCAAAGGCTAAAAGTTAACATAAAATGGTTCATTTTATTATGATGACTCCAAAGCAGAGTTTTAACAATGAGATTGAAGCATTTGACTCATTATGTGGTTCATGATTATGTCCACCAGTGAGCAGGCAGGCTCAAAAAATAGCCTGTTTAGACCTCTTACTAACACATACTTTTTAAGTTGAATGCAGACTAAATATCAACGGATTTTTAAAGGTACTGTACAAAAGAGCAACCTGAAGGTGAGATGATATTTCCAAGACACTGTTTCAGTGAAGAGTAATGTAAGTGCAAACAAAATATCCTTCAATGCACTACAAAAATTGGTATGCATCTGATAGAGTTGTATTAAATCACATGTGAAAGCTTTGCATTATTCAAATCACAGAAACAGAAAAAAAAAGCCCATTGAAAAGCCATCTGGTAGCTATTGCTGTTGTTAGTGATCCCATTTACTGACATTTGCATAAAGCTTGTTGATTACTCTTAGGAAGGGCAATATTAGCATAAATGTTTTTTTTATCAAGCTAGTCATTTAGGCCCTAATCCGATGCTCAGTAATGCAATGGAGATCTTGTGTGTATATGAGAAGTTCATTTAAACCACTGATGCTCTGCAAGATTAAAAAGGTGTGCCAGCATGGTTTCTGGAATGCACTTGGAAGACTTATAGTATTTTAATCATGTTGAAAAGGATGGACGGGCACAATTAAAAAAAAGTTAATTTTGACTTACTGACAGAAAATAATGCAGCAAAACGTGTTTCTACTTCTGCTTGTTTCCTCAACTGTGAGGGACAATGATGGTGGTGTAACAATACTAAGTAATCTAACCTCATATAAACACTCGCATTCATAATGGATTATGAAGATGCTTTCCCTTGCTTCTCTCTGCCAAATAAGAAGTTTCCTTAGAGAGGCAGAACCTGCTCAATTCCAGAAGCACTTGCTCATAAAAGTTATGACCATAGCAGTGATCTGAACAGGAGCAAGGCATGGACTGAAAAACTAGTCTCCGGTATTGTTTAATTTTCCTGGCTTCTTTCTGCAGTGTGCCAAATCATCTTCTGCAAGATAATGCTGGAGCATACTGTAGGAAGTAAAATAGACCAGAGACTACTGAAACATGGAATAGATGGGGCCATCCTATTTTGGAAAGTGGAACACTAAGCTACTTTCATGTGGCAGTATCATGTCAGTGACTCTCAGGGACAATTTTATTTATTAATGTCGGTGTAGCAAAACAGTGTATTTCCAGAATTTTAGAATGAACTCAGATTTATTTTCATTAGCATGTAGAGATTTAATTATCTTTTAGGGAAAACATTTGCCATTAAATTTTGCAAGTCAACATATGTGCTTCTCAGACATAGAACTGTCAATGTAAATGGACTTTGTCATTTACTTTATACTTAACTTGACATGCACATTTTCTGAGTAACTAAGATTGCAGTAGAAATAGTGTTGATGTATTGAGGAAGAAGTTAGTGTTCAAAAAGCCTAGGTTAGAATACTGTCCCATATGGCCCTTTTCCAAATGTAATGTGCAACTGAGTGTAAATCTCTTCTCTTGTCAGTGTTTTTCAAAATATACACAATTGCTGGCCTTTGTCACTTCCACTGATAGAATTGTCTATTAAACGTAGCTGAGCACTATTTAGAAGTGTTGCTATTCATCAGCTCATAGTGAAAGTTTAGAAATGTATTCAGAAGTTGAAATCTGTTAAGTGTTATAGAAGAAAGGAGCTTTCTCAGCAGTGAAGTTATATTTCGTGGAGAGCTTTTTATTTAATATGAATTGTGCAATACCTTCTGGCACGCTGCCTTCTTTCCTCTCATCATTGACAGACTTCTGTCTCTTCTTCAGCCTGTGATCAGCTGTCCCTTGGGGTAGCTGCCATCTTTGGACCATCCCATAGCTCCTCAGCTAATGCTGTGCAATCCATCTGCAACGCTTTGGGTGTTCCACATATCCAGACCCGCTGGAAACATCAGGTGTCAGACAACAAGGACTCCTTCTATGTCAGCCTCTATCCAGACTTCTCTTCACTCAGCCGTGCCATCCTTGACCTTGTGCAGTTCTTCAAGTGGAAAACAGTTACTGTTGTTTATGATGACAGCACTGGTAAGACTATATCATATGACTATGTGCAGATATGTTCATGCATACAAGTAGAAGGATGAGGGGTGTCAATACTGTTACAGCTTTATTTTAAGAAAGCTTAATTACAAGAAATTCCATTGACAAGGTAGTGTGTAACAAATAATACAGATTTGTTAGCATAAGTATTCCCATAATTATCCTTTAGTTGCTGAATTCTGTATTTGAGATTTCAACTGTCAATAAATCAGTCACGCTCTGTCTGCATTTTCCTCAGTATCTTAATGGTTGCTAACAGCTATGTCTTCTGATTTTATTTAAAACTCAGTTTTTGAAGAAAAAGATGATAATTTGAAAGGTGTGATAGAATGCCTGGTCAAATAGAACAGCTCCATTTGAGTGCTGCTCCTGGTATTAGCTAAGTTAGAAAACAGATGCCATATTTGTTTGGAATTTCAGTAACTGCATTTTCAGAGAGTTGCAGAAGGAGCCCTGGTTTTGGCTCCGAAGAGTTGAAAGCAGAGGAAATATGGAGGCTTGTTTTGCAGATGATTCACATCATTTAAAAATGAACTTGTGTATTTTGGCAGAAATATCCCAATCTGATACCTTTCCTTTAACTTCACCCTAAAATTTCTGGTTTACCCTGACAGTAGTATTTGATTTGAAACTTCAAAAAACTTGTCTGATTTGAGTTTTTTCTACTGGAGGTTAGAAAGAGGAAAACCTGTCTGTAGTGGGGGATACAAGGAAGTCAAATGAGCCAAATGAGATACATCTAATATTATGGACATATTAATGATTTCTTCCATGGTTGTTAAACTGACACTGACAAGAAAAAAACATGGTAAGCCTCATGGTAAACCCTTCTCATTGTTCAGTGAAAAGGAAGATTGTCAATACTCTTTTTACCTAACACTATCTATCTGAATCTGAAATACTAATATGAAAGCAAGAAAAAATCAATATGTGTTACATGGTAAAGCTACCTGTAGTGAGACTAACTCTGCTAGATACACCAGTTACACCAGGTCAGAATGGCTACTTAAATATAAGTTCAAATAAGAAGTTCATGTAGCTAGTAAATGGTGAGAAGGAAACAGAGATGGAAGACAAGAACACATCAGTGAAATTTAGAGGCTGTCATTCTGGAGGCTTGATGGCTGATGTTACCAAAGACATAATCAAACTTTTGAGTTTAGAGTTACGGACTTAAGGGAAGAAATATTTACTTCATTTTTAATTCTTTTTTTTTTTGAGTTTTTTTTGTACTCTTGCTTTGAAATATGACAGGAAGTAAAAAGAAATATTCAAATCTTAATCAAATGAAGACTGGAAAAGTAATTTGTATTTTAGTTAAATGGTTATAAATTTCAATTTACATAAATTTGAAATATTTAACTTTTATTTAAATCATTTGAAGAACGGTTTTACAACATCCAGAATACATTTAAAGGAGACCTGCTTCAGATGTTTGGGATCCTGTAATGTAGAAAGCAGGATAACTTGGCACAGGAAAGAATGGAGGTCGTGTCCTGATGAAACTGGGGACTGAGATGCTTCTAAAGTGATACAGTCAGTAACACTAGAGACAGTAAAGGTCAGGTTGAATACAGAGTGAAGAGGAAGAGTCAAAACTCTAGAAATAGGATGAAGTAATAATGAGTCAAGAATGTTACTTCTTAGTAAAGTTTCAGTAAGAATAGATGCAGTCTGTTACAATGAGGATAAGGTAATAAAAACAAAAATGATCACAGAATGGGCAAAGGTGTTAATATTATGATAAAGCGTACTGTCCTAGTACTATCTTAGGGCATGGTGAAAGTTGTTTAGATGAGCCTGTTCTTTCAGGGAAAAATAATTTGTCTCCTTTTCATGTGAATCTCTGTTTGAATATTACTGCACTAACTTTTTCTTTGCTTCAAATAGTGTCTACATTCTGCTTCCTTCTATGTCTTCCTTTCTCCCTTCATCTTAACACCCATGAGACATTTTTCATTTAGTCCATCTGTTGTACAACCTAAAAATTGGAATCAGGCTCATGAACATTTTTCTTGCTAGTCTGAAGATAAGTATTGCTTCCTGTGATCATTCTAAACTGCAAAGTATGTTCCTTTTAACTGGAATTTCCCATAAAAGGTCTGGCAGGAGTTAAGCAGAGATAGGTTAGATTTGATTTTTTTTTCCTTAAAGTAATTTACAGTCTCTTAGTTAATAAAATAACACTAAACTGTCCCTGGATACTAATTAAGTCCTTTAAGCTTACAGGTTTGCTACAGTCAATTGTTTTTAGAAAAGGGGGAAAATGACAGCATGTTCATCCCCTGCATGTCCTAATAGTTTTAAGTGATCTCAAAACAGTAAATTATCTTCTACAAAATATCAAAGTTTTTAGTGCATATTGCAATTTGTCCTAAGAAAAACGGGCAGATGAATTCTAAATAAGTTTGTAAATCCAAAAGAATTCCAAAGCAAAGTATACATGAATGGTTAGATGCTGGTACCTTTAAATTATACTGGCACTTGTATTGGCAACTAATGCTTTATGCAGATCAAATTGATGTAAACATGGTTCTGAGATTTTTTCTTAATTAACATTTGTTTTGGTCTTGAGTGAATGAGTATAAACACCAAAAATCTGTTGCATCTATGAACAGAAGCCAAACTAAAAGCCTGTAAAATGGCTTCAGAAATGTTTTATGTTGGTCTTCAGTGCTGAACGCATTGCTTTAATTCAAATGAAGGAAAAAGATGGCATTTTGTTAATATTTTTTTACAATATTATTTTAGTAGCACTGATTTGTAAATAAAACTAGTTCCTTCCTGGGACTAGTATAAAAATCCACATTATCTTATTTCTATATTTCTTATCTCTTATTTCCAGATGTGCTGTATCTTGAGAACGTTTTTTTCCGTACTGAAAATTTGCAATTATTGCAAATTTATAATGAAATTAAATATATTGCAGAAAATGGGTACATGGCGACAGGAAGTGGGTAACATTGCTAAAAGATTAAGGAAAAAAGTTTGTAACAGGTTCAAAGTAAATCTTAGCTCAGGAAGAAAATTTTTATCTAAGTATTATATGCTTAAGAAACTTCAGAGAATCAGACAGGTAAGTGAACAAGGATAGATGATAAGATGGCCTGAAAAAGGTTGCTCATATCTTTGTTTTTATGTAAATGAACTGAGTAACCCATAAATTTATGTGAAAAGCTGTTCTTCTTTATAAACACATATGTGAACTAAGGTCTGTTCTTAGCAGAATGAGAAAGAAGTAACAAAATGAATTGAGAATGCTGGACTGAATATTTGACAATACAATAACAGTGCATTTCACCTAAATGTAGGAAATTTAGAAACAAGACTTCAATCTTGGTGATATATAATAATAAACATACAAAATGACATTGCAGGCATGCAGTAGAATATATTTCAGGGTTGTAAATTTTATATACAAGGGTAAAGTTTGTACAATAATAGATAGTATGCAGAAATAGGGAGAGATGTCTTGAATAAAATTGGAGAGCACAGTCCACAGTGATCCACACTGCAGTAGGAGACATTTGCAGAGACCAACAGTGCAATTTCTGTGGATCAAAATCCAAATAAATGACTAAACTTGAAAATTAATTGGAGGAATTTTTTCTTACTTCCTTTCTTCGGAATCATGTAACAAAACTAATAAAAGGCAAAGGTTTCATCTCAACAAATATTCTAAATTACACGTTTACAGAAGGACATAGCTCTTACAATATTCTTAGAAAGGTTGCAAACTCCTGGAATGTATGCTGAATTTTTTTGACATTTAAAATACTGAATGCACATGCATGTGAGTTTCTTGTGATATTTCTGATGGTGAGTAAGTGCTTAGGAATGGAAAATAATCTTTTATTATTGTGAAAGTAAAGAACAGAAAAAATATATTGAATTAAAGAAAGTGAATGTCATTAAAACTGGAATTTCTTCCAACAAAATTAATTGGAGTCAAAAGCAAAGAGCATTCATTGATGGCTTGTGATGGCATTGATGGCTAATTTTGAAACTGAATAAAACAAACCAAAAGTTACCAAATGTCCTAAGTTTTCAAATCACTTGACTAAGAGACTTTTTAAACACTTCAAAATGAAGTAATCTTAGGTCTCTTAGTTATTTTGTTTTGAGAAGTCATGGATGGTAGGTGGTGAAGTTCTAGAAGTCTGGAAAAGTTAGAAAAGCTTAGATTTATCTCAAGTTAGACATTTATCCAAGCTCTGAAGTGTATTTGTCCTGGTTCCTTAGATTCATCCATCTGTTCCTAGTAACTACTTTCTTAAATTGGAACCTGTTTAAAATTGGGTAGGATACAGTGAGATTTCTTTCTTTATTTTATAGGCCTGTCCCATGAATTTCTGTCCCTGGAAAATGCTGCAATGTTTACATTAAAGCACTTTAAAGGTTTCAAGGTGATGAGTAATTATCTATTTAGCTTTATAAAGATCAAAAAGCATAAAATTTCCTCCTTTGACACGTCAGCTTACACTTTAGGTTAGGAGAATGCAGTATATCTGATAAACATAGGTTTCAGAAAGTCACACTGTTCTAAGTGGCTTATTTCTATTCATATTAGAGAAATAGGATCCTCATGCATCCTTGTCAAAAGGATGCAAAAAAAAAAAAAAAAGTGGTTATGGTTTTCCAGCAAAACTGAAAAGACAAGAGTCACATTCTACTTTGAACATAAAAATTACATATGCAGGCAATAAGCTCACAAGTTACGATACTCAAGAAAGCAAAATTTGTGTTAATTTTTCTTAATAGTTTTGTGTGAAGAAAGGTGAGGGTTCATCACATTAGAAGCTTACAAAAATATTATGTGGTAGGAAAGACTAAATCGGGGTGGATTTAGTCAAGCTTATGAAAATATGTGGTAGGAAAGACTAAAAGGGGGTAGGTTTAATCTAGGGGACATAAGCAGAAGGTCTTGCAAAGGAAAAGACATACAGTGATAATCCTTTTATATTATAAATTGCTATTAAGTTACTGCACTGGTCTTTTTTTGGATTTATATTAGCTGTCAGTAACATAAAAAAATGTATCTGTGGATTTTTGTGTATTTATAATCTTTTGTTATGTGCAATTTTAGATAGCATTTATTCTAGCTCATTGAAGCAGGTGAAGAATTCACCTGGCTGTACTTGGTAGTCTGGTATTTATTTACAGAGACTGGGTAGTCTCTGTAAATAAATAGACTTGTATATAAAACTTATCAAAGATTCAGAGTGGGATGGGATAGCTTATCACAGCACGTTAAAAGTAAATATTTTTGTGCATTTCAATTTGTGCACTATCAATCAATAACCAGTTATTTGATGTTTTTTAATTGAGTGAATTGAATGAATATCTAAAAGAGGGATACATTTGCAATGGGAAACAAAGCAGTCTTCAGGCTTCTTATGCATATCAGCTGGAGTAGCATGCAGTTCTGCTCCACATCTGCTCTGTCACTGAATCAGAGAGGGAATGCATTTGCATAAAGACATCCCCAATTTTACAGAAACTTCTCTTTGAGGATGAGCTCTTTTTCTTTTTAGTCCTTAAATAACAAATTCAGATTTAGTAGGGTTGTAATAATTAAAATTGCTAATAATTTTGATCTGATTTTGGAGAATGCAGAAATATTGTCCAGATTGTTTACATATCACATAGTATCTTTTCAGTACAGAGTGTTTCAAGTGCTGTGCACAGTAATTTCACGTGAACATTTAATTAGTAATTCTGTGTTAAACCTGACTGTGGTGTATGGATGTAGCTGATCAGTTTAGCGTATACTTTTTCAAAGAAATTTATTGTATTATTATTTGATAAAGCTCAAAAATAATTTTCATGATGCTACATGAAAATATCAGAGGTAAAGAGGATTTTGTGAAGTTAGTATTTCACTTTCAAAGTATTTTAGACCACCTACAGTAGTAAGAACTACTTTAGCTAGTTGTCTGAAAAGAAGGAAGTTTAATACACTTATTCTTTTTGATAAAAGGACGTGCAGTTGTTCTTTGAGGACAATTTTTTGGAGATTTAAATTAATTATTTGAAAAGAAAATTAAATATCATCAAGTTAAACATAATGCATGAGTTCAGCTTGTCTTTCAAGAAAACATGAACTCCTTGTTCTTTTGCCAAGAATTGAATTCAAACTTACTGGAACAAGACACAGTATTTGCCTCAATATAAAATAAAACTAAAATCAAGCACTTTAAAGAATTTTTCTGTAAGCCTAAGGAGCAGAAGGAGGCCGTATTTCCAGGAATTACTGGACTGTCAATGAATGTATTTTTGTGGGTTTGAATAAACATAAGTATTTAAGTTTTATAGAGAGCTGGCTAGGGTATGTATGATCAAAATTTTTGTTTCTTGCCTTCTTGAATACTGATACATTTTATTCACTATTTTCAAATTGAGAAAAATGTGAAAGGCAAAACAATTTAGCTAAAAATGAAAACAGGAAAATGGAAACAATCTCATATTTTGCATGTGACATTTTAAACAACTCCGATTTCCCCAAATTTAACCGTGTTTTCACTCCTACATCAGTATTAACATAATTTGTTACTGGTTGGTGGAACACTGTGAAATGCACTTGTAGTATCAAGCCCTTTCTCAATTGCTCTAAATTAGGCTTAGATCAAATAATCCCATCTTTTTATATTTTAGTTTCATTTGCAGATTTTCTCTCTTGCACTGTCAACATCTATAGCAAAAAAAAAAAAAAATCTGCTTTAGTCTCCAAGAATAAATGTGCTTACGTAGTGTAAAGTCCAGTTTAGAGTGTTCACATATGCTTTTTCTTCTGCCAAGTCTATCCTGATTTACAGTAGATATTATTTCTCTTTAAGTATTGCTGGAAATGTCTAAACTTATTCTTCAGCTTCTTTTTACATTGATTCTGACAGCTGTGACAATAGACTGTTTTGTCCTTTGACTGTAGTAGATCTCTTTATGCTTTTTACCCTCATTAAACCGCACTGCTCATAGATGTCAGCCACTTGAGAGATCAGACTTCCTAGTATTACAAGAATTCCTTTGAATTGCCCAGGATTGTTAATTGTTATTGCTGTCATCTATTGCTAAATTTTTCAGAACTTGTTCATTTGACAACCACAAAACTGAATAACAGCAATATTTTAAATAAATCTTACAATAATAGAACCACATGCATTGTCACATATGTTGATGGACAGTAGATATGACAAATCTAATCTAAGAGTCTTAATGTTTTCTTTATTTTCTTCAATGATATTACTGCTTTTGCTTATATTAATGCACTCTAAATGTAGAGATAGAATCATAGAATCACCTAGGTTGGAAAAAACCTACAAGATCATCCAGTCCAACCATCCACCTACCACTGATAACCCCACTAAACCACGTCTCTCAACACAACATCCAAACACTTCTTGAACATCTCCAGGGACAGTGACTCAACCACCTCCCTGGCCAGCCCGTTCCAGCGCCTGATCACTCTTTCAGAAAAGTAGTGTTTCCTAATGTCCAGCCTAAATCTCCAACTTGAGATTGGAGATGGGCAACTTGAGGCCATTCCCCCTCATCCTGTCGCTAGTTACAAGAGAGAAGAGGCGAACCCCCAGCTCACTACAACCTCCCTTCAGGTAGTTATAGAGAGCAATAAGGTCTCCCCTGAGCCTCCTCTTCTCCAGACTGAACAATCCCAGCTCCCTCAGCCACTCCTCATCAGGCCTGTGCTCCAGACCCCTCACCAGCTTCATCGCCCTCCTCTGAACACGCTCCACGGCCTCAATGTCTTTCTTGCAGTGAGGGGCCCAAAACTGGGCACAGTACTCGAGGTGGGGCCTTACCAGGGCTGAGTACAGAGGGAGAATGACTTCCCTACTTCTACTGGCAACACTATTTCTGATATAAGCCAGGATGCCGTTGGCCTTCTTGGCCACCTGGGCACAATGCTGGCTCATGCTCAGCTGAGTATTGACCAATATTCCCAGGTCTGTTTCCTCTACACAGTCTTCCAGCCACTCTGCCCAAAGCCTGCAGTGTTGCCTAGGGTTGTTGTGGCCAAAGTGCAGGACCCAGCACTTGGTCTTGTTGAACCTCATCCCATTGGCTTCAGCCCAGAGATCCAGCCTGTCCAGATCTCTCTGTAGGGCCTTGCTACCCCTAGGCATTTTGACACTTCCTGCCAGCTTGGTGTCATCTGCAAATTTACTGAGGGTGCTCTCAGTGGCCTCATCCAGGCCATCAATAAAGATATTGAAAAGGACAGGCCCCAGCACCGACCCCTGGGGAACACCACTCGTGACCGGTCACCAGCTGGATTTAACTCCATTCACCACCACTCTCTGGGCCCGGCCCTCCAGCCAGCTCCTTACCCAGCAAAGAGTGTACCTGTCCAAGCCACGGGCTGCCAGCTTCTCCAGGAGAATAGTGTGGGAGACAGTGTTGAAAGCTTTGCTGAAGTCTAGGTGGACCACATCAACAGCCTTTCCCTCATCCACCGGGTGGCTCACTTGATCATAGAAGGAGATCAAGTTGGTCAAGCAGGACCTGCCCTTCACAAACCCATGCTGGCTGGGCCTGATCCCCTAGTTGTCCTGCAAATGCCGCATGATCTCCCTCAGGACAATCTGCTCCATAACCTTCCCTGGCACTGAGGTCAGGGTGACAGGCCTGTAGCTCCCTGGATCCTCCTTACAACCCTTCTTGTAGATGGGAGTCACACTGGCAAGTCTTCAGTCTTCTGGGACCTCTCCAGTTGACCAGGAATGCTTATAGATGATGGAAAGCGGCTTGGCTAGGTGAGGGAAGGAATTTTTTTTTTTTTTTCCCTCAAATTGCTGTATGCTGCAGCTGATAAGTACTCTGAGGGTGTGAAGAAAATCATTTTCTTCATCTTCTTTGGATGAACAAGACCATTCCGTGAACTTAAGGTCTCTGCTGAACTTGAACAGTGCACTGATTCCCTCCACTGAAGTGTGTGGGAGGTGTTATAGGCCTTTTTCACTGTGGTGTTGTAAAGTGTTTATGTGAAGAGCTTTTTTTTTTTTTTTTTCTGTAAACAGATTGAACTGGGATCAGCTGTTTGAAACTAACTTTAAAACACATGTGCAAACATACATGGTCTGAAGTGCTTAGCCTACCTTATTTAAGGAAAAAATAAAGAAGATTATTTTACTGTACTTTAGTTGTACTTCATGATGAAAGAGCTGTAAAGTAAACTAGATGCTAAGACAAAAAAAAATTAAGTAATATGCAGAGTATCCCAGTGGATATCTGACTACTGGAGTCAGATCCTTGGTTTTCTTTTTCAGTGATTTTTATCCCTATGGCAACTGAACTACCTAGCTAAACTGACAATTATTCTCCAACTACTGGCATGGATTCATGTAAGAGAAAACTTTTGAAAAGTGTTTTCTCTTGAAAGTAAGATAACTTTTATTAACCCTGTCATACTGTGTGACTCAAAACGTTTTTTTTTCTTTTTTAAGTATTAAGCTCAAGAGTAATATATTTTCCCCCAGAGATCCCCCCTCCAAGAGAAAACAACAACAACAACAACAAAAACCAATTTGAATTATTCATAAATGGATGGTTTGGAAACATTTTACCTTATTTATGTGTGTTTCTATAACTGAAAGACCATATGTGTGGATGGTGAAGCTTGGAACGTAACATATAAGAAAATATGTCAGCATAGTCTAGGGCCATTTAGATTTATACACAAGAATTCTGCACCTCTGGAGAAGACTTGGAGGTGGTAGATCGCAGAGTATGCTTTAGAAAAAAAGGTAAGTACATAAAGGTAGTTTTATGATAAAAGAACTCCTATAAATCTAAACTCTTTCCCAAGAAGGGAATTTTGCTATCCAAAGAAACCTCCAGATTTCATTCCATCAAATACTAATACTATAATGAATTATGTGTGCCTCTTGGTTTGCCCTAATAAATCTAATTTCTATATTTTCAGCTCGAGTTTTTCTAAATGGAACACCTATGTTTCTTGACAAAGGGTTTGTTAAATATAATTTACTTTGGCCAAAATGCTATTGAAGTCAGTTACCATATACTCTTTTTCTTTTCACTGATACAGTGCTGGTAATGTACCGATGTAGTGTATTTTCCTAGTAAGAACAGAAATTAGAAAATATATATATACACACATGCACAAGTAGTATTGTGATTATTCTCTAATGCTTCAAATGCAAGACAGAAAAATCCTGCTAAAATATTCAACTCTAAATCTGGTAACAAAGAGCTATATTGATTTTATCTTCTTAGTGAAAATATACTTTTCTGGATTACATATCTGCAGTCTTCTTCCTTAAAGCTCATTGTCTATTAAGAACACTTTACACTATATTCATACTGTGTTTAAGTATGTTTAACAGATATCAATTTTAAGCATGTTTTATGCTGCCAGAATTGAGTAAAGTGATCTTAATGTAGTAAATAGGCTAAATATGAATAAATGAGTAATGTCTGTTAAACTGTCTTTTCCCTTCATTTGTATTTTCTTTATGATTTTCTTAATGGCATTTCAGTATTATGTTCTTGTGTCCAAAGAACATAGAACAGCCCACTATTTGTGTAGTCCTGCTAGCAGGTGCAATTTCTCAAGGATTTTTTTTTTTTTTAATCTTTTCACTAGAGGTGGTTTTTATATGGAGGAGGAGGAAGATATAACTAAACTTGTAAGTTTTTTGGTAATCTGTTCAGGATGTTCAATGTCTGTGAATCATTTTAATATCTGTGAATCATTTTACAGCAATGAACTGTTTTGGTTGATGGGAAGCATGCTATCAATGAACAACAAACTGACATTCTCCTCCCTCTTACACACATTCCTTTAAAAGCCCAATATATAATGATATTTTCCTGAGATCTAAGCAGAAAAATTTAGCAGAGGGACATTGGGAGAGAAGAAGTGTACGGAGCAGTGTGAGAGGAACAACTTGCTGAAAATATTCTGGTAGCTCACCAAAGCAATGTATTATTAATTTGAATTTTTTTGAGATTCTGTAGATATAAGTAGCCTTTAAAAGAGCATTACTGTTCCTTTGTACAGAAGAAGGTTCATGTGTTCAGCCTATTGCAAAGTGCATTTGCTTGCATTCTTCCTGTACAGCACAAAGGCAGCATTAATGGAAATGATAAATAGTTTGATGAGCAGGCCAGGTGGCATAGCAATGGCTTGCAAGACTGCTGAGCTGGAGACACAGGTTTTAAAACAAACTTGGGGCTCTTGCTTCCTGGACTGGTTGAAGTTGAACATGTCGAGGAGGTAATGTGATTGATCTCTTTGGAGGAAGATGCCAGCTGGAGAGCTCACAAACTACTCCTTCAGGATTCTTCTTAAAGATGAATTGATGGCAGCTTCTGAAAAGAGTTACTCACACCGCATTCTTTCCAGCCATTCAGAGGTAAGACTCTGTCACAGTGGCTGCTAAAAGAAGGAATTGAGAGTTTAAAGGGACAGGAAAAAGGTGTCCCTCGTGAAAGAAACTGCAGGAAGTACATTCCCAAAATGCACCAATTATTTCTATACTGTTAAAAAATAGATTTTTTGTTGACAAATATTGTTTTGCATTCTTTATTTATTTTAGAAGTCAGTATTTACCTGATGACTATGTTGTATTTTATATTATGAATTACTTACATTGAAGGTATTCCAGGCTAAAATCTTTGCTTTTGTGCTGCACTCCTCAAAATCATGGTGAAACTATGGATTTGTTTTCTCCTTAGTTTTGCTACTTTTGTGGTTCTCATATGATATTTCTCTATTCATTAGAGGCTCTGATATTTCTTTTTCTGATTAGCTACGCATGAGCTACATACTTTTGAAACTGACTGTTGGTTTTCCAGAAGCCTTATTTTTCAGCGTTTGTCAGCTTATTACTTTGATCCTGAATAACCAAACTGACCATTTTATCTAATGTCAAACAACAGAAATGAAAGTTATTTGGGGATTAACAGTAGCTCAATTTATAAAATTTATAGTTACTCTGTACATACCGTATGCTTATTTGATCTCAAACTACCTTGTGTGCTAACCATACATAGATGGTAGAAGTGGAGTTCCAGAAATGACTGGCCAGAGTAGGAAAAAGTAGTCCTTCTTGACTTTTAGAATTTTACAAATGGGTCATAACAATATGAGAAAAAGAGTGAAAATACAGAAGAAATTTTGGCAATATTTGGAAAAGAAAGCAGACAAGGAATTTGTCTAGCATCATCTTCTGTATTTAGGCCTATATGCTAAAGAGACTAAACAAGCCAGAGCTCTTGTTTGGTTACTGAAAAATGCTACTTCTATTGGGGAAAACCCTAAAAAGTATGTCTTATAGCTGTTGAAAGCAGAACTGGAAGCAGTGGCAGAATTTATTTTTATCATATGTGGATCGCCTGTTCACTTCTGAACCACGTGTTGTTTTTATCCTCTAGATGTATGTGTACTTTTGTTTGTATTATTTTTGTTTGTTTATTTGTTTTTGGTTTTTGTTGCTGCTACTACTTTAGCATTCTTAGGGATTTTAGGGTACAGGGGGGAAGAGATGATAGGCAGCAGTCAGGAGTGAGGAAGCAGTTGCTGTCCACAGCTTGCCCCAAGTGCTGTATTTCAAGTTGTTCTTTTACATTGTGTCTTTTCAGTGCATAAATTTTTCTCTGGCAAAAAATAATTACCCGCAGCTCAATATCTAACTGAGGAAAAAAAAGAGGAAAAAAAATAAACCTTGGAATAGTTGGAAAGCATTGCAGGCAAAACAATCTAGCACTTCCAGCACTTCATGTACTTCTAGTAGTTTATGTACTAGAAAGACGTTCAGCCTTTGATTTATATTTGCGAGACTTTGCTTTTGAAGCATGATCCAGCCCTGCAAAATGTTTACAGTATCAGTTCCCAGCAATGCCTGAGTGAGGACGTCCTTCTCAGCGCTTCACCCAGTGGGGCTCTTGCCTAGAAATAAAAGCACCAGATGCAGGTATGCTCATCATAGTGCAGATTTGGTTCTGCCAGGCGTTCCTTTGTAGTATGAAGCTGTAGGGTAGCAATGCCAGCCATGACACAGTGTCACCATCACTGTGCCTGTCCCACCATGCATTGTGCCTGCAGGGCATGTAATGGCAGCGGTTGCCCTGCCTCACCTGGGGTTGTGCTTTCTGACAGCCTTCCCAGGGGAACCTGGCAAGCTGGAGCTGCTGAAGTCGTGACAATGTGGATTTGCTTTTTAAAGTGTGGATGAGGATGAACAAATATTCCTTGTAGCAAATGGCCCACTGGTTGGCTGAGTGGACTACCAAAAGTAATAGATCGAAACATGTTTTGTGCCCTACATAATTCATCTGAACTTAATGAACAGTACCCATGGCTGGAACACATTAAACGTCAACTGTTACTAGAATAAAATATTATGATATACATAGCAGCAGGAGCAAGAGTACTGTGTCTCAAATTTCCTTTTATTTAAAATATATTTTGAGAAATTTGTTCACTACAGTTTATGTACCCTGGCAGTTATGAAGCCATAAATACTTATTCATTTGTTTCAGGCATCCCTGTACTGTGCCAGCATTGAGGTCCAGTCAGTGCACTACAGAGGTGTGCGTTTGCAGGTTTTCGTCTCCCCTTTCCTCATGTTCAGGTTCCTCTGGCAGTTTCTGCAGCTTCTGTGCTATCTTCACAGTGTGGTGCTCTGCTTATTGTTCATCACTTCCCTCTCAGATACATAGGTAACCTATCAAGAAGAGACTATATTTATCACTGTTCTTCACAGTTTTCAATTGCTCTGGTAAATCCATAATCTTCTATTTTAAATTTTGGTGGGATGTTCTCTTCCTCTGAAGAAATCTGATCATAGCAAGACCTATAAAGAGGAGAGCTTTACTTTTTAATTCTTTAACTGCCCAGTTAGGTTCTTGAGGAGAACATGAAGTGGTGTGTACTTTGTTCACCCTCACGGTTGATGCTCTGAAACACAACAAAGCTTGGAATAAATTAAAGGAATTGTTGACTCTTACTCTCTGCAGTCTCTGCAGTGTTTATTCATAGGACTATTGTAAGACATTAACTTCAGAAGCCTCTATAGGCCACAAAACACTTTTGACCATTCTGTAATCTTGGATAAGATCAAAACTCTAAAAGTCACCAAGAAATGAGGACAGTAAGGGACAGGTCAATTTAGAATGCCCTGGATTTGCTTACTACAATTTCAGAACCTATGGACTTGCAGCAGAGAAAAGCAGCCTCCCTCTTTTCCTTCCTTCCTTCCATTTTAACATTTTTGACAACTGTAACTATCCTTCCTGTCTTTGTCTTCAGTGAACAATGTAACAACTTCAAATATGTTAGGCACTTGGACCTTCTAAGTAAACAATGTTTTAAAAGAACAGCTGCAATCGAGAAAGAACAATCAGATTTCCTTCTAAACTTTGGTATGTGAAAAATGCTGAATTTGAATTTTTTAGGAAACCACTTTCCCCTTGAGATACTGATTCGTGTCATGTGAAACTGACTGTCATCTCTTTTCCACATGACACAAATCTGTTTTTAGGAGCTTCACAACATCTGATCTCCCATACTCAGTATGGCTTCCAGTTGTTATCACCTACTGTTTATTGCAAATTTTTGGTGCAACACAGGACTTTTTCCACTAAATATTGCTTGCATGTTAAAATCCAGCTATTTCCTGAAGTTCCTTTTACTGTCTGAATATCTCAGAAATACAAGACCTGTACATTCCTGTCCACCCCTGTCCTGCTTTGTCCCTTCACCTGCCTTTTTTTTATGCAAATAGTTCAAATAGATGTATGTCTCTAGTTTGTAGACTTGACAGCTTGTATATCAGCAGCTTATATGGCAGCACATTTTGCAGCACTATTTGATTTGAAGTAACTTTATTTAGAAGGACAGTCTTTCTGTCTGTCTTCTTGGTCATATTTAACTACTGAGTATCAAATGCTAGGTTTTTTCTTTCCAACAGAGTGTGTCATACTATCTATCTGTCCCAGATTTGTCAGAGTTCTTAAGTGGAAGTGCATGGAAATCAAAGCGAGCGAGAAACTGGCAGGACTTTACCTTTGAGAAAATCACAGCTTTGAAATGCTACCCTTCTGTCAGTCTGAAATCATCTTATTTTTTTCATTTCAAGATCACACATTCCAGTTGCTTTATGTTTTTAGCCTTAAAGAACTGGAAAGGCTTGGAGGCAACCCTAAGTGTTTTTGCTGACACACTATCATCTGTTATTTTTGACAGTCATTAAGGGCAGTAGCGTATGCTAGATTTTGTTTACGTCAGAGGTTCACTTTTGAACAATTGTTCTAGATCATCTGAAAATGATAATCTGTAGTAAATGCACAATCTTTTCAGCTTAAAAAAAAACAAAACAAAACAAAAAACACAACACCTCTTCAAGATGGCTCATGTTTATTTAGTTGAGGCATTTAGAAGTCAAGCATCAAATCCATTTCGGTTTCCATTAAATACATTGATTCTCTAAATACCAAGATAGCATTTGAGGTAAGTGTGGCAAGTTTTATTCAAGTTATAGTTTCTAAAGGTACTGTTTTCACAATCATGTAGGCTCATATCTGCCATTTATGTGGAGGTCATCTATATTCTACCTATTACTTCTTTTTGTCTTAGCAAGCGTGGATGAGATTTATTCATGAGACCAGGTCTAGTCATATCTGTTCTGCCTTCAGCATCTCTGCTAAAGATTGTCAACAAGTGCAGTGATGTTTCTGTCTTTCTTTAGTGTTGACTTTTATTTTCTTTTCAAGGCAGAACAGAAAAAAATATGAAGTAAGCAAAGCAGGACAAACCTAAAATTAGACACACCAGATATAATGTAATATGTCAAAATTATTATTGTTGAAAAGTTTCCAATTGACTGTATCAAGTAAGATATTAAAAATAATCTGGAACATATGGAATTATTTTTATCCCCTCTTGAGCTAAGATATTTTGCTCTAACCTTAAATATTGGCATACTGTTAAGTAGAAAAAATGTTATCGTGTTTCACATTATATTTTTGTAAGAAGATTATCAGCACATACCGAATTTCTGGGTTTATTTCTTCACAGTACTTGCTGTTAATGGAGATCCTACAGAAATGTTTCATGGAAAATAGAAATTTCATAGATTATTTAGCTGTAGGTAACAATTGTCTCAGTTTGAACAATGTGTATGTGTGTTCTAGGAGTGTTACCAAAAGTTCATGATGAAATGCAAAATGTTGCATCTGTAACACAGACAT
The DNA here is from genome assembly GCF_002078875.1 of Numida meleagris. NCBI lineage: Eukaryota > Metazoa > Chordata > Aves > Galliformes > Numididae > Numida > Numida meleagris. The sequence continues at coordinate 70,354,193 of NC_034411.1, read as the reverse complement.
GTGAGTGACAAAAAAATTTCTTAAATTAACTGCATAGCAAGGTTGACCTCAGGGAAATCTACCCAGCTAACCAAGAGCTGAACTAACGCTCTGTTGCTCTGAGAGTTGCTCTTTCTATCGTCTTCATAAATCCCTCAAGCAAGATGCATTTGTGTGGACTGTTTAAAACTCTGCGATATATTGAATTCCTATGCCAGATCTACAGTCTTAATCTGAGAAGATCTCATGTAATAAGCTATAATTCCTGTTCCAGCTAATTCCAGCAGCATTAAGATAATGCGGATCCTTTGCAGGGTCAAAAAGGGAGGGATGATAAAATAGAAGTATCTGATTTTCTCTTTCAGATTTTTTCTCTATTTCTCTAATTCAGTTGGAGATTAGAGCTAAGGCCATTTTGCAGTCCAAAAGCATCACGAAAAGAGCATCACTGAAGTATTATGTTGTTAAAGTCTCTCAGTTTTATGTCATTGAACAAAAAATGTAATTCGCAAAAAGGATACGCACCAAAACAAAAGTAAATTCTCTTTATTGCGGAGCTTATCACAATTTCTTACTGAGACTATAGTATACTTTCATGATTTATTACACATTTTTTTTGTGAAGTCAAGGTAGCTTTGACATTCAGTTTTAACCAGGAAGAATATTTAGGAATAAGACAAAATGCTATATATTTTTTTATACTAGACAATGGCCTGTGATGATAACTAAATAATAATTAGTTATTTCCACTATTGTTTTTGATGCAGTAAAGTGAGCTATCTCAAATTTTAAAAGCACTTTATTTAGGCTCTGATCCTGCTGATGAAAATACTAAGCAGAGGTTCTGGTTTTTGACAGTTCAGTGAATACAGCGAACTATATGTGGTCTGGAAACAATATGAACTGTAACCCTTTTTACTGCTACTGACTACCCTCCAATGCAAGACAGTAGTTAGCACACCTTTTTTTTCTAATGTTGAAATAAACCGCTACTTTATAAAAGACCTGTCTTTATCCTGTTGTTTGAAGACAGTTAACCTATTATTCAGTATTGGTCTCAGACCAGTCAGTGATCTGCATACCACACCATACGCTATCATGCTGCTGCGAACAAGAGCATTTGGGGGAAAATATTACTGCATCTACTTCCATAGTGAAGGTTGAGTAATCCAAAATGGAATTGTAAAGTATTGAAGAAGACTGCAAAGGCATTAGTCATCCTCTTCTGCTTTTGTGTTTTGTTACCTGTATAAACAAAAAAGAAAAATTGAGTACTCTCATGTGAATTATGTGATGATGTTCTATAATATTGAAGTGTTCTACAACTTTGTGTCTAAATTGGATAGATTAGTTAAGAGGTTATCTAGTCTGACTATAAACTATTAGTCTGGGATGTCACTTTAACTGAAATAAAATAATTGTACACATTCTTTGAAGAGCAGTATTATAGTTCCCTGAAGGAAAATTTGTCTTACTTAAGATGATACAAACTGAAAGTACTTACTGTCTGCTAATATTAAGGAAAAAGAAAGACCTGTGATAGGAAAGCAGAGGGAGTGAAGATACTCTTTTTAATACATTTCTCTGTATCAGCTGTAGCATGCTAAGAAGGGAGAGAAATTCAGAAAATTTTGAATGTTCATAGTAAGTTGTCCTACCAGCAACTCAGGTTCCTGTTTTGATGATTTTCTTTTCTTTGACTCCTCTATTTTCTTTAAGGCCTTATTCGATTACAAGAGCTCATCAAGGCTCCGTCACGATACAACCTGAGACTAAAAATCCGTCAGTTACCAGCTGACACGAAAGATGCAAAGCCATTGTTAAAGGAGATGAAAAGAGGAAAGGAATTCCATGTAATCTTTGACTGCAGCCATGAAATGGCAGCAGGCATCTTGAAACAGGTAATCCTCATTTTTCTTCAGATGACCTAATATTCTTTCTTTAATAATATAATAAATGGATATAATGATATCCAGTCTTAATGGCTTTTAACAAGCAGTTAAATTGTATGTTAGTTTTACTGAGGCCTAACCGAAAATCAGCCAAGGCTTTCAGAGATAATTTTATTGGCACCTGTAATGATATCTGCTTCCATTATCTTTTTTTTTTTTTTTTTTTTTTTTTTTAAAGAAACAGCTTGATTTGTCTGTGTGGGGGGAGGAAAGGTATTTCATAACACACATCACAGAGAAAAGGTAATGCCTTGGCATTTTGGAGAATTAATGCTTTGAGCTAGTGTTTTAAATGCTTGCTTAGAGTTATTTTATATATATTTTTTCTGATTAAAGCTTCTAAATTGTGTAATTTTATTCAAGTAGTAATATTTGAATAGTATGCTGTCGAATTAGCACAATAGTGGAATCCTCTGGAAGGACAGAACTAATTGATATTTTTAGAGCCATATTCTACTCCTTTAGTAATAAGTCTGTGAACACATTTGGACAGATGCTTTCAAAGTGTTTGCTCTGTTGCGTACAAATAAGATGAGTAGGCAAGAGATACCAGAAACCCTAATACTTACAGTATTTTTATTGCTGAAGCATATTCCAGTGCTGTCTTCAAAGAGAAGATGGTAATACACGAAGAATGGAGCTTGTAATAAAGCTGACAGTAAACCTGAAGCACACAACAAATGCATGCCTTTGAGTATCTTCTGTAATGCAGTGAGCTAGACCCACAGACTTGGAATTCTTTAAAGACCATTTTTCTCATAGTTTTTCAATTGAGCTATGACTTGCAATTAGGTTAGGAAACATACCTGAAACAAAACAGTGTTCTGCGTTTCTAATGCACAGCTTTTAGTGACTGCAATTCATATTCATATTATGTTTGCTAGCATATTGTATCATTTAGTTCAAAAATAAAGTAAATACATTCTTTAAGATTTGAAAAAAGGTCTCTTGTTAATGATACCTCAGGGTACAGCTGTGGGTACAATTAGAAGAGTTGGTAAGCATGCATGGATACTATCATTTGTTGCTTTATTGTGCGCTGATTAAAATTCTTTCATTAATTCTTAGTTATTTTAATATCTGCTGACAGTTTTTGGTCTTCACTTAATGTAAGGCAGTGTAATTAGTCCAATTGTTTAGCCTAAATCATTAAATGTATATTTAATTCCTTTAACATCTTAAAAATGCAGATGGAAAATATTAATAGCAGTACAAAGCTGCAGTACTACAATAACTCAATCAACATACATTATTTATGCAGTACCTAGTAGTTTTTACGTGAAAGGAAACTTTTATTTCACTGTATACAACATTGTGAAAAAAAAATGAGTAGAGAGAAATGGGAGGAAAATGAAAACCATTCTGTATTTAATCATGTTCCAAGATCTGAGAATGAGCATGCAACTTCTTTAAGTCAAATTATGAACCGTTTTATCAGCCTACTGTGCTTGTCCTGGAGAATATAAAAAGAGGCTACAGGAGCAGTTCTTTAATCTTTTTACAATTTCTTTAATCTTTTAGTTGTCCATCTAGCTTCACTATTGCAATGTTTTAGAAGTGTCTAAAATTGGTAGTTCTTCAGCTGAGCATGACTCTGCTTTCAAAATTGACAAAAAAAGTATGTTAAGAAAATTTTGATGATATCATTCCAAATGCACTGTGTATAAATGTTTGCTAAATATAATAATAAATATAGGCATTTATTTAGATAAAGATTGGTTTGGATATATGAATTAACTGAATGTCTCTCGAAATGGAGGGGTGAACCTGAGAAGACATGACAATGGATTTCTTCTTGGGATGAATATTGTAATGATTAAAAATGAAGATGGGAGTAAAAGGTGGGAATAAAACCAGTTTGGAAATAAAGAAAAAAGAGTACCATGAGAGATCAAAATCAGTGAAATGACAACTACTGTTTTCTGGTCAAAAATACATCACAAAAGGAAATAAAAAACTCGCCATTCAGACAACATGATTGTATCAAAACAAATGTCAATGGTTACTACATCGTCAGGTAACCAGGGAAAGCAGTCAATATTTAAAATTTTCTTGTGGAGATATTTAAAATATTCTTATGGAGAGATTGCTTGGAGAGTGAAATCCCTGAGTGTAAATGGATGTTTATATGACTTTATTAGAGAATAATTAAAATGCTAACAGTGTTTGGTGTTGTAAGGTTTCTACCTTGAGTTGTGATATTTCTCATGAGATAATGGTCTTCCTGTGTTTTACAGAATTCAATTTGCTGTTGGTAGACTATACTCCAGTTCTAAATACAGGCAAAGGCATCCTTTGAAAAAGTGTTGTTACAATTTTTGCCAGTCTTGTCAAAGCTAAAAGCTCTGATCTGCAGCTGCTATTTCAATTTTGCTTTAGCTTTTCAATTCTGTTTGGAAAAGAACATACAGACTAGTCATTTATTCTTTTCTCAGACAAAGTCACAAGTAAAGAAGCTCACACAGCCTTCAAAGCTGAAAATTCTCTTGTATACAAATTCTGCTATTATTACAATTGTATAATTATTGCCTTCAATGCACTTAAGGAGGTGTAACTGGTAGAAAATTGGCAAAGAATTCTCTTTGTAATTCATGGAGAGTAGGAGAATATTCTGTATTTGTGTAGCCTTTTTAACAGTGCTAAAGCGAGGTACAAAAAATACTATCAAACACTAAAATGTTTATATAAATGGTACTAGACTGTGGCAGCTTTTGTGTAGGATAAGAAGATATTGTGTATCCATACATGCTCTTCAGGTGAAAAAGCACGTGATGCAGTGGTGAGATATCTCTAGCTTATTGCTTTAAAAGAATATCTACAAATATTTGTTTTTACACAGTTAAGAAAAAAGAATGAACATTTTAAAATGCACAGTTGATCAGAAACTATTTGATATTACTTAACAAGACATGAAGATGCCGAGACACTGTATCTTGCTAGTAAAAATGTACATAAAGAGCATTTTCTTTCATGGCTGGAAAAATGTATATGCCTGAAGTATATGCTTGGGTCCTTGTTTTAAATGCATATCACTAATCAAAATAGAAAAAAAAATCCTGTTCGGTTATTCTTTTTAGGGTGATGGGGAGCTCAATAATGAATGAAAATATTGTCAATTGTAATTTTGTGTGGCAACTTAATGCATCCATTAGTATGTAAAACTATAAGCCTCTTTCCCATTTACTGCTCTAAACAGTCTAATAATATTCTTTGTATCAGATGATCTGGTTCATAAATTTCTCTAATAGTCAGTAATCTGCTCTAACTGCTAGGAAATGACTTGCTTGACCTAATTTTAGTACAATTCCAACCCAGTCATCTTCTGCAGCTTTTCATTTGCAGTGTAAGTGTGATAAAAATGTATTATGTGAACTCAGAAACATTAATCTTTTGTTTATTTTTTTAAGGCTTTAGCTATGGGAATGATGACGGAATACTATCACTATATCTTTACCACACTGGTAAGTGGCATATAACAACATACGGATGACATCTAGCAAAGTTGTTACTTTCCTTAATTATATTATCTGACAAATCAAGAAAAAAAGTCTGTAGAATGAAGTGTGTGTACATTATGTTTTCTCTGTTGAGTTTTCTTTCTTTCAGTTAAAACTGATCAAGATGATTTAATTATTGTTCAACAGTGTGCCCTGGAATCTGGCAGATCTGAGTAAATGACTCTTTAGTACTAATTTTAAACTTAAATAGAGTTAAGTAGATAATAGAGTTGTGTGCCTTTCTGTTTTCCTTTGTGTTCAAATTTACCTATTTAGATTACAGTGCATTAAGCATCCTAAAACACAAGCCATTTCAAGCACAAGGAAGAAGTGACTTCATAAAACCATGCTTGAAATGACCTATGTTTAAAATTTCATGCATGTTTAAGTCCTAAACAAAATGAATCCTTTGTGATAGGGTGGACAGTTCATCTCAGAATCACAAAACAAGTTTACTGAAAATATTAATATGGAAATAGCTTTTCGAATAGAAAGCATAGTAAATTCTGAAGTTCATTAGAACTGTTAAGGCTCGGCACAAATATCTCACATTATAGAATGGCAAGTTGTGCTATCGTGGATTTAGGATTGCACGCAACTGAATTTCCTTCATTAGTCTCAGATTTTCAGTCTGTGTCAAATTTCATTTTGATGTTGTGATGAAAATTGCATCTTTGAGTTGTATGCTGTCCATTAGCATTTTATTTTTATTCTTAATGTTATGTTTAAAAATCAAAATTTCTGTCATTCTTGCTTCCTTGTTAGTACATTAGCTTTTTTAGGAGCAACAAGGACTACATTCTTTTGGAGCTATCAAACAATAATTTAATGTGCACAAATTATAGTTTCTTATTTTGCAGTGTAACTTTGGTGCTTGCATCAGAAATTAGTTATTTTGATATATTAATTGCTTCTCACCTGACATGTTGAAAGTCCTGTCAAATAAATTTTCCAGCCATGGTGTTTATAGCAGTCTGCTGTGTACTCTCCCATGATTGATTCAGGGTCTAATGCAGAAGCTCATTAATACACCAACCTGTGTGTATTTGTAATATATGGACATAATATTGTTTTGTACATTTATTATATTCCAGTGTAAACATGAGTGTGTTTGGATTAAACAATTACATCTGAGTTTTTGAGTTTTTTTTCAAAGCAAAAATTGACAGGATTTTTAAGAGAAATGTGAAACATAGTTCTAGTCAGTCTTTCATTTGAAAAAAAAAAAGTTTCTTTAGAAAGAGGAAATGAATTAAGTTATCTGTAAATATATAACTTTTGACCCCAGTATATATCAAGTATCATATATAGGAAATGGTATTGTAATTACTACATGTAATTGAAAACAGGTAGTGCCTGGTATCTGTGGTTGATTTTTAGAAAAAACAGTGTTAACTATTTAACATATAATACTGAATTATATTTTGGTTTTCCATAGTACAATATTATGTTTTCTTCAGTTCTAGTCAGTAAATAAATGGATTTGGGGAAATATAACAAACTACTATTTCACGGCAATTTAAACTGTATTAAACTGTAAGCAAAGAGTAAATTAAAAAGGAAATTAAAGACAAAGTTTGGAGAATTTCTGTCTTCAGTGAAACCAGAAACATGTTGCTTGGAAGTAGTGTCTCATTATGCCACTTTAAAAATTTATTTAAAAGGAAACAGAAAAGCCAAGAAGTAAACCAAATGAAAATTCATTTGATGTGCTTAGCTAAACCAAATGAGTCATGGCTATTTGTTCATGAAATATTGAAATTTAATCAGTTGGCAAATGTTACACTTGTAGAGAGAAATTCCTAATCAAGAATTGGTCTGTGTTTATTATTGGTAGATATAAAGAATGCTTTTGGTTCAATTTAAGCCATAATCAAAAGCTGCAGGCCATGTACAGTCTTCTTGTTCCATCCTCCCATTTAAATGTCTAAAGATATGTAAGTTTCATACAGAGAGAAAATGCAGGAAGACTGCTCTGTTTATCATGTAAAGTCTGTTTCTGGTAAGCCAAAAAAGAGTGTTTTTAGGGATTAGTAATAATATTTATGCCTACTGGCATACTACACTTACGTAGCTCAGAAAGTAATGTCACCTATTTATTTCTATGGAAACAGATACAAAGAATACCACACCATTTGATAGAGTGGATTCACAGATACAAAGCACTGTTTTTCAGTGTATTCAACACCATTAGCTATGCATTTTCAGCAGCGATGAACAAGAGGCTGAATCCTGCACTTGTAAAAATCTGCATGACCTTCCAGGACATGGCTTGTCATTCACATCTCTGCCACCACTACTAAAATGTACCAGCCATCACGTCACTGTGCTCACATCCACTGTTTTGGTATCCATAAACATTCAGCAAGCATCAATGAATGTCAGTGGGTGCCATTTTTTCAGCATGGAGGATTTCAATTAAACCCCTTGCCTTCTCATATGCATTTCCATGTCAGATTCTATTTTGTCAGACTTCCCCTCTGATTTTATCTGCTGCACTCCAACAAAATTTAATGGAATACTGGTGTGAAGGTTCAACCTCTACTGCCATGCCACCAAAATCTGCCTCTAACATTGTGGGCCAAAAGAATAAAATAGAAGTCATTACTATTGGAGCTCATAGTCCTGCTACCGAGCTTAACGTTTCCTATAAGACTTGGTTATTTTTTGTTGTGGTTGTTAAAGCAATTGAAGTTCTTCTTCTGTGAACTGGGCTGTTGGTCAGCTGAGTTATTTGGCCTGAGTTATTTGACGTATGCTGTCCTCCGAATAAACAGAACATATTTCCTTGCATATGCAGCAACTGTAGTACTGCATCTCAATCTCAAAGTTGAAAATGCAGTATATCAAAATATTTATGTAATGTTTATTTTTTTCAGGACCTGTTTGCCTTAGATGTGGAACCTTATCGGTATAGTGGTGTTAATATGACAGGATTCAGAATTTTAAACACGGAAAATAGCCAAGTGTCATCTATCATTGAAAAGTGGTCTATGGAGCGATTGCAAGCACCTCCTAAGCCTGATTCAGGTTTGCTGGATGGATTTATGACGGTATGAATATCAGTGTTTAGTCTTTTTTTTTTTATATGCTTGTGAACATATCCCCCACCATCCCAATTTTCCATTTCTGTGACGAAAAAATTTTTTGAGGCATGGAGACAAATATTATTGTGATTATTATTCAGACAATAACTGGCGTTTTATTTTAATATTCTACAGGCTCAAAACATATTGTTGGTGAACATAGTGTAGCATCATGTCAAATCCCAGCCAAAATCAAGCTAAATCACATTGTCTCTGCCTTTTTATTTTCTTTCTTATTTATTTAACTTCTTTATCATGTTTTCTATTTCATGTCTGCAGAATTCTTTTTTAAAACATAATTTATGAAAATTACAAAGAATCCTGTCTTACTACCCTTTCCAGTTTCTATGCACTTACTTAAACAATACATTTTTATTTTTTTATATTTTCTTTCATTGTTGTTATTCTCCAGTCTCTGCTCAGTTCCTGAAAATGAAAATCACTTTCATCCAAATAAACTTTCATTGCTGAGTTTTCATTAACTCTCTTGCCTTCATTTATTTGTTGGAATTAAATCTAATATGGTGCTAAAAGGAATGGATTTATTTGAAATGTATCCTACATTAGATCTACTTTGTTTTTGAAATTAATTGGAATTATCAAATTTGCGATTTCTAACATCTTTGCTGATAAGAGTTCTATTGCTCTTTAGAATTTTAGAAGACATTTAATATTCAATTTGAAAAAAATAACCTTCTGTTTCTTGAAGATTCATATCTTAGCTATATAATAACTTCGTAGATTATGTTAGATGAACCATGTAACATAAGTAGTCTTGTGAACAACTGTTTCTGATGATAGGATTTAAAGATTCTATAGATACTATATACTAAATGAAAATACGTATTTTTAAAAGTTGTCTTTTTGTCTTGTTTTTAGAAAACTATCCTTTTAAAATATTTTTTTCTTCTATTTTTCTGTTATGTATAGTATTTAATATAAAAATTGGAAACATTTTAAGATTAATTTAAGTAATAGTTTTATTGTGCTGCACTTTTTAAGTGTAATATGCTGGGATCTGTAAAGATTCGTTGTTCTTTTCCCCAAGTAATTCCAAATAAGCAAGTTAGTCCCCCAAAATTCTGGAAATGTTTGAAGGATGCATGTAGTTCATGTAGAGCTACTGATTATGATTTGATGGTATTGTTTCGTGCTTTCTTGCTGCATTAATACTTTAATTCTTTGATTTTTAACTTTTTCAAAGTAAACATCGTAGCAATTCATCTCACTCATTGGAGTTGTATATTTTAGGCATTGATCAAAGATTTAATTGACCTCAGACATTTGAGGTCAAGATCAGTAGCAGTAGTTACATTATCAAAACACTGGGCTGCGGTCAATAAAGTCACAGAGTGATAGAAACTGGAATAGAGTTCCAGGAGCCATTCTCATGGTTTTGTTTTTTGCGGTGCTGTAAAGAAAGCGATATTCTTAGAAAAGTTTGTGTTGTGATGCAGAAGCTTATTATTGGTAGCATATTACTGCATAAGATTGTACATTACAGCAATACTTTCAGGATAGACAAAGAAATGCATGAAAAACATATGGGATTCTCTTGTTTACCCTTAAGAGCCCTCTCTGTACTTCTGAATGCTTTCTGTAGTTACAGGAACCAAGTATTCGTACTAACTCTGATGAATATTTGATGGGAATTGTTTGTGGAGGAGAAGCATCTAAATGTAATTTCATTACCTGAGTTTTAGATACCTGAGATATACAGGTATAATTTAAAGGCCTAAGAATCTTGTCAAGTTTTAAGGGGTTAAAAAGATTTTATGATCTAGGACTTAGAAGCAGAAAAGGCATAAAAAGGATATGAATTTTAAAACAAATACCTTTGGAAGGCGTAAAATAAATTTATGTCATGATGTCTTTGCTCAAAGTTCTTTCTGTACTCAGTGGAATAAAATAAGTCATTTTATTGACTGTCAATAGTTGTTAGGTTAGACAAATTTGACTTCCATTTCACTGAAGTTAATGTGTATTTAAAGTCAGAAATACACTGAGGAATCAAAGATGCTGCACAGATATTGATTGCTGCTAAGGAATACTCTATTAAAGTGATATAGGCTGATCTGGAAAAGTTGTTTTATTTTCATTGGTTGCTAATGATGGCAGTTTATCCAGAAAAACAGTAGCAAAATCCTGCTTAACAGGAATGGCTTTAGCTTGAGCCAAAAAAAAAAAAAAAAAGTCCTTTAACAAGGTGTTAAAACATCTGTAAGTAGAGAATTTGCCAAATAAAAAAATCTAAGGTATTTATTTCTAGGAGCAGAAACATCAGGCGAGTCTGATTGGTTTTGAGTGGTATAAAACCAGGAACTTTTTGATCACAAAATTTATAAGCTCAGTTGGTGTTTGTGTTATGTCCTTCTTCCAAAATTTCCACCACATGCTTATACATGATGCCAGAGTTAGAACTGTCAGTTAAACCCTGACATTTAATTAAATTTAATATTTTGTTTTTAGTGATTCATAGATTCCCCAGTCTTAAAGTTTACTGGCTTTAAGCTATTTTCTATAGGCATATATAACTCTCTCATTAGTATACCAACATCATAAAAGAGAGTATAAAATTTCTTCTTGTCTCTTTGGAAGATTCCAAATCAAATCTCCAATGGTGGAGCCTATTGATTCAAAGCACTTTTTCCTTTGTTTCCAGGCTGTTGCTCAGGACAACTCTGGGAAGGGTGATGCTTTAGCACACTTGAAAAGATTAGAGGCAACAAAAAAAAATTCCAGCAGACTTCATTCTCCTTTTTTCGGCTTCCAAATTTCATTTGTACAGGCTTTGAAAAAAACCATTTCAACTACTTAATGAATGCTATCATATTCTATTATTTAATAAATAATTTTAAAATAAAAATGTCATCTGATATCAGGAATAACCACAGTATATCTGATTTCTTCTATCTATCTCTCAAGAGAATCTGGAAATATTCAGTATCTTTACTTTTGGATGTGTTGTGTCAGAATACACGCATTTTCTTTACACAAGCTTCTTGTGATAAAAGGTTTTGCTTGTATAACTATTCATAATAATAAAATGGGTATAGAAAAATTTATGAACAGTGAATATTTTTGTTATGTCCTGTTATAATACGTACTGTATTAACATGAAGATATACTGTAAAACAGAGGAACAAGAAACTTTACTTTGGTATACCTGACTTACTATTAAGTCTGTCAAGTAGAACATAGAAGGAAAAAGAAGCACAATAAAACAATATAAATGCATTCCTACATCTGTGTATGACAGTCGTCATTCAAACCAAGCAGATATGAATTGAGTGAGTTCAGAATTCTACTATGCTGCTATTAGTCTTCCATAGTGTTTTATGCCTCGAGTCAGAACTTAGCATTCATAATTAAGATGACCTAACAAGTTCTGCTGCTTAATTAACATGAAGTTTTCATTACTAATTGCTTTTGCAGTCATCTGATTTAGCTATCTGCTTTCATGTTACGTAGGAAAGAGAGTGCTTTATTCTAATCTGATTATTAATTCTATGCTTCATTGTTCACTTCAGTACTTGCATATGGCAGGTGCAAGGAAGCACTGAGGTACTTGAATATACTATAGCTAATATCAGTACTGGGTTTCCTCAGACAAATAATAGTTTGGGTCTGATACATTTCGTAGGCTGCTGTATAGAATGGAGAACTGTGCTTTCTCGTTCCATTATTATTTCTCCTGTTTTTTTTTTTTTTTTTTAAATAATAATTATTCCTCCTTACCTTTCTGGACATGGTGTGTTTTTCAAGGTTATTTCTTCTCCAACATGGAATGTATTTCTCGGCATATGAAAGCCAATTTTAGTAGAAATTGAAAGTGCTGTCAAATACTGAGGGCAAAAATGTAGAGCATTTTTACATACCAAGGATGGGCTCATGGTATATTTCTGTGTATGAAGTTTTAATCTAATTTAAAAAAACAACTTCATGAATAATACTAAAAAAAGCCCTTAGGAATAAAGATTTGAAATTTGTAAGAGCTGATGTGTAGCCTTCCTTAGGAGGAAGATAGATCCAAGGATCTTTGATCGAAAGAATAGGCAGGGCATTCCCTCTGAAGAGCTGTCTAGGACGTTCATTGTAAACTAATCCTTTAGCATGATACAATAAAAATGCTGAAATGATAATTGCTTTGGAATTTTAAATGAAAATGAAAAAGAGAATAATGTAAATTTGTGTAAGAGTAGGAGAGGAGGAGGCTAGTTAGATGTGAATGGTCAACAATGGTCTATTTTCAGTAATATTAAACTATTATAGTTGAAAAATCCTGTAATGAATATGACTGGTGAGTAAATGCCATGTTAAATGGTCAATTATAATCAGATGAAATAATCTGATAACCAGCAGAGCATTTTGGCCTACTTTAAGATAAACCTTTTTTTAATCATATTAAACTAATTTCATTAAGATAATACAGTAGAAAAGTAGACTTTTTGAAATTGTAGACAATAAAAGATTAAAAGGATGAGGGAAGACTTTGCAATCATATCACTTGTAGCTTAGAAGTCGTCATAAACTAGAATTTAAAAAAGTGGCCCAGTTTTTGGCATGATAAAACCAAGGCTTACTAAAGGTTTTAATGAAAATGGGAAGTAGCTCCCACATTAGATAGTTGGATGGGAATAATACTTAGAGTATCATTCTACTGGTTTGGAAGGACAAGTATGTGTTTGCCAGCTTCAATATCCTACTGAAATAACATTTTATACAATTGACTTGAAACCACATGTCTCTGGCTCATTGTGATTGAAGTTAGGTGAGAAGAGTGATATAAGAAGAAGCATGAGTTAAAAATACTACAGAAGTTAAGGAAGAGATTTTAACCAAGAATTATTAAAACTAAGCTTTTAGTTAATAGCTCAAGAAATCAGGAAGATGCAAAATTGGAAATGTACACTATTAGTAATACTAGTATTTCATATAACTGGTTTCTTTTTTAAAAGTCTAATTTTGTTCTCTCCCTTTTCCTTTTCCTTTTTTTTTTTCCCAGCAATCTACAGAATTCTCTGGTTACCTTTCTCCCAAATAAAGCAAAATTTTATGATGCATGCAAGATTTTCCTTCAGTATGCTTCTGAAGCTAAATGGTCAAATGACTTCCTTCATTTGACCTAACTCATCCTTCACATCCGGATATTTCATAACTGTACAAAGTCATTTAAAAAGTAACATTATTACACTAGATACAAATTCTACACTGTGAAGAAGAAAGTTATATTAAAGTTGTTTTCTTTTTTTTATTGTTACTTGGGGGTGAAAAATAGATTCAGTGCAAGTGTGACATTTTGATTTGTTGAATTAGTGTTTTAATGAAGTTTAGGTGCTTATCTAGACATGCTGACAGATTATGCAGCTGCTTTACTTCCTGCTAATTCCCTAGAGTATGTTCTGATTTCTTTAGAATAATAAATTATTTAATATTTGTTTGTGTGTATATCTGATATGGTAATCTCTTTAATCTAGTGATAAGTTGTTTTATGGGATATGAACAGGACTTCCAATTTGGTGAATAACTTGTTACAAATTAGTCATTTAGTTTTTTTTTTACAGCAGGAAGATATTTGTGAAATTGCAATTTTTTATCTGCATCTAACAACTGAATGTAATTTATATTTGAGGTAGCAGGCACGGTGACTGGACAGAAGGATTTGATGAGAAAAGGGTGCAGTTAGCATTCATGAAGGTGAAAAAATCCATAAAAGAGAAATGTTCATTTCAGATCAGCCTCAGAGTGTGATTTAGAGCTTCAGAGAGGGGAGCTTGCTACATGGAGAACTTCATAATTATCCCTTTAGCAAAAGGTATTTTCTGGATTTGCTATGTTCAGTAGAACAGTGTGAAAGCAACTGTGTACTTCAAAGAGAATCCTAAACAATTGCTGATTGCTCCATTACTGTCACGGTGTTATCTAAGGATCTGTGTCCGTGACAGGGGGACAGCAGGCCCGTAGGCTCAGAAAAGAGAGAAAGGAGAAAAAAACCAAACAAAACTGGCGGGTTAGGGGCCGGCCTGGACTGGTCTGGCGGCTAGTGCGGCAGGGGACTCGGCCTGGGGAAGACAAAGGGAAAAGGGGAAAGGTAGGGAACTGGTAGACGGATCTAAAAACAGCGGCACCAATCTGAGCAGGAACGTTAATTTACTAAATATTATATCGAAATTGAGGCCAGTAAATCAAACAGAGAGAGTTACAAGCTGAGATTCTCACACCGTAAGCTGCAGCGGGACCACGTGCTTCTCAGCCGGGTAGGAAGGAAGAGAATCCTGGTCTGCAGGGCAGCTTCACCAGCCCATCCAGACGCAAACACCCCTGGGGTGTGCAGCTCCTTCCCTCCCCCTCGGAGAACCAAAAACACCCAAAAAAGGCAATCCCCAGAAATCAGGCCATTAACTCTTTCTTGCCAGTACTTTACATGATGTTATGATGTGGAATACTGACAACAAAAAATCACAAAACCATGACAATTACAAGCTAATAATCTCCCCTAGGCACATTTAACTTCATGAGTTTAGGGATTGTGCAAGATTTTGTGCTATGTTTTAGAAATGATATGTCAGATGAAAATTAATCACATTATTAAATATTTGACTCCTGCTTGTAGTCTTTGTTATTATTTTAGGAGAAAAGATCTTTCAGAAACTTGCAGTCCTGTCCTTGAAGCAAAGATATGTATGTGTTGTGTAGCATTTATGAGAAATAAATTGCAGCTCATATCCTGTGGAAGATATAAAATTATACCAGATGTGTTTGAGGGTACATGCAGATATTTGTAAATACAGTAATATTTATATAATACTTGCATGTTAGAACACTCCTGCTACGTCTTCGTGAAGTAATAGAGGGAACTCTAAATGTAACAGCAAGTAGGAAAATGTCAGAACTTGTGCAACCTGCAAAAGCTCATACATAGTCTGTAAGGCTAGTGAGAGCATAGGTTATTTTTTGAAATAGGAATGTAAGTGCCTTTACTCATGAAATATTCAAGTATCTGCACTGTATGAAATTTAAAGTCTAAGGACTGCAACCCAATAAACAATAATCACCTGTGTCCAAGAAGACAGTTTTCATAAGAGAAGCATTTTGAAATTCAGTTTTATCATTCATTTATGCACTGCATTTATTGTAAATTTTCAAGAAAGGTGAACAAAATGTAGTATTACTTTTATTCTGTTTCTTTGCTGTTATGAGTAAAGAATGCTATTGTTAGGAGCAGCAAAAGCAAAAAAAAAAGCTGGTAATCAGCAGAGATTTTTGTGATATGAACCATTCTAGCAACCACTGTGTTTACAGTTTTAGGGCATGTAATGGTGGCAGTGGAGCCATGAGTTAAGTAACAATGCAAATCATTTAATTTCTGGAGTGAAAAGAACCAGTAATTTAGACCTTACTGTGTGCTTACCAGCTTCACAGTGGCACTGCCTATTAGTTACCATTGATAGGTACTCAACAGTGAGAATTAAACTTTCGTTGAGGGTAAATTCCAGGTCCTATGGAACTCAGAGTATGTATCTAATTTGACTAGACTTTGCTTTGCTATAGGCATCCCCAGCTTAGTAATTAAATATGGTAATGTATAAAGTCTGCTCTGAAAATAATGCCTCCTATTTTATTATGTTGTCCCATAATGTCAGAGCTGGATATTGGAGGTATAGCAGTAGAGGTTGAACCTTCCCTCCAATATTCCGCTACATTTTGTTGGCACGTGACAGATAGCAGCAGAGGGGTAGTCTGACAAAAACACGTCTGACATGGAAGTGTGTGAGTAGCAGAAGGGTGTAGTTGAAAAAATTGCACCTGTTGACATTCAGTGATGCTTGCTGAATGTTTGTGCAGATCAGACTGTGGATGTGAGCGCAGTGAGGTGGTGGGTGGTACATTTTAGCAGTGACAACAATGATGTGAAAGACAGGACACATTCTGGATGGCCATGTAGATTTTTATGATTGCAGCATACAGGCTCTTGTTCATAACTGGCAAAAATGCATAGCTAATTGTGGCAAATGTTGAAAAATCATAGAGACTGTAAGTATGTCTCAGAATATTCAGGTTGCTAATTTGATCATAGTTTGGTAAGCGCTCTGCTCATTATTTTGTTACATCATGAAAAACAGGCGTGTGTTACATTTTCTGTTACAGCTAATGTTTACTAATTACTAGACTATTTGACATAGCTGGTGGGAATAAGCAAGCTTCTGGGCATGCATTCTCTCTGCTGAAAAAGCTGGAGGGCTATATGCCTGAATGTTTTCCCATTTCTACATATATATATATGTGTATATTTGCCTAGTAAAAGATATTGCTTCTCCTTATAATTTTTTTTTCCTTATTTCATTGAGCAGCAGCAAACTGTTTCTTATTTTAGATGGGCTCATATGCCAAGGAGTAATGCTATTTCCTATCCAGAACACCATGGACTCAATTTCAGTGCCTTTCCATATTCCACAGAATATTGTACCTGGCCTCCACCTCCCCTTCCATAAGAGCACAGGTCTCTTTTAAATCCGCAGTCATGTCTGCCCACCTTCTGTGGATGTGGCAGATACCTCTGAGAATTTCAGATGGTGCTATATGCCTGTATTTAGGCAGCTTAATCAAACTTCTAGCTGGAATTGTATCAGTGACTATATTTTCCTCTTAAACAGTCCAGTGGGACTATAGTGGTCACAAGCACACATACATTAAACAACCTGTGAGAGTATTCAAGCATCGGCCTGAAACTGCGTGTGGATACCTTCACGTCAGGCTGGAAACAAAACTGATGTGCTTTCATTATTGTATATTTTCTTTATGAACCTGAGGCCATTGCAGTCTTAAGCTACATTCAACATAGGAAATAGGTACCAAAATACCGTGCTAGATGCAACGAAGAGAATCAACTATCACGTTGTAAAATAAATATTTCAGATATCACAGTTTTTACACTCTTCATACTCCCACTTCCCAAGTCCTGAAAATCTATCTAGTGTAAACAGCAGAGATAGGATATCCTATTTAAAATAATTAGAGGATATGTGATCTCCTGGAAATACTAAAAAAAAATAAATCCTAATTTTAATGCAATAGAATCATAGAATCATAGAATAAGCTAGGTTGGAAAAGACCTACAAGATCATCCAGTCCAACCATCCACCTACCACCAATAACCCCACTAAACCATGTCTCTCAACGCTATATCTAAATGTTTCTTGAACACCTCCAGGGACAGTGACTCCACCACCTCCCTGGCCAGCCCATTCCAGTGCCTGACCACTCTTTCAGAAAAGTAGTGTTTCCTCATGTCCAGCCTAAATCTCCCCTGGCACAACTTGAGGCCATTCCCCCTTGTCCTGTCACTAGTTATAAGAGAGAAGAGGCCGACCCCCAGCTCACTACAACCTCCCTTCAGGTAGTTATAGAGAGCAGTAAGGTCTCTCCTGAGCCTCCTCTTCTCCAGACTGAACAATCCCAGCTCCCTCAGCCGCTCCTCATAAGGCCTGTGCTCCAGACCCCTCACCAGCTTCGTCGCCCTCCTCTGAACACGCTCCACGGCCTCAATGTCTTTCTTGCAGTGAGGGGCCCAAAACTGGACACAGTACTCGAGGTGGGGCCTTACCAGGGCTGAGTACAGAGGGAGAATGACTTCCCTACTTCTACTGGCAACACTATTTCTGATACAAGCCAGGATGCCGCTGGCCTTCTTGGCCACCTGGGCACAATGCTGGCTCATGCTCAGCTGAACATCAACCAATACTCCCAGGTCTGTTTCCTCTACACAGTCTTCCAGCCACTCTGCCCAAAGCCTGCAGTGTTGCCTAGGGTTGTTGTGGCCAAAGTGCAGGACCCGGCACTTGGTCTTGTTGAACCTCATCCCATTGGCTTCAGCCCAGAGATCCAGCCTGTCCAGATCTCTCTGTAGGGCCTTGCTACCCCTAGGCATTTTGACACTTCCTGCCAGCTTGGTGTCATCTGCAAATTTACTGAGGGTGCTCTCAGTGGCCTCATCCAGGCCATCAATAAAGATATTGAAAAGGACAGGCCCCAGCACCGACCCCTGGGGAACACCACTCGTGACCGGTCACCAGCTGGATTTAACTCCATTCACCACCACTCTCTGGGCCCGGCCCTCCAGCCAGCTCCTTACCCAGCAAAGAGTGTACCTGTCCAAGCCATGGGCTGCCAGCTTCTCCAGGAGAATAGTGTGGGAGACAGTGTTGAAACCTTTGCTGAAGTCTAGGTGGACCACATCAACAGCCTTTCCTTCATCCCCCGGGCGGCTCACTTGATCATAGAAGGAGATCAGGTTGGTCAAGCAGGACCTGAATAGAATCATTTATTCAAGCCTGGAGGTGAAAAAGTTTTATTTTGTAAAGAATATTCTATGCACGTCATTTCTCTCAACATTTATAACGAAGAAATCCTGTTATTTTTCTTCCCTTCCGTTATTTGTAGCAATGAATGTACTGGATATTCTTTTTTTTTTTTTTTTATTGAGCTGTTTGTTGAAGCTTGAATTCAACAAAATGTTAAACACGCTTTCTTGCTGAGAAATCAACATAAAGCTTCTCAATAGTCCTGTTGTAGTCAACTGGATGATGGCATTTGATGTGAAGTAAGCAGTTTGTCTAAGTGGGTCTTCAGAAGTTGCTTAAATGAAAGATACAGTTTTATGTACATTATTTTGTTACACTCCTTCACACTTTTACTTTGGGTCAGGGCTGAGAATCTGAAGGTGTTTCTGAGTATGGAGGACAATCCCTTTTCAGTATTTTCATGATAAGTGACAGTTCAGAAAATACCATTTTGCAAATAGTCTACACCTGATGATAGGATTGATGTCACTGTTGCTTACGTAAAAGATAAACTGCTCCTCATTCTCAAAAAGTTTTATTTCACATATGGATTTTCTACAGAATGTTTATACTTGAAATTATTGATTTTGCAGAGTGTAGGTGTTATATATATATATACAAAAGGCTTCATACACAGTTCTAATCTTAAATTAAACCTGAAGATTAATAGTCAGTAGTAAATGATGTTAGTCTTAGGCGATTTTGGATTTCTTAGTCTTTTACTTGCCTAAAATACAAAGCAGGCAGTTATTCTGATATAAATTACACAGATCAAATTAGATTGTTGATTCATTCTAAGTAAAATAACTCTATCTGAACGAATGTTCTTGTCTGCAATATTTTTGAAAAGAAACATATTTATTTTTTCATCTTTAAGCAGAAAAAAAACCCTTTTGTTATAATACTCATCTTTTTCTGTCCTAATTTTCTGAGCATTCTGCACACTGTGATTCATATTTCATGTTAATATGGTTGCTAGAAGTAGGAGGTCTTATGCAGGCCATATCACAGTGTGTATACCTAGAGTTGGAACCAGGGATCATAAAGTTAACAGCTGGAGGACTGCCAGCTTGTTTCACTGAGTTTTTAGACTAATTTAGAGTGTGTTTTCCACAAAACTTTCTGACTGGACTATCCTGGACTCCATGGGGAAAACTGGCATACCTACATATGCCTTTTGATTAGTGATAGGTTTGATACAAATTTTCTAGTTGGTAGTGTAATAGTGCTTTGTATTCCCCAGAAGTGTGTTGACTTTCACTGTTTTATTATCTGTTGACTGCAGAGTGAAAATGAGCTCCTGTAGAAGATGTTGAGGCTCAGGGATTAATTGGGTGATTTATTTGTGCATTTATAAAGTCTGCTGTAAATGTCTGTAAAAACAACATATAAAAAATTACATAGAAACCAATATAGTAGCAGTTGTTCAAAGAGGAAAGTACTGTAATGTATTTTTTAGTCTTCTGAGAATTAAATTTATTTGAGGGTTGTTTTCATGTTCTTTTTCATTGGTAGAATACATTTTAAAGAGGATGTATCTTCGATCTCCAAAATTCTTTATCTTCTGTGAATATTTCTATTCTGTTTCTGCCTCTGAAAATGGTTTTCATTTTAAGTTCTCCTTTTATTTTGGTGAAAAAGAAATTCAGGAGAATATCAGCTACATAGGAGTATATGCTATAGAGTGGATATAGTTGTTTTTTACTTCTTTTCAAACACAGAAATGTGAACATATCACCTCATGCATCAAGTATCCTCAGCCTAAAGTTTGTTCCATGATTACAAACTGAAATAACTGAGATCTATATTCATTGAAAGAGAGGCTTCTGTCTTGGATGGTGTCATGGTTTTGTGATTTTTGGTTACTGATATTCCACATCATAACATCATGTAGTGTATGTACCTGGTTTTCAGAAGAGAAGAACTACTACATTCCCCAGAGGAGTTTGCTGCCCTGTTACCATTTTCTGGTCAGAGGGAAAGATAAAACTGTTCGCAGATCACGGGACGTTCCTTCTTCTCGTCCCGTCTCTCATTCCGGCAGCATCTCGCTCCCCAGCCATCTCACCGTCGGTATTAGAGTAAGGCCTACTTTAATTTTGGACACTCTCTCTCATTTTGTTGGATTTATTAGCTTAAATCGTAATTATATTGTATTATAGTATGTTATTTTGCATTCCGATATCTTATTTAGTAAATTAGTTTGTTTCTCCTCAGATCGTTGCCACTCGTTGTTTTGTTCTTAAGCCCATCTCCCTACCCTTTTTCCCTTTTCCCTTTCCTAGGGCATGGGTCTGTGGGTCCCTCTGCCCCACTAGTCATGGAACTGGGCCGAACCAGCCCATAAACCGTTGACAGATGGCAAGATTTATTGGAATGTCTGGAAGCAATTGGGCATCTTTGTTCTTTGGCACAATCCGATCTTAAGAACTTTGGACAAAACAATAGTTAGGAAATGCTTAGATTTGCTACAACTCTTCAGTTCACAAGGTACACTAATCTTTTCACATTTGGCCTATACATTGATTAAATACTTGCCCTCATTAAAGATGATCTATGTGGAACAACAATACTAGCAAATTTGTGGTAAAGAGTTAAACATGAAGATCTTGAAAGAAGTTTCCTTTAAATGAAAAGTAAGTAGTAAAGTCTCAAGCACAGCCGTTGTCATATAAAGCAAACTTTTACTAGGATAATTAATAACTTAAAAATTGGAAGAAAATAGAATCATAGAATTGTTTGAGCTGAATGGGCTTTTAAAAGTCTTCTAGTCCAACTCCTCTGCAATGAACGGGGACATCTATAGCTCTGTAAAGTTGCTCAAAGCTGCGTAGAGCATGACCTTGAATGACTCCGGGGACAAGGCATCCTCCATATCTCTGGGCAAGCTGTTCCAGTGCTTCACTACCCTTATTCTAAAAACAACTTTTCTGCATATCCAACCTAAATGTACCTTTTTTTGACTTTCAAACCATTTTCCCTTGTCCTGTCACAACAGACTGTGCTGAAGAGTCTGTTCCCTTCTTTCTTATAGCTGTGGTTCTTTTGATGCAGCCCAGGATATGGTTGGCTTTCTGAGCTGTGAGGGCACATTGCTGGCATTGTATGTAATTTTGCTAGATTGAATTTAATGCTTCAATTTTATTTGGTTACAGTTTGCTCTTCTCATCAAATACTTTCAAGCATTTACAAGGGCATGTATGTAAATACATTAGTGTCAATGCTGTTTCCATCTTTTGGGTGAGGATGTAGAGTGACACTGTGGTGGGTCTTAGTGACTACAACTTCTTGAGAGAGAGAAGAAAAAAAAAAGGGTGAAGTTTGTGTTCTTTTTGCACCCAGATACAGTGTATGTGTTCATTTAATGAAATCAGCTATGTTAGGTTAAAAATTAATGTACCTGTCAGTTTTATTGAAGTTTCTCTGAGTTTGATTAGATTGGATTACAATTTAGTGTTCATTCAAAAATAAATAAAAATATGGATTATATTTGAAAATATGCAAATGAAAGAAGAATGAAGTGAAACAATAGAATGTGAAACAGTACAATGAAGGGTATATATACTGAAGTTTACCTTGGACATAATGAAATTCAAGAAAAAACTTGTGAAGTTTATTAGTCTTTACATCATTACTAGCAGTTCTCTGAGGCAAAAATTCTTTTAAAAACCTGCAAACCAAAAAACTCATGAGGATGATGAGTAAAAAAAATATTGATGTACATAAGATTACTAGGGAGGGGATTCCAGAAGTAAAGATTACAAGCAGATTTTCAAATTTTTGCATAGATTACAGTTTGCTTTTCTTTATCTTGTGGATTTTAGCATATGTTCCTTTTAATTTTGGTCAGAATTCCTTGGGAATCAAAATTTTTTGTTGATCTGTGTGAAATTTCTTTAGTGCTGATAATTAGGATTTAAATGTCAAGAACCTGTGTTGATTCACAAGCAGGATTAAGGGAGAAAGTCTATCAATAGAGAAGTAAGAAGTAAAGCACTATCAGGAGAGAGTCTTTATTATGTGTTATGTTTCATAGTTGTTGAAGAAAAATACCTAAGGACTTTTCTGGGAATATAAATTAGCAACAGCTAGCCAACCACATATAATACAAGATTTATCAATTACTTGCTCCTAAATAGCAAGCTCTTTCCTGAGATGATATGTTCCTGTCTCTTCATTTACAGAGATGTTTGTCTTTCTAGAACTGCTATAGTTTTCTTTGAATTACATAAGTTGTGATGATTTTGAAAAGTTGCCTAATTTTGGATACGTTTTGAATTATTACAGATAGGTAATTACAATCCAACCAAGTGGAGGTCAATGTAAGACGTGTGGAAGATGTTGGGAATTTACTCTTTAGGACTTTTTAATGTTGTAAAAAGTTACTGTAAACATTTTTGTTTAAAATGGCTGTGCTTAAATGGAAAAAATTCCTTTCTGATTTTAATTTTTTTACACATACAGATCTCTCCCCCACTCCCCACCAGCTTTTTTTTTTTTTTTTTTTTTGATTTTTTTTTTTTGCTTTAAAAAACAAAACAGCACAAAAAAACCCACCCTCTTTTCTTTCTCCTCCCTCTTGCAAGATTTGTAAATGTCCTAGTTTGGGCAGTATTCTGAGGACACTTACCTTTTTTTTTTTTTTTTTGACTTCTTTTTCCCTAAAACAGAAGAATATTTTTGTTTTCAAGGCTGATTCGGGAGTGTCAGTCATTAGCATTGTCCCAGTTTTTCCAGCACTGTGTTCTGTTTTAATTATTGTGAACTCATGAAAATTTTACCAACCTGTAAGTAGAATATTCTGAAGACATTAATGCAGTTGTATAGAACTCGAGTAGGAAAGTTAATAGCTATATCTGAAACTGTAGCATCCTACTCTACTTTCTTCCTTGTGCCATTTAGTGAAGATGCTCACACCTTATCTGTTCAAACCAATCTAATCATATTTTGTGCAACTTGACATAATAATCTCTTCATATGTTGTAGTCTGTAAACCCAAACAGTATAGTCCTTGCCAGAGGCAGAGAGAAGTCAGAGAAGAGTTCTAAACTCTTTAAAAAGTGGCGGTAGTTGTGTGTCAGAAAAGTAGACGAAACTCCAGATCTTTTGTTTTGGTAAGATCCTAATAGTCTAAAGTACTGAAAGTATTTATGAGGTTCCATAGCATTATCAGATTAACTAGAAACTGCCCTGTAGAAGCTGGTAAGCTAAGTCTCCACAGGCTAATTTATTGTGATATAGTTCTTTCAAAATGTTTTTTCATTGTCTGGACAGGAACAAAAATCCAAGGTTTGCTTAAAAAAGAAAGAAATAACAAATACACTTCACTACTAGTTCAACACTTCATGTGACCTAGAGTTCTCTAAATATTAAGATTATACTGTTTATGTACATCTGTTTATATCTTATTCTATTATCTTATTCTATTGTCTCTAGGAAGACAAACTAGGAAAGAAAAAGAAATCTAAATATGAAGTATCAAGTAAGACAAGTTGACCCAATGAGGCCTTCAGCAGTCAGTAATGGAGATAACATTAAGTATTTGAGTTCACTGGGCAGTTAGAGGTACCATGCTGGGAAAGGGTGAGCGACCTGGATATGTTCAGCCTTGAGCGAGACTCACAGGGGATCTGGTCAAAATCTATAAATATCTAAGGTGTGGGAGGCAAAGGGACATGGCCAGACTCTTTTCAGTGGTGCGTGGTGATAGGACAAGGGGAAATGGCCACAAACTGAAGCATGGGAAGTTCCACACAAATATGCATATGAACTTCTTCGCAGTGAGGGTGACAGAGCACTGGAACAGGCTGCCCAGGGGGGCCGTGGAGTCTCCTTCTCTGGAGATGTTCAAGACCCGCCTGGACTCCTACCTGTGCAACTCAGTCTAGGGAGCCTGTTTTGGCAGGGGGTTGGACTCGATGATTTCTAGAAGTTCCTTCCAGCCTCTACAATTCTGTGATTCTGTGAAAGCATACACTGTAGTTGGAATATCTTATGAGGGATTGATTGCACTTTATGATGTGAATGCTAAATGCATGGAAATTTTCTGCAAGAAAATTTTAGCCCCCTGTACCGGATAGTGGCTCACTGGAGAAATGTAATAGTGGTGAAGTAAATTCTGAAAACAGTTGATTTTCCATTAAGTAATCTGTTGATTTTGCTGTTAGTCATCATCTCCACCATGATAGCTATGGTCTTTATTTTTGTTTCATAATCAAGCTCAATCTGTTTTGCTATGTCTTGGAAAGGCAGTTTGTTGTTTAATGAATCAAAAGATTTGATTCATTAAAATATTATGTTTTTCAATTTATGTTAAGTTACTGATCCCTGTTGGATTTTTTTCCAATGTGCCTGATTAGATCATAGATCTAATTAAATCAAAGAATCATAGAATGACTTGGGTAGGAAGGGACCTCAAGGATCATCAAGTTCAGACTCCCCTGCCACAGGCATGGGAGCCAGACTCTAGATAAGGTACTAGATCAGACTGCACAGGGCCCCATCCAACCTGTCCTTAAACACCTCCAAGGACGGGGCATCCAGAACCACTCTGGGCAACCTATTCCAGCACCTCACAACTGTCTCAGTAAAAAACTTCCCCCTGACATCTAATTTAAATCTCCCTTCCTTTAGTTTAAAACCATTCCCCCCTGTCCTATCACTACCTACCTGTGTAAAAAGTTGATGTTCCTCGTGTTTATAAACTCCCTTTAAAGACTGGAAGGCTGCAATGAAGTCTTCTTACAGCCTTCTCTTTTCCAGGCTCAACAAGCCCGATTCCTTCAGTCTGTCTTCATAGGAGAGATGTTCCAGCTTGTCATGGTTTTGTGATTTTCGGTTATTGGTATTCCACATCATAACATCATGTAGTGGATATACCTGGTTCTCAGAAGAGAAGGACTACTACAGTCCCCACGGTACTTTTCTCCTCTGTTACCATTTCCAGCCGGAGGGAAAAGATAAAAGCTCGCAGTATAAAACCTTGCAAATCACGAGACCTTGTCCCTTCTTCCGCCGTCTCTCGTCTTGGCAGCACCTCGCTCTCCAGCCATCTTATCGTCGGTAGTAGAGTAAGGCCTACCTTGATTTTGGGACATTCTCTCTCTCTGTATTGGATTTATCAGCTTAAATTGTAATTATATTGTATTATAGTGTGGTATTTTGCATTCCGATATCTTATTTAGTAAATTAGTTTGTTTCTCCTCAGATTGTTGCCACTGTTCTTTGCTCTCAGGGCCATCTCCTTACCCTTTTCCCCTTTTCTCTTTTCCTGGGGCGTGGACCCGTGGATCCCCCGTCCCCTTCGTCACGGAACTGGGCCGAACGCCCATAAACCATTGACACAGCTCTTGGATCATCTTCATGGCCTTCCTCTGGAGCCTTTCCAAAAGCTCCACATCTTTCCTGTGTTGGGAGCCCCAGACTTGGATGCGGTACTTCAATTGGGGCTTCATGAAGGCAGAATAGACGGAGACAATTGCCTCCCTTGCACTTCTCGCCACCCCTCTTCTGATGTAGCCCAGGATACCATTGGTCTTCTGGGCTGCAAGTGCGCACTGCTGGCTCGTGTTAAGTTTTTCATCAACTCAAACCCCTAAATCCTTCTCAATAGGGCTACTCCCAAGGATTTCTTCTCCCAGTGCGTATACATATCTGGGATTACCTTGACCCAAGTTCAGAACCTTGCACTTTGCTTTGTTGAACCTCATTAGGTTCACAAGGGTCCACCTTTGAATTTATTGAGGTTCTTCTGGGTGACATTGCTTACTTCTGCTGCATCAACCATATTGCACAACTTGGTGTCGTCAGCAAACTTGCTGAGGGTACACTCAGTCCCATCATCTCTGTCAGTGATAAAGTTGTTAAAGAGTACTGGACACAAGATGGGCACCTGGGGGACACTGCTCGTAACGGGCCTCTACCTGGACATAGAGCCGTTGACCACAACCATATGTCTGTGACCTTCCAACCAATTCCTTACCCAACAAAGTCCACAAATCAAAGATGTTCTGTCATAATACATTATTTTTTTTAATTCAGTTTTGCTGAATAAATGTACATATCATCCTATCTTCAGTATGAATTTCAGTATTGTCTGATCTTCAGACGTAATATTTCCTGGGTAATTCTGATGTACAGTTTTGTGATATGGCTCTGCTCTATAGTTCTTCATAATTTTTGGTGATCGATTATCAAGCTTTTAGAAAGGTAAACACATTAACACATTGCCCAGGTGGCAAAGAAGGCCAGTGGCATCCTGGCTTGTATCAGAAATAGTGTTGCCAGTAGAAGTAGGGAAGTCATTCTCCCTCTGTACTCAGCCCTGGTGAGGCCCCACCTCGAGTACTGTGTCCAGTTTTGGGCCCCTCACTGCAAGAAAGACAT
>NC_034411.1:70221239-70326934 GCF_002078875.1 Numida meleagris | reverse complement strand
TTAGATATAGCGTTGAGAGACATGGTTTAGTGGGGTTATTGGTGGTAGGTGGATGGTTGGACTGGATGATCTTGTAGGTCTTTTCCAACCTAGCTCATTCTATGATTCTATGATTCTATGATTAAAGATCTTTCTGATACTTGGTAAAAATTATTAATAATTATGTTATACTGTGAGCAGATGTGATATTTCCAGAAAAAAAAAAAATCTTAAGAGTTTTTTTTCTTTCTAGTGCTAACTACAGCTTTTATTTTTTTTCTCTCTACTGCAATAACAAAATCTTTTTAAGGAATTTCCTTTCTGCAAAAATTTTCCATTCTATCATTCATGAAAATATATTAATATTCTGTATGTATCAAAAAATATAGAAAGCAGATGTTGCCCAGAGTGACTGCAGTAGATTATCTGTATGCTATACTGAACTTGCTGCTCTTGTTTCTTTATAAAACCTACCCATAATCTCTAACTGAAATTTTATATTAAAATCAGTATGATTTTCTCTAATGCAGAGGAAATTATGATTAAGAATATATGGTTTTCAGAATTATGTGTAGGATGTGAGAAGTATGTGAGAAATGTTTTTTCTAAAAATTAAGCATTAATAGGTATACTACATGCTAAACTTTAATAAAACAATATTACATGTTTATAATGTTTTCTGTGATAAAAATCAAAGGGAAAGAGTGGTAAGTACAAAGTACTTCTAGTAATGTGAAGTATATATTCTTTTGTAGTCTGAACAGTTTTAGTTCTGGTGCCTGGGAGTGCCAAGTACGTTTCTCTACATTGCACTGGTGCACTCTACACTGGTGCAGCCTCACCTTGACTACTATGTGCAGTTATGGGCACCACAGTACAAAACCAGCATAAAACTATTAGAGAGCTTCCAAAGGGCTACAAATATGGTAAAGGGTCTAGAGGGGAAGATGTATGAGGAGCAGCTGGGGTCCCTTGGTTTGTTCAGCCCAAAGCAGGGGGGGCCTCATGGCTCCTTATGAGGGGAGTGGAAGGGCAGTGCTAATCTATCCTCTCTGGTGATGGCGACAGGACTAGAGGGAACCCCATAGAGCTGCATCAGTGGAGAGTCAGGGTGGGTGTTAGGAAAAGGTTCATCACCAAGAGGGTGATTAGACAGTGGAATAGTCTACCCAGGAAAGCAGTCATGGCACCGAGTTTGCTGGGGTTAAGAAGCATCTGGACAGTACTCTCAGATATCTGGTCTGATTTTTGTGTGGTCCTGTGTGGAGCCAGGAGTTGGACATGGTGATCCTTAAGGGTCCCTTCCAACTCTGGGTATTTTATTATTCTGTTATTTCCTTCTAATGTGTTCATAGATGTAAAATGGACCATTGAGAACAGAAAGTAGCAGGTATGCTGTTCCTTTGTTGACTATGAATTTTTCACTAAAGCAAAATTAAAAGAGTATGGGACTATATTATTATGTAATAGAAGGTATAATCTGCATGTGTTCCTTTAGTTTTTCAGTCCAGCATTTGGGATGTATACCTATCTCAAGTTATTGTCTCCTTTAATATCTTGTCTCCTCTCTCTATTTTTCTTTTTTTTTGACAATAATATTTAATTCTAGTTTTAGGCCATACCTACTTATAAATGTAATTAAATAGCTTGGGTAGATTTTTGCATAGCGTTATCTGTTCTGGGCTGGTAACATCTGTATGACTCTCTGATACTCTTAATTCAATGATTTTTTGAGGCACTAGAAGTTCGCAAAGTAACATAGTCAGTAAGCAAGAGACATTACCAGAAGTAAATCTGCAGTTACATCATTGCTAGCTCTATGATCCTACTTTTAGATTTTTGTTTTTTGTGAAAGCTAGTGATTTTCTTATAAAGCAAATTGAAATAATTGGATCATAGGTGATTGTTAGATATATAATTTATATGTCATTCTGATAAATAAAAATAATGTGCAGAGAAATAAAATCATTGGCACTTAAATGGCCATTATGTAACAATCATTCATGGAATGTTATCAGTTAAATACCCATTAGTTTGGATCCAGAATGCAGAGCTGAAAGTTGTGTTTTCACAGTGACTTGATGGAACTTACGAAGAATCCCCAACTAAATAATTAAAATTAATTATTTTATTAATTCTTTTTTTAAACTACTTCATTTGAGAGAAGAATCTTCATTTTTGTGGGATTACTATCTTGCTTTCTCATAGGAATTATGTTTGCCTATTGATTTTTTTAAATAGCATAGTGTTCATGAAACTGAGATGATGTTTTCGTCTTTTCTACAAACTGGTATTTCAGAAAATATCTAGAATACTGGTAGCTTTGAGTAGCAAGCATTCACATAGTAGTAGTACATTGCACAAGTCTTACTTCTAAATGTTGAACAAAAGAATTAAAAATGAAAACACACACAGCAAATACAGTATTCCTTCTTGGAGAATTAAATTTCAGCAAGTTTTGCAATTAAATGCTTACATTGCTAATAATTGCTTTTTCTTCTAACTCCTATTCTGTACATACAAGTAGGAATAGTGTAAAAATAATGAAAAGGCAGATGTTTCTAATGAGGAAGAGAGAAGATTAAGGAATAAACCAGATTGAGAGTTAGCTTTACTCTCTCTACTGATGGATTGTCAGCTGGGAGTGACAGAATTCTGTTGTAGGTGTTTCCTATAGTGCTGTTGCTTTTTTAGCAACATTACTTTGATTGGTACAGTAAACACCCCCATTGGATGTGGGTAGACAGCAATCCAGAGATGGTCTGAGTTTGCTTCAGAGTCAGCAGTTATTAGAAGAAGTTTCTAATGCCTGTGTCCTCCTTTCATCTGATTGAGTAAAAAATCTCGTGGGAATTCCATATCTATTTGATAATGATGATGATAATGATGATAATTATAATAATAGGAATAAAGCCCCATACAATTAAATCCCAAGGAAGTCTGAGAAATAACTTTTTTTTTTTTTTGCTAAAACATTAAAATACATCCTCACTGAGATATTATCTTTTTCTCACTGGAGATATTTCAGGGAAAGTAAAAATATGTAGTATTTAAAAGATTTGTAAAAACACATGAAAATCTTTTTATTATCTGGATGTGGCTCTGGGCAGCCTGGTCTAGTTGCTGGCAACCCTGCCCACATCAAGGGGGTTGAAACTAGGTGATCTTTGAGGTCCTTTTCAACCCAGGCCATTCTATGATTTACTATGATTTATTCTATGGTACACTATGATCTTGGAGAAGAAGATGCTTTCTGTAATCAAAATAGCAACAGAAAAATGCCCCTTCAACTTTGTATCCATCTTGAACTGAGAACAGAATTTATCACTTAAGAACATATATTATACTGAAAGCAAAATCTATTTTAAAACCATATTGAGCTTATATAATTATTGATATAAGTTCAGACAGAGAATTGCTTCTAGTACTAAGAGAATTGATTAGTGTGTGTTTGTCACAATATATACTCACAGCTTTGAATTTTGCATGAGTTGAACTTTCTTTGCCCTACAGCAAGTTTTAGATTTTATTAACCATGGTACTTCTGGCAATACCTAGATGTGCTTCTGAATTCCAAAAATAACATAGAAAATTGCTCTATTTCTTATCTTCTGCTTCGACCATTAAGAGCTGGCACTGAAGTAATACAATGGATATACTGTTGCTGTCAGTAGAGTGAACCTGACTGCATGATTGATTTTGATTTCATTCCATTGTTACAATAATATAAATAGTACTTTGAGCAGTAGCATTAAGGAAGCCTTGTTTCCTACAGATATGTATCTCCTAGGAGGTTAACTAGTGTGTAGTGTGTAAGTAACAGTTGTCACTGAATTGTTTTTTAAACAGCTAGGGCATCTCCTTTGTGTGAATTCTCTGGAAGTCCAGACTGAGGAGGCAGCCGTTTCCTCAGTGGGATATTCAGTAGGGCCACTTTTATTTGCTTCTTTTCATCAGGATTTTCATATTTGTGAGACCTCTGTCCTTGTACAGTGTCTGAAAAAAGGGAGTCTCCTTTTTGCACTTTACCTCTCCACTGCTGTTTCTTTTTCCTTCCTCTACTCAACTTCTGATGTCTGTTCACACGAGAGTTTGTGAGAATGTTTATTCATATATATTTTTTTTCTGTTTTAGTTATACCAGCTATTTATAATGTTATATATAAGCCCTTAAAACTTGAATGCTTTAATAACATTGATGGCTATTTCTGGAATAAAACTACTACAGATCTGTTTCTTTTTTTTCCTAAATAATAATAATAAAAATTAGTAATAATAATAAAAGTATAAAACCCCCAAAGCCTAAAAACATAACAAAATGCATGCAAGTTAGCACTGTCTCAGCTGAGCATCTGTGCTAGATTTCAACATTCCTTCATTTAAAAAGGACCTGTTCTAGTCTCTGTTGAGTCAAAATTTTAGTAGTGCGTCTTTCTCAACAGCTACCATATACTTGGTATTAGGATTACTTCGCATGTTTGCATGTTCACTTACACAGTCTTGAAAATGATCCTAATACTCAGAAATTGTATATATAACTACAACACATAACAACTATAGTTTTTGTCCTTGGCGGATCTTCTGTAAGTAGTAGTAATGGTGCTGTGTTTTTTTTTTTCTGTGATACAGATATTGAGGAATAGTTAGTATCTTATAGGTTATCAACCATCAGAGTTGTATTTATGATTACAAAACTTTTAGAAATAGGTGTTAAATATCATTTCTGTAGATAAATTATATTATTATTTATTGCTTAAGTTATGATATTTCATATAGCATCTAATGATCAGAAGTGCCATGCCTCTGTTTTGGATTTCTGTGAAATACAAAATAAGCACTTTCACAAAAACAAGTTCAAAAGTCACAAAAAATACTAGGTTTTTTTTTTCTTCCTATTTAATTATTTGATTTACTGGTTAATTCCTATTTGTTATGAAACTGTTTTCTCTGATATTTGTAACTCTCCAGCTCTTTAGCTTGGTTTAACTCCTATTTAGTGTATGATCAATTAATATAATTTTGAATAGCAGAGCACAAGAAAGTGGTATGTACAGATGTGATCTTTTGGTGAAGTCGCAAAAAGATGTATGAAATGGATGTTTTCATTGAAACCAGCTTTGAATAGGACTGAATTGTCTTCAGTCATGCCTTGATTTGAAGTATTTTGCCTTAGCAAAACCCCATTTGCTTATGTTCAGAAATAAGAGTATGACTTCACAAACCCTGTAAAGAGATCACTGACTGAACTAGTAACATACTCTGTCTTAACAAACTTGGCAGTTGCTGACACCACTGAGGAATAAGGGCAGGAAAATTGACAAAACATTGCCAATTTGAAGCACACATTTTTAAATGTAAAATATATGCTTTGGCTTAGTGATTTATTTGTAGGCATTCCTTTTTTAGGTAAATATGTATATATATACTTTGGGTCGATTTTTACAAGATTAAGGTGTATGTAAGCTTTCAGTTTTTACCCTATACTTCTGAGAAACACACTTCCAAAAATCAGATTTTAGATTTGGTGGAATAATTTCAGCAAGGAAACTTAAGGAATGGTGGATTTCTGGAGTTCAATAATCAATTATTGAGATGGGTGGAACTAGAGCTGCATGGTCACAACTGGCCAGTACTTATCTATGTTTTTTTTATTTTTATTTTTTGCTGAAATAACTTTTGTATAGTAAGTCCAGCCACTATATACAAAAAAAACCTACTTGACTCTTTAAGCACAAGTCTAGGTGCAGATGTCAACAATCCCTGAATCTTCAATAATTTTTTCTTTGTAAATGTTTATAGAACTCTGTCATTTTTTTTCATTTCTTTGCCTGAAAAACTGAACCACTAGTTAGTTTATGAATTTTCAAAGATTTTTTTTTATGTTTGCCACTGCCATAACTAAAATATTATGTAAATATAATTTTACCTGGGAGAGAAAAAGTAGAAAGGATACATGGCTATGGCCTCAAGTTGTGTCATGGGAGGTTTAAATTGGACATTAGAAATCATTTCTTCACAGAGAGAGTGATTGGGTGTTGGAACGGGCTGCTCAGTGGCTATACAAATGCCAGCGGTACAGTTCCCATCCCTGGAAGTATTTAAGAGACATGTGCATGTGGCGCTGAGGGGCATGGTTTAATAATGGGACTTGGTAGCTTAGGTTGATCGTTGGACTTGGTGATAATGAAGGTCGTTTCCAACCTACGGGATTCTATGATTCTACAAAAAGGGTAATTGGCTGATGCTTTTATGGCTTTGGTATAGCATATGTATTATTCATAAGTAGAATTTTCATTTGTTTAGTTCATTTTGAACATTAAAGCAGAGATTTCTAGTAGATGTCAGTTATCCCCTTATAAAGACAACCCGTCTTAAGACACTGCACAAAGCTGTTACTCAAAACCTTGAGTAATTTTTTGTCTAAATTTGATGAGGATATCTAACAGAAGAAGTACTTGCAGAGGATTTTTTTAGTAGGCTGGTAGTTTTTGGTCATAGTTTTGAACATAGAAAAATTAAATAGCTGAAGCTATATGCCTGACAGAACTCTTTTCAAAATGATAAAGTTTTAATTTCATGATACTTGTGTGTTTAGCCTAAAACATTATTTACCTTACTCAGCAAAAAATTTTTCTACCCTCTCTTTTAGACCAGAGTCTTGTGTAATTAAATGGTTTACCTTTTTCAATGGATTGGTAGCTATCTTTATATGTAGCTAAAATGTATCAAATAGATTTTAGATGATAAATACTGTTCAGAGAAGAATGAAAATTCTTTCCTATGTGTAATAATATAACTACAAAATTTCCACTACTATAGGAAATCAGGAAATTTTGTCCAATAATTTGAGCAAAGTTAAGAGTAGAATTAAGGCTTGTTCAACAGGCATATATATAAAGAAGAGTATCAGTCTTTGCTAGCATCCTTCTAGAAATAATATAAACATGATAGAAACATCTTTGGTACTGTTTTCCATCTGATATGTGAAAAATGTACTTAATGCTAGGAAAACAGAAAGTTCTTTGAAGACAAAACTACATTTGGATATTAAAATTCTAATTTTTGTCCTGTGTCCTGTTCTGATTAGAACTAAAGAATAGTGAAAAGAAAAAGAAAAAAAACCCCACACTTTATCTGTTTAGCTTTTAATTTCTGAGGAGTTCATTTTTCCTATTGTACTTTGCTTACAAGTAACTATTTCACTTTGGGCCATTACAAGAAAAGAACTTATTTACTAATTATAGCACTTTTCTAATAGACAGATTCAAGAAATAACTTTGCATGTTGAGTAACCCCTTATGAAAACAGTGTACAAAGAAGACATCCAGTCCTCATTAAATATACTTCTGCTTGGCTGCTCTATACTTTTAATAGGAAATAAAGAACAACTATGAGAAATACACTGTCTATTGCTTCTTAGCAATATGTCAGTGATAATCCAGCCATTAATGGAAGACAAGGAAAAGGGATAGCTTCTGTACATGGTGCTTTATTTTTTTATGCTTTAAAAGAACTAACTGCATCATGTTCTCATGAACTGGTTGGACCTGCATTTTGATAATAAACATGTAGTTCATACTGGCATAAAAAGAAGGAATGAAGTGTGACAGCATAGATTGTAAACATCCGTAAATATTAATTTAGACAGTAGGAGAATCACAGGCAATCTCTGATGACTGAAGAAGCTCCTTCAAATGAAGATGAGATTTTTAACTGCTGAAAATTAATAAGTATGCTGAAGGCAATAAACAGTCAATATGCAGAAATAATTCTGACATTTTTGAACAGTAAGCTTAAAAAGACAACATATAATTATGCAAATATTCAGTATTTTTAGTCTTTTATGCCCAGCGTGGTGTTTTATTTTTGGCATTTTTAAGACTATTTAGCTTTTGACCTGCAAAGATGTAGATGTCCTCCTCATATTTTCTTTCCTCAGCTGATGGAAGGTAAAGTGAAAATTACAAAATATGAAAAATGTTAATAGTTGTCCAGAATCTTCTAATGCTAATCATTTTCCTTTTACATTGCTTCATGTTAATGTTCATGTTAATTTAAATTGAACACTCTTGTTCTCAAACAAGTAAAATGACTGAATCTTGGATGTTCTTAGATAGTTCTTGGAAATCAACTTTGAATAGGACACTAGAGTCTAATTTGTTCGTCCACACCTAGATGTCTAGTAATATATGACAGACTCTTATATTTTTCCAGACTTCCATGTGACAGCTAAAGGAGTTTTCTCTATGTCCTGGTTAGACAGAGAAAAAGTTGTCAAAAGGAAGGAGTTACCTCTCTTCAAATGGGAGGCTGAGTTCTTCTGAGGAGGGAAGGGTTCCAGGCTCTGGATGCCTACTTTATGAGGGTTCCATGCTTCCTCAGATATTTAAATCTTAAGAAAAGAGCAGGATTTTATTTTGTCTTGAGCAGTTGCTACTGGCAAGCTGAATTGCTATGCTGTCTAAGAATGTTGTTCCAAAATCTATGTTGCAATGGAGTGTGTGAGTTCCATTCTGAGATCTAGGTGGTTAAAAGTTCATTTTAGCAACAATGAATATCAAAATCGATATATTTTTCCATAGTTTCAAAATATTAGAAATTCAGTTACTTGTCTTATCTTGAGGGAAGTATTTAAGAGAATCTGGGAACTTGATCAAGTGGTATGTCTAGATAATTGAATGAAAGTTCCAAGAAGTACAAAAATTTAGGTTTGACTTAGTCTGGTCTTTCCAATAGCGAACAACAATTATGTTAAAAAAAAATATTACCTAATAGCTTGATGATGATAACCTGTATACAAAATTGGAAGAACTCCATTTCTTTGTAATGTGTTCACTTATTTTGTCAGTATCATTAACGAATCAAAAAAAAAAAAAAAAAGAGGGATATTTCACAGAGAAGGGCAGCTGAACTTTCTGCTAAAGAGTGAATGGTGTAGTATAATTACTGTGCATTTTCAATATGTGTTCAGAATATAAAACATACAAATGGAAAAAAATGTTTGTTTTAATATTCATCCAGTTATCACTGGATTAAATCCTATGCTTCTTTACTTATAATTTGACCAGGTGAGAGAAGCATTTTGTCTGAGAATATAGCTACATCTCTGCATTGAGTTTAAATAGCTAAAGCACTTTTTCAGAAACATACTGCTCGATTCAGTCTGACTCTTGATCATGTGAGGGAATAGAAACTTTGAATCATAGAATCATCTGAGTTGGAAAAGACCTTCGAGATCATCTAGTCCAACCATCAACCTGACCTACTAAGTCCCATTACTAAACCACGTCCCTTAGTGCTATGACATTTTGATATATGAAATGTTCTGATATGGAAAGAGAAAGTAGTACATCTAAAAAGTACTTAAGAGCTCTGTTCAATTTTCAGTGGAAAAACTTGCAAAGAGGTTTTATGGTGAATGTAAGCAAGGAGTTATGTGCTAAACTCTCTGGAATAAGAATGTTTCTGTTTCTAGTTTCTTCAACTTGCTTTCCAAGCATCTTGCAACTTTCTGAACACTAAACCAAACTTATCTGACTAGATTATCTGCAGGTAAGAAGCAGTTTCCTAGATTAGTGCTCAGGTGGGTAGTTAGTAACATTAGTTTATGATGTTTAATGGAATTGGAATGCATTTTAAAAAGAGTTTCTCTTTTGACAACCCTTTATTAGCAGGCAGCAATTAAATGTATTAAGAGCCCTTGTTGTTCACTCTCTTTCAGCCACAGAAAACTAAGGGATGTATGTGTTATAATTACAATTATCCATTCTCCTCATTGTCCTGCTGAGGAATGCAACTGTAATTCTGGCAGATAGACTACATAGTTGGCTTGCTGTCCTTGGACTGCAGATGTCTAATTGCAGGCAACCATTTCATTTCAAATGGCTCATTAAAACAGAAACCATTTAGCACTGCTAACATGGATCTGCATCCATGATTATGCATTTAATTAGAAAAGTGCAAGCTTTTTTTTCCTTTGTAATCTGGATTTACAAAATTCCTGCTGTGTAGTCTGTTTTGGAAGAACTTGAATGGCTTAATTTATTATTATTATTATTATTATTTGCAGTGCTAAATATCTGTGTTATGCATCTGCAAACTTGATAAGCTAGATGTAACTGCATTGTATACGTTTGTGTTTCACAATCATTGAATGTCCAGTAGGGTATCTGGTTTGACTTTTCCTTAGTCTGAAAACCATTTATTTTCCCACTTTATTTGAACCTGTAGCTAAAACAAGATTATAAGCAAATCTATGGGCCTCATCCAGAGAATTAACTACAAGTAGTAAGATTAGCTTAATGCTTCTGGTGCTTTCTCCTTTCTTTCAACATAATAGGTAAGAAATGTTTTCAGTGTAAGATAATGTCCTTAGGTCGTTTCTCATTTCTTTGAGCTTTGTGGTTTACATATTGGCCATTTGAGTATGTGAATATAGCACACCTTTTTCTTAACACAATTGAGACCCAGTTAAAAAATGCATTCTTTATCAATTTCCCTTCTCCTGTATATGTTTTACTTATTACTCTTCATTTTTTCTGATTCTTAGTGGTTAAGAGTGTATGTAGTGTTTTGGTCTAGATAGCAAACATGATCTGGGGAATCTGGTGTAGTTTTTTGTTTTCCTTCATTGTAAAGTATGAACTACATAATTTTTTACATTTGGAAAGACAAGCATATCTCTGTAAGCAGAAAGGTGATGGACTCTTCCCTCCCGTTCCCCTAAAAAGGAAAACAGAGTTTTCTCTTGTAATTTGCCTATGTGAATCTCCATGGATCTCTAGTATATCTGAATTACTTCAGTATTCCTTTAATGAGTAAGTTAACTGTCACATTTATGTTTCTGTGTGATTCTAGCAGCAATTTCCTTTAGATAAAGGCTATGAAGATGTGTTGGAATAAGCATAAGAAAGAATGTTGAAGGAAACACCCCTAAAGGTGCTTCAAATATTGCTATAGGATCTGAAAATAATTTGAATCAGTTCTTTGAATTATAGGACAGGGATGGGACATTCTGTACTTTTGGTTCCAGAATAGATTGGGTCTTGAAAGTGAAATAAGAAGGTTTCTCCAAAAGTAGAGCCTCCTATATATGTCCATGGAAACCATAATGGATGCAAAGAGCACAGTAGCACTATTTGATAGAGCTAATTTTCAGCTACTAAGCACTCTTTTGCAACATAGTCACCACCACTAGCTATGCATTTTCATCAGCGATCAATAAGAGCTTGCACACTCTTGTTTTTCTGAGCAAGTCATGTTATTAGGCCTTGGAAATACCCTATCTGATATTAGCTGCCTCAAAACTGTGTATGGCATGTACGTTAAATGTACACGCTCCCACTGAATCACCTTTCATATTCATGGGTCTCCCAGTAGTTTCTAGATGGCTGAAGTTGGGCAAACAGATTCTACTTCTAAAAGGTTCTTTGAGACTCCTTTTTTTTTTTTTTTCTACAGTGAAACAGATTTTTTTTTTTAAGTTCTTTGAAACTAAAGTTACTGGAGACAAGTATTTCAAAATGAAGGTTATTTTGCACAAGCTGATATATATTTCAAGCGTCCAAATAATAGATGTTAAATCTTCAAAAATGAGCATTTTAGGAGGTGTTTGGTCTTTAGGGTTTTTTTTTTTCCACATGCTGCTCTCTAAGAGTAACTTGGTAATTCTGTTTTCCTTCTCCCCTTTCTAAGAACAGACAGTTTGAAAAAATTGTAAAAATTGTCACTTGGCAGATCTCTTATGCTAGTCATAGGCAGGAAAAATAGAGTGGATTCTCAGCATACATCCTGTCCTCTAGCAGCACTGATTAGTCTCTCCATTAGCTTGCCTCTTGAAATATAATTTCGCTTCATACTTTTTTCCTCTAAGAAAAAAGAGCAGTGCATAACTGTCAGTTATAGTGAGTGGGATTTGTATGAGCAGGATAACAGTGCTCACAGGAATGTGCTAGAGAGCTTTACATTCTGACTTTACATCTCGGAGAGCTTTCTTGACTTGGCCTTGCTGCTGGTCTTTTTTTTCCCCGAGGAATGTCTGTGAGTGGTATTCTGCTTGTGCCTGGAGCAGATAACTACTTTCTTTCTTTATTTTTCCCACCTTTTATTTTTACAGCAGAATTTTACTTTCTAAATTCTTTCTATTGTGTTAATACTATATACTGCTTAGTGGATTGTGGCAGAGATTATTGTTTTCTCAGAATTTTAATATATATCTAGTTAGGCAGCAATAGTTAATGAGGAGAATCCAGTGATGTTATTTTACCAATATTTCAATCCAATAGTTTTGTTCAGATTTTTACAGGATGAATAATGTTAAATGCCTTTTTATATGTATTTAACTGTGTAAATAAAATGTATTTGCTGTACTTATTTCTGAAATATAATCTAAATGTATTTAAATTACTGTTCGTTACATAAAACAATTACTGAATTCACTCTCAAGGCAAATGTTACCATTTCCAGGGAAAGATAGTGGAGAAAAGAATGAAGAACAACACATGAAAGTGCTCTCAAAGTTCTAAGCTATGAAATCTGTTGGTGGAGAATGTAGAAAACTGACTAGTGTAAAGCAGACACTTTTTAAACTGTTGCCTTGAAAGCAGAAACTGGCCAACTGGGGATGTTCTGTGTCCTGTTGATGCTAGTCTAAATTCTCCTCAGCAATAATGTCTTTTCTGGCGTAGGGTGATGCAGCAAATGTTGTACGGTGTTGTACAGTACAATCTTGTACAGTGGCATAAAAATCAAGTGTGTACTTTGCCTTGCTTCTAATGCACTGGCATTGTGCAGATTTACATTTCTTTATAAAACTAAGTAAATTAATGATTATTCCATGCCATGCTAAAAGAAAATGGTCATATACAGTTGCTTTATTGGTTACAAGGAAAGTGTCATCTCTAGCAGTAGAGCTGTCAGGGAATGTATTTTCATATTATATAGGATATGCATAGATTTTAATCAGGCTTTGTTAGAATACTTGTTTTATTTATGAGGGCTGCTCCAAAATTAATGTCTCCTATTTTATTAAGTTGGCCAGCGATGTCAGAGGCAGATGTTGGTGGCATGTCAGTAGAGGCTGAACCTTCCCACCAGTATTCCATAACATTTTGTTGCCGTGCAGCAGATGGCAGCAGAGGGGCAGTCTGACAAAAAGGTATCTGACATGGAAGCGTGTATAGAGCAAAGGGGTGTAATTAAAGTCCTCTGTGAGGAAAAAATTGCACCCACTGACATTCTTTGATACTTGCTGAATGTTTATGGAGACCGAACAGTGGATGTGGGCACAGTGAGGCTGTGGATGATGCATTTCAGAAGAAACGATGGTGGATCGCCTCTGCGGGTGCAGATTTTTATGAGTGCAGCATGCCGAGTCTTGTTCATCATGGCCAAAATAGATAGATAGTGGTGGTAACTATGTTACAAAATAGTGTTTTGTAGCTGAGAGTTATTGTGTTGAGTGTTAGTTGTGCTCTTTG
Organism: Numida meleagris; assembly: GCF_002078875.1. Taxonomy (NCBI): domain Eukaryota; kingdom Metazoa; phylum Chordata; class Aves; order Galliformes; family Numididae; genus Numida; species Numida meleagris. The sequence goes on along the minus strand of NC_034411.1, from coordinate 70,313,478 downwards.
TATCTGTTGTAGTTTCCGTAGAAATATATAGGTGGCATTACTTTCAGAGTGATCTATGTACTACAGATTAGTTCTTTTATTCATTTCCATTTCCTGAAAAGGTTGAAGTGGTAGGAATCACATGACAAGGTTGCACATATCACTGAAATTAATCCATCTGATCTTTCAAGCAATAAGTATACAATTTTGTAGATATCCAAATTTTTTTATTTTTTTTTTTTTTTTAATGGAAAGTTCCTCTTTCTTAAAGGGCCACTTTCTTTATACACGAGTACCTCTAATCTAGGTGGCACTATGCACAGAACAAGTAACATTACCATTTTTTCTTTTGTTCAAAGTATTAGGGTTTTTTTTTTGTTTTGTTTTTTTTTTTTTTACTTCACTGTCATCTCATTTTAGATTAAAGTACAAATATTCTTCAGAGAGAAATGCAGGACTTTCATCTGTGTGAGTTCTATTTCCTGATTTCCAAGCTCTTGCTGGGGACCCTGTGAGCCGTGGACTCACCAATTTACAACGTAAGGATGAAGAGTATTAGTAATTTTTTCCTTAAATGGGAAACGAGTCTTTGTGTGTATAAGATGTGTCATTCTCCTAAGGTATCTGGAATTTCTCTTACACTTCTGTTAAGAGCTTGTCTCTTTAAAAATTTGAAGACTTTATTGAAAGATTTGCATTTTGATTCATTTCTTTTTGTATTTATCATAGAGGAAAAATGGCTTCACTCTAGGGTCTAATTCATTTTCTTTTTTTGCTATTAATGTTGTCCATCAATCAAAGATTTGTATTTATTCTTAAAATGCAATATACGTTTATGATTTCCACTACTATTTTATGGTTCTCTGACTTCCATTTTCCGTTTCAGTGTTTCTCTGGTAACTTATAGCATGCTTGAGGCTGTGATATCTTACTGGCTATTGATTTAAGGACTCTTTAATTGAAAACTATTCAGCAAACACTATTTTCAATTTACTGTTTTGCCCAACTAAGTTTTAGGTGCCAGAGGCTCGTTTGCAGCAGTTCATGGTTAAAGATTTAAAAATAGAACTGCACGTCTTCTAGGTATACTTCAATAATATGCAAGGTTTTCACCAAGGACTTGTCATACTTCTTACATAGCCTGCAGGCTAAAGTGTATGTCTGCGCTTTTGTGTCTGCATGTGTAACCACAGGAAAGGAAAAGGCAAAGAATCAATGATCTCAAAATTAATTAAAATCAGGAAGACATTCCCGCTGCTGACAGAATATTTAGGATGAAAATAATTAAATGAGCTATTGTGGCAAATGCAATATTGATTACTCACCAAGAGCAGCTCCTTGAAGACTTAGATGAAGATTGATAACTGTTTTTTAACAGTCAGAGCCAAAGGCAACCATTCCCATCTCCAGTTTTTGTGCATGTGTGCAGTCTGACAGATGCTTTCAACCCAGCCTTCTACTGACCACTATAAAAAACTATTATCTACCATAAATAAATGGCCTACACTTGCTGCTTCTTCCCTTTTCTTCATATCAGTGTATTTTAAAATTCTTCATTTAAATTTTTTCATTTCCTTTAACTTCTGACATAGTAGTTATCATCTTTTTGGGGGCAGAAACACTATTTATTTTCCTTTCCTTTTAAGTCATTGGTGCATTTTTTCTTTAAGTAAACAGGTCAGGAATTGCACCCTGGAATTAGAGATTGCATGAATACAAAATCAGGATTTTCAGAGTAATAATGAAATGGAATACACTTGAAGAAAGCACCAGATTTTCTCAGGTGGTCATTGGAATTTACATGTAGTGTGTTACCATCCAACCTTTAATTGCACAATATTTTGAATTTTTTTATTTTCTGGGAGCATAAAAATATAATTTTTTAACCTTTATTTTTCCATACTTGATCAATAACCTCTTCCATTTAGAATTAGAGACAAGGCTTCTATATTGTCTTATATTAAGAAATATTTCAAAATATATTGCCTTTAATGTATTTACAATTTCAACACACTCTAGACACATGACTGAATGGTTTTTGAACAGATAAATATCTCAGGATATGTATTTTAAGAAAATATCAGCTAAATCAAATTACCTAGTTCTGGCTACAGAGGTAGGGTAGAGATTTTATGTTTCCACCATGAAAAATATTTTTTGCCAACCTTTCCCTAGAAAAGTACAAACATTCTCTTACAGTAAAAGATTGGAATTTCGTGGCAAACAACAATTAGTTTTATGTGGCTGCCACAGGTTAGAAGCTTCTCACTGCATCTAATACATATCTTTGTGTCCTCATGGACAAAGATCTTGATCTCTCCTAGCTGCACTGTACTGTAGATATACATCTATGTGTTGGGAAACTCCCCCACGCTTCCCACAGGGTTGCCCTCCAAAGCGCGCGGAAGCCTGACACTCAATGTGAGGTTATGCAGCTTCAAGTTAATTCCATAAGGAATTAACTTTAAAGTCCCCGCATCTACCCCCCGCTTTTCTAAAAAGCGCAATAAAAGGTTTTGGGCTACCTCCCGCTCCATCCTCGCGTCGTAATCCAGCGACCGCCGAAGAGAGGGGAACCGCGTCGGCCGACGACTTTATCCGCCCCTGGAACCGCAAACCCCGGTCCAACCCGGTCAAACCAAAAACGCCATCCGCTGCCAAAAATGCAATGGAGGTCACTGCGGTCCGTCACCTCGCGCACCTCCCCGGTAGGGTCCCTACTTATCTAACCACGATAAACGCTACTCATTGGCCCCACGTTGGGCGCCAAATGTTGGGAAACTCCCCCACGCTTCCCACAGGGTTGCCCTCCAAAGCGCGCGGAAGCCTGACACTCAATGTGAGGTTATGCAGCTTCAACTTTATTGTAACAACACACCATCTTATATAGCATATATGCTTCCAGGGATACAGGGTCCAGGGATACAAGCTCTATGCAACGCACACGCTAACAAATCGTTGCCCGAGTAATCTCCATATATAGAATATGTTGTTAACTACAACACTATGGATACAGAATACTATGAATATGCTGAAATATACTAGAACACACTGGAAACACCACATTCCACGTATCTAGGGATTACATCATTACATCATAAATCATTAGTAAATCAGTAACTACGTGCTGCCAAGCGCTGCCAAGCAAGCTGTTTCTCAACATCTATGGGATACTGTAGAAAATACAGTCTGGTTATATAAATTAAAACTTGCATACCCATAAGAGAGATAGAACTTACATTCTTATAACCATTATTTTCTATGCGGTATATACTGATTGTGTAAAGATTTTTCTTTTTTTTTTCATATATGAACATACATTGCAACAAAAACATGTAGAACAAATTTTTATTTTTATTAAAGGTTTTTTTTTTTTGTATTGTGCACATTCAGATAGAACAATTTTTTTCTTTATAACTATCCAAAGCACTGGTTACATATAACACCTCATGAAAATAATTTCTTTAAAACAACATAAATTATAAAAAAACATATATGTAAAAAGTAAACAAAATCCATCTTTATATAATAATTAGGTTTAATCTGTGATATTTAAATTGTCTCTTAATAAAATTCCTCTTATCACATTACTTTGCAGTCTTTGGAAGGATAAGCTAAGAGCTAAAAATAACTAAGTGAGGATGCCTGCTGCCTTGTAAATAAATGTGATATTGCTCTGAAGTCTGGTATAGCGACATTCTGACATTTTAGTACAATCTAATTAATATAGCGCTTCTTTGGGCTAGTTTAGAAAATTGGGGCCATGGAAAATTGGTTTACAAGTTAAGAGAATGTCTTTAGAGGATAATGTTTTGTGTAGCTCCAAGATAACTTAAGTGACTGTCATAGTTTTGAGTGGGATAGAATTAATTTTCTTCGTAGAGAACAATGAGGAGCTGGAGGTGCACAAGGTGCTTGGAAGAGACAGAATCAGATCTGCTGACCCAGACTGACCAAAGAGATATCCCACACCATATGATATGGTATCTTGCTCATCAAGGAAAGATGGGGGAAAGAAGGAGAAGGAAAAAGAAATGTTTAGAGTGATGATATTTGTCATCTCTCATTTCCCAAGCCATCTTCATAGGTCCTGCTTTCCTGGAAGTGGTTGAATATCTGCCAGATGATGGGAAGCAGCAAATAAATTCCTTGTTTTGCTTTGCTTGTGCACATGGCTTTCTCTTTAGAAGTAAGCTGTCTTTACCTCAATCCATGAGTTCTTGCACTTTTACCTTTTTTGATTCTGTCCTCCATCCTACCTGGAGAGAGTGAGCGAGTAAATGTGTGATGCTGAGCTGCCTGCCAGTTTAAACCACAAAACTGAGAAACACTTTCAGGATCAGAATACACATAATGAGCAGAGCAATAGCAGCAATCTGAAAATGCATACATTTTTAGCTATTAACATTAGATTTTGCTCATACTTTCTCTGAAGATGTGAGAAGGGGTAGAATTCTGTGAAATCCTCTCATAGCAAAGGTGCAGATAAATACTTGTTTGTCTGTGCTGTTTATGTAGAAAAGGGATTACTTGAATTGATCCTCTTGCTATTCTCTCTTACAATTCTTGGAAATTATACAGAAGTGTGAAAGGAAGTCTAAAGACCTGAAATAGTTGATGAGTCTTATCACATTTGTACCTACTTATTTTTTCTTTTAGTTTGTCTGTGGAAGGCCATCTGCCTTGTATGTGTGTATGGATGAGAAAAGGAAAAATTCATGTGTTATTGTGTTTGAAATAGAACCTACTTGCCTATGTCCTCTTCTTAATTCCTCTCCTGCCACTTTGTTTCCTACATAGTCTAAAATTTCAGATCTGTAGAGCTTTCTGAAATATTAGGAATTAACGTTACTAAAATTAAGATAAACATGAAAATTATGTTTTAAAATCATGCTAAAGCATAATTGAAAGAAGTATTTGTATACTTCAGGAAAAATAATTCCTCCACAGTTTAGTCAGAGATATGAAAAAAAAAAAAGTTAAATCTTCTGCAACATCTTGTGCGTATTTTTAATTTTAAATTTAGAGTCAAATATACTGCAGAATTTAACTGTTACTCTGATGGATGAACCCATGATAAAGCATTGAAAAAGCCTGAATTACATTCAGTTTTCAGTTCCTATTTTTGGTTTTGTAATTGTGATAATTATATACTATCAGTTGGCTTTTTGATATAAATATCCTTTTGAGTGTGAACTATGTTTAGAGAAAGAGAGTTGAAAATTTCCAGAAAAGATCACTGGGTGAATTTAGAGCTTGTGTATTTTGCTAAAAATTCTACTGGATATTCTGAGAATCAAAAATGCATCCAAAAATTGTATCAGTTTGAATATTGTTTGGTACTTATGTTGACCAAAACAGCAGCAATATTTAACCTGACAGCAAAATGGTATTGAGTTGTTCTTACTAGTAAGGCTCTGTTTCTTCTAGGATGAAGTACTGCAATTGACTTCTAAGTTATTAATATCGTTTTTCTTTATCCAAATTTTGTATATCTATTTCTGTGTATCCTTGCTTTCTTTATACGTTAAGCTTTTGTGTGCTGCTCAAGGGTTTCAAAGTACTTAGAAGTTCAATTAACTTTCATTGTCAAAGTACCTCTCAGAATTACTGCCCTGGTTTTACCCATTGAGATTCCTGTTAAAATGAGTCAGCTTTCTCCGAATCATCACAATTTCAAGCTATACTTAAAGTAGGTATGTTTTTGTGGACAAATAAATTAATAGTTTAAGATGGTTGTTTTTGTTGCAGCATTTTAGAAGGTAGCCTGGAAAGTTAGCGTTGCAAATCAAAAGACAACTTTTGAAGATCTGGATAGATTTATGTTGCAGTTTTTAATCAAAACAAGATTAATCTAATGTGCATATGTCTGAATCCCATGTCTGCTATGACAGTGAAGATGGAGTCAACAATGTACAAGGATCTGATTATTAGAGTTAGCAATATAACGTGATGAAAAGATAGGAAAGCAAATATTCATAGTATATAATCTAAATGTAGCGCAGAATTTGGTTAAAGACTATGCAGTTAAAATGACAAAAGGCAATGAAGAATATAAAATTGAGCATGTTTTCAGTACTAAACTAAACTGAAATTAAACTAAAATGTCTATCTTCTAAGTCTAAATTTTCTAAATCACAGGCTGGTACTTTCTCTTAATATTTCTTTTCTTTGTGCAATACTGATTTCAAGGAAGTTCTAATCCAAAAGTAAAATACATCCTTGCTTAAAACAGAGCTCTAGGATATAACTTAAGAAAAGCAGTTATAGCAGACTGACATAAAGAAAAATTCTGTTTTGTGATGAACATAAACACTTTTGTAGAATGGTTATGTTTTACACTGCTTGACAATTTGTCTTTCTTGCAAACATGAACTTTGCAAGGCTGCATATGTAATCATGTTTTTTTGCTGAGAATATTAAAATCAGTGTCATTAGTTCTAAATGGAGAAAAACGTAAATGGAGCTCCATGAAAGCAGGGAAAGGCAGTTTATTTTGAAAGCTCAGAACGGTCTCTGCATTTTGAAGTCATCAATATGCATTTATTTTGAAAATTTCATTGAAAAATTAAAAGGTATGAAAGTTGTGAAATCTGAAGGTGTTATGAAATGTTTGCAGAATATTAAAGTAGAGTAAGAAGGGTGTGATTCTTTTGATTTTTTTCTAATTTTTAATGAAATATTTTAATGTCTGGGTTATTCTAAATCTATGCCTCTCTTCAGATGAGATCAGGTATACTTTCTTGCTGCGCATGAGTACAAAAATATTCAGTGCGTATGCTGAGTAAGCTCTCTCTGTAATTGCTTATGAATTGCTCTTGTAGAGGGACTTTACATCTAGCGTGTTAAACTAATGTGATAGTAGCAGGCAGTTCTTAATTATGGATGTGATTGTTGGAGTTGTGGTGATCAAAATCATTGATTTTTGAGCAGGAGAACAGATGAAAGGAAATAGCCTAGGAGACCAAATAATGACCCATTGTTCTTGGTAATCAGGTTTTTGTTATCTGTACTTAAGGTATATTAAAAAGCATGACAGTACTTCTTTATGGCAAAAAATATTATATCGTAGTTTCCACAGGTCAGAAGAAAGGTTGAGAAAGTACTTCACATTAAATTTAACCTCAATATTTTGTCTGCTTTTAAAAATGTGTACAAACCTAACATCGTGACACATTCTTCTTAATTCCATATTATAAGAATAGTTCTTCAAATGCTTATACAGAGAGATAGTTTTACTACCACAAACAGTATGCTGCAATTCATGTGTTTCTTGGATTAACAGAATTGTGACATGGTGGAACATTTATAGGGTCTTTTGGAATAGCATTTTGTCTAACCAATTTCTTTCTGTTATTCAGAAAATAGAAAATAAGAGAAAATTATTTTCTAAAAGTTATAGAATCACTTTATTTATTTGTTTGTCATAGTGCCATGGTTTTATGATTTTTGTTGTCGATATTCCACATCATAACAGGGTTAGCAATATTTATTCCAGATAACATTTCTAGAAATGTATAATTTTACAGAGAGGAATTAACATATTCTCTCTTAGTATAAGAAAGTAAATCCTGAATCAGGATACCCCCTAAAATCAATGGACTTATATAAAGTGAAAATTTGGATTTTAAGTACAAATATTTTACAATCATATTAACTTAAAAGAAAAAGAAATGCTGAAATGGGCACAAGTTTCTAAAAATGCTAATCGGAAAAATAGCCTTCTGATAGACACAAAGATTTGAAAATATTCTTATTGTATAAGTTGCCCATACCATATTACAGAAATACAAATTTCAAAATTAATATCAATGTTTTCTTCAAAAAGTAGGAATTCAGCATGGAGCTTATTTGACGTGTTAAGAAAATGTATAATGTAGATGACCATATAGGCTGAATTTATTTTTTTCTATGATTGGAAAAAAGCAAACCACTTCAAAACATTTGAGAGATAAACTTTCCAGTACATGTTTTTTTTAAAAGAAAGTGGGAATGAGAAGTCAATCAGAAAGTTGAGGAGACTGACCACATGTTAACCCTACATCAGAATAACAAGCCCAGTATAGAAAGACTAGCTTTGAAACCAGATTTTGAAAAACTGAAAAGGATGAAATTCTAAATATTCTCAGACCCAGTATAGTTATTTTCTTAACTGAAATTACGGTTAACTGAAATTACATTTTCCCTCACACTTAAGATTTAAGCTTTTGATTCATAGCTAAAGTGTCCTTATTAGAAAACTTTATTCAGAGTTTTCTGATATGCTTCAGAGTGTATTATAAATCTTCAAAATTTTACTTGTTAAAGTGAAATTCAGATCCTGCATCAAAGATCAAGCAGAAAAGAGAAACACTGCTGCTGTTCTTATTACAGAAAAAGACTTTGTTAAAAACATCTCCTGTATTAATTGGTAGTAAAAATTCAAGTTGTCTGAAAATGTCACCTGCTACAAGTTAAAATCAAGCTGTAAAAAGTTGCTACCTGCATAACTCATTTTTAGGTACTTTGAAGTTCTTATTCCCATAAATAGTCTACCAAATTACGCAATAAGTGGAGATTATTTTGTGAGATGAAAAAATTTACAGCACTTCAAATATTTTTACTGGGAAATGTGTTTTTATACGGTCAATAAAAAATGTGTATTCCTTCCTATGTAATGACAGCGTAATGGTAAGATATGTGGCAATAGGATTGCTATTAGTTGGAGAGTTTGTGTTTTTCCTTGGCATTTTCTCAGAGTTTGTAAATTTTTTGTTCACTTTACCATTTCTCTAAAAATCATGGATCAAACTATGAGACACTGAGGCAAAAAAGGAAAATCTTTATTTTTCTTTCACTCTCTGTTAAGACAAAATTACATTTTTTTTTTCTAAAAATTACCCGTTGTGACCTATTTTTATGGATTTCTTTTTTTTTTTAAAGATTTTTTTCAGTAGTATAAGAAAAAAAATTATTTGCTTTCCTCTGATGTTAAAACAAGCATTTTGATGATGGAGAATAATAATTTGCATCTGCCTTGTCCTTCATAATGCACTCTCTAACTGAAATTGCATACGCCACTCCTGTTTAAAATTCACAAGGAAAGTGTTAAAAATAATCTAAACAGCTATGCCATAATCTGATGATTATTCATCTGAAATGTTAGCCTATTTAATGTGAGCTTATGCTAAAGGTTTGTTGATATTTAGAAAATTGAAATGCACAATGTTTATAGCTTGCAGGTGCTCACAGTTTGTTCCCAGTTGGAATGCACATTTGGGGGTGAAAGCAAAATCTCTACTGTTTGCTTAATTGTACCCCAGAGTGGAGTTGGAAATGTGTCAAGAAGGAAGAAAACACCAGCTTTAATAAGCATACAATGCAATTTAACAGTTCATAAAACAGTAAAATTTAATCCCAGACTGAGAGATTTATTAAATCTCACTCAGCAAAATGGTTTTGTGGGATGTGTTAGCAAGTGAGAATTAAGTGAAATGATTTCAGGGGCAATAGACTTTATTACCCGAGGATGGAAGGAACAAGTTTTGTAAGCCATTTCTTCTTAATTTTATTCACTAATTATAATTGCTTTGAGTAGGAGAGGTTTGTGTGAGCAGAAGAAATATGTTGGGTCTTTGGAATGCATGTGCATTATACTACATTTGTCAGGCTTCATCTAACTCAAGTTTCTTCTGTAGGTGGTCTCATGCAGTGGTTCATTTAGTGATTCTTATATATTTTTTGTTAAATCTACTACAACTTAAACCTCCGTCTTTAAGATAAAATGACTCCTGTTATTTTGTTGTTGTTTTGTCATTTTTGCATCTGTTTTGGTTCTTCTATGTTCTTTAGCTTTCCTTTCTTCCCTATTTTCCCCTCAACATTTGTTCTCAGGCTTTGTTTTGATAGGTTGCAAAACATATCCATCAATTAGAGGATTCTTAATTCTGCTGCATTCTTACAAGCAGTTGTTATGTCCCTGTGAACCAGTATATGGTCATACCAATATGACCTGCTTCTGTCCTACTTATATGTTAATATATCATTCAACTATCAAAAAAAAAAAGTCACAGAATATTAAAATGTTAATTTGTTTTGATACTTCTATTCCTGTAGCCTTGTATGAAAAACAATGGAAGGCATTGCTCTGAGTTCCAAGTGTGCACACAGCTATCACACTTAATGGTACACACATATAACTGTCACTGTGAGTCACTGAAAGGACATCTCTTCCATTATTGATGCCCAGGCTGTTTTCAGTCTGTAAGATGTGTTTCTATGGGATGCATATCCTGTAGATGTGTGGGATACCTGGGGTTATATGTTCATGAGTTTGACATTAGTTGTCTCAGTCCAAATTTCTTATATTTTGGTTTGGTAGATGCTGTTTGTTGTTGTTATTTAATTGCCTTGAGATCACTCTTAACATGAGACAGGTTAAGATAAAATAAAAATGTGTTTATTTTTACGCTATTCTTAAACATTTCCACCTGTACCTGAAAGTTAAACCACACTTGATCTAATAACACTAGTTTAACTTAGAAAGGTGTTTTTCTTTCTGCCCATCAGTTTTGCTTTATTTGCTGGATGTAGAGTTTCTATGCACACCTTCCTGGGATTTCTGTATACCTTATATCTTGGGTAGGAAACATTAGTGAAAATCTTTTTCTTCAGAGGCAATGACGTGGTGGAATTTAGCTTTTGGAGGTAATCCTTTGGCTGACTTTTACTAGATGTCCTGCAAGTCCTTCTTCCTGAATCTAGATTAGGCTATAAAGTGACTTTATATGAAGTGACTTCATAACATTATAAAATAAAAATTAAGGGCAACATAATAACTTTTGAGTGAGGACAACTGTGATGATCACTTTGTGGTTATAAAATGAGTATGGTATGATTCATCCTTCTTTCTTTCAAGCATAAAGTAAGCTTTTACTGTAATGCAGAACTATTAGAAAAGTTTAGTTTCATCTCATAGTGCATAAAGGAGTAAAGAATAAACTCAAATCTACATTTAATTTGATCTTCTTTTTTTTTCTGTAATATATGTATACAGAAAAAGATGTAATCAGGTGTCCCTTGTGCTTACAAATCTGTGCGGTTCCAAGTCATTCATATTACTGAACACTTTTGTGATATGAATATTTCCTGTGGACTGTTCTTTAGGTTTCATTTGCCTTGGTGTATATTCTGCTATATGATTAAACATTGGTGCTTGTTTCTGTTGAATCAAAACTTCTGGCTTTGTTTCTTCCTTGTGGTAAGTTACACCTGTTCTTTCCTGTTATACATATGCATAGAAGTTCCTAAACATCATCAGTCTTCAAGTTTTTTGTTATAGCAATATGTTACAGAAAATCATCTCATGTAAATGTCTCATAAATGTAAAAATGTATCTTATATATGCATTACGTATATATAAAGCCTAGAACATAATATAAAGTTTTAGGAACTGCATTTCAAACACTGTCCAAGCATAAACTGGAGGCAATAGAATATCTCTCTCTCCCATGAACCATAAACACTAATTGCCAGAAATGAAATAACAGTAGATGAGTTCATAGACTTTTGTTATTCTCTTAGTATGCTTTCTGAGAAATCATTTTGGAATTGGGAAAATGTTTAATTTTACAGCGATTATTGAAATTACGTTGTACAGGGCATAAATAGCTTTCTCTTTATCTTCTTATCCAACCATTTTTGCTATACAAAGAATCTGAAAAAGTTAAAGAAAAATTACTTTCTTCAATTTTAATCTCTTGTCCTGGACTTTTAGATGTAGGTTGCTCTGAAAGTAATGCCACCTATTTATTTCCATGGAAGCTAAAACTGATACAAAGAGTGCAATAACATTATTTTATAGTGCAAATTCTCAGCTAAATAAACCACTTTTGCAGTGTAGTCACCATCATAAGCTATGCATTTTCACCGGCAATGAACAAGAGCCTGCATGTTGCACTTGTAAATATCTGCACCAGTGGAAGTGACCCACTATAACCGCTGCTGAAATGCACCACCCGTGGCTTCACTATTCGCATGTCCACTGTTTGTTCTCCAAAAAATCTCAGCAAGCAAATTTTTCTCTCTTTTTTTTTTTTAATATATATTTTATATACCTTGTGTATAATTATATATGTATTTATTTCTGACTTTTTAAAAAGAAAGTTATCAGAGTGGGCTTCTTTGTGAAACTGTCTCCAAAGGAAAATAATAAGAAAACACTACTTCACATAAGTCTATTTCTGTTCAATCTTCTCATAATGGAAATAATCTAGAAAATAGGATTAATATGGGAAAAAGGAAGGCAGGTGGTGGTGGGTTCAATACACTAAACAAACAAAAAAAAAGGACATGTTTTGTTTGTTTTGCAGTTGGCCATTTATTCACAATTTTGTAATTAATAATTTTGTATTGTTTGTTAAATTATTGGACAGCAAGGACAGCTGAGGGAATAAGTAATTACCAAATGAGAATTTTCAGCATGATACAGAGATTGATCGTCAGACTTTTTTGAGGGCATTGAAATGAATAAGTATTGCCATTGTGAATCCTTATTGTGCAGTATGTCTGAAATAATGTTATCTTTTACAAAAAGCCTAGACTGGAGAGGGAGGAGATGCTGTTCTGAGTCCATTATACACTGCATGCTAAGGCTATTAGACCAGAGCTGTTCTTAACATTCTAACCTCTGTCACTCCTAAAGTTGACTAGAAATAGTCTTGGTACGCACTGGATGTTGAAAAACAAAACATGACCTTGCATCTAGTGTCTGATCCAAGACATGGCTGTTGTGTAAGAAAACACTGTTTGTTAGGGACAATGGAAAATTCAGTCCTCCTGGAACTTACCTTTGGATACTTACATTGCCCTTGCCAAATGGAAATGTAACCGTCTCATATTCTAAACACTAGCAAGTATAAGCACCATAAATATGAGCTAAGTGAGAGAATCTTGCTGCAGTATGAAATGAGCATGTTAACACTTTGTTAAACCGGTGATCACAGTCAGTATGAACAAACTATCAAGCTCATTGTAGTAGTCTTTATTCAGGTAATGGGAAGGTAAAGATAGCATGAGAACTACACAATAGAATAGCATGTGCATATGTCACTAATCAGCTGAAAATGCTGGGCTTATGTGATACACAATTTCAAGTGAGATGTACAAGTGTACTTACTGCAATTTTTAGTGAGTTGATTTAGCTGAAAGCAAAACTGACCAAAGAATCAATTCAGAGTATATTTCAAGAATTCTTTTAACTTCAGTTTTGTTTTGAAAGGAACAGTTTGTTTATTTAATAACTGTTTTCAAAATAAAGTATTAGCAAAATATTGGTCTTTGCCTAAAAACCTGATTTATTTTGACTTGGTACTGTATTTGTAACTGGTTGCTGGCAAATGCAGATTAAGATTTCTACCTTGTGACAGGACAGGACCTGTCAACAGAGCTATAGAATATGACAGTATTGCATTTTCTTCATCATTTTCTTTCTTTGATGAAAAAACATTTTTGACATTCCTTCTTAATCAAATATTTCAAATTTTATATGTGGAAAATCCAGTCTTCTTAGACTGTCTAGAGAATTTCTGTTGTGTTACAAAACAGTTGTATCTAAATTTCTTCTAATGAGAGTTTTGAAGTTTTATTATTTATTTTATTTATCATATATACGCTCTCAGCCTCTTTTCACAGAAGTGCTCCAGCCCTCTGATCATTTAGTGGCCTTTCTCTAGACTCTCTTCAATAGATCCATGTCCTTATGTTGGAGACCGCAGAGCTGAATGCAGTGCTCCATATGAGGTCTCACCAGATTGGAGTAGAAGGGGAGAATCACTTCCCTTGGTTTCTTGGTTACACTTCTGGTATCTCTTGGTCACCTCATATCCTTGGTCACCCAGAATGTGATTGACTTCCTGGGCTGCAAGTGCACATTGCTGGTTCATGTTGACTTTCTCATCAGCCAACACCCCCAAGTCTTTTTCTTCAGGACTGCTTTCAATCCTTTCTCCACCCAGCCTGTATTTGTGCTTGAAATTGCCACAGTCCAGGTGTGACCTTGTATTTGTTTTGCACAGGCCCATTTCTTAAGCCTTTCAAAGTCCCTTTGGATTCCAATCCTTCTCTCCAACATGTTAACTACACCACATTTTTGGAGCTGTGGGCAAACTTACTGAGAGTGCACTCAGTCCCACTGCCCATGTTGCTGACAAAAATGTTAAAGAATGGCCCATCCCATCATCAACCCTTAGGGGACACTACTTGTCACTGGTCTCCATTTGGATATTGACTACAACTGTTTGAGTTTCTTATCTACCAAGTGGTCCATCCATCAATTCCATCTCTCTACAATTTAGAGACAAAGATGTTGTGTGGGATTGCATGAAATATTTTTGCATTAATCTACTGAAGTTTAGTACGTGTCCATAGCATCTTTGGTTGGGATTCAGGATGAAGGAGACAGAGACTACTTCTTAATCTGAGGAGGCATGGGGAGAAATAGTAGAGTATGTCCCCACCAGTGCTCTTCCACAGTGAGGTTAGACAATATTTTGCAATTAGGACTTGCAAGTGATTAGTGCAGACAAACACAACACCTGCAGTATAGCTGTAAAGGAATGACAGAACATTGAGAAGGAATGTGTAGTATCCAGCTGAGTTTGGGATAAAAATTAAAAACAAGTATTGGTACTTTCTCTCTATTCAAGATACACTGAATGAGATCACTTCTCTAATTAAGCTGTTATCTCTGAGTGCTTTTTTGTTTCTTCATTTACTCAACTAAAAGAAAGACTACTAGTCATTTTAAATTTTACCGGCTTTATCTCATGCTATTTCAATTTGGTAAAAATATTTATAGTATCTGTAGTTGTAGATTTTTTCTTTTGTAGTTGTTTATTTCCTCTTCTTCTTCCAGGCTGTCAATCTGTGTTTAGATAAGATAAAGAAAGCTAAAAAATGTAACTGGGTACATTTCTTCTCAAGTCCTGGACAAGTTTCTTGCTGAAACATGCAGTGCTTTCTGTACCACAAAACACCATTCCAGTAGTGTGATGAAGACAAATAAAGATCCATGGAAAAATGGCAGTGAGACACACAAAAAAATGAGCAAGCCTAACAAATGAAGTTGGAGAACTAGACTAATTGCTACCAATTCCTGCTGTCTCAGATGAAAGATAAAGTGATCTAAAAGAGAATAGTTCAGCTTGAAAATTCAAGCATATACTTTATATCTTTTCCAGAGTCCTGTAGTGTTTATTTCTCATTCAATAAAATCAGTTATTGCACTCAGAGAGGTGAGCATGCTATTGAATCACTAAAGCAATATTTTCAGACATATAGCTCTATCTGTCTTCATTCAATAAAAACATTAAGATCCCCATTTAACTTTAATGCACCTGTACAAGATGGGTTGAGGAATCTCAGCCTGTGTAAACAATGAATTTATCTTGTAGCATCTAAAAATCAAATAGGACACTCAACTTCTAACCAGGGATTATTTTATGTTGTATGCATCTAAAATAGTGCATTCTGATTTAGTTTTATTTCCACTGAAGCAATACTTATCTGTTGAGTATTAAAAATATTAACAGAATTCAAATTACTTCCATAATTTCAGTGGCTTTTTTATTGTTTCCTCTGGAGTTGACCGTCTTGTAATCCTACAGACTTCAAGCTCAGTGACTTACAGAATTTGAGAAAAAGCCATGTTACTCTGCATCTGGCATATTGTCTGTTTGATTCCTGCTGATGAGTCTTATCTATTCCATGTCCAAATTTATATCTACTTAATAAGTTAATGCTATTTTTGAACTTCTAGTTGCTTCTTCATGGGCTGCTTTTGCAAAGGTTTCACAGCAATTTCAATTTCCCTTCATTGGTTCGAGGACTATGAGTTGAGAATTAAAGCCGATAAAACAAAAATAAAGAAACAAGCTCCAAATGTACTGCTTGCATTTCTGAGTCAGATTAATGTGCTGAACTTATTTTATAGTTTATTCTAAAATCTTTTATCAAGACTCCAACTACTGCCAAGTACTAGAATATTAAGCTTTGTATGCTGCTTAGTCAGCATGTCATTCCTGCTTTTGGGATTTTCACTGTCTTGTTGTCAGATATCAGCTTGCCTTAAAAGCACTTTATTGCCTTAAAGATAATGAACAATTTGGCAGAAAAAATATTTTCTGACTGATTTGGAGTGTCTACATCAGCTGCTTGGTGTCTCACATCATTGAAACCTATTATATTAGCTATTTTAAAATAAGGATTTATTTCCATTTGAATTTTGAGATCTCTCCTTGGGAGAACCATTTACATGTAAACGTATATTTTCCCCTTTAACAGTAGCTTATGGGCTATAATGTTAGAGCATTTTTGCATTTTTATGTTTAATTTTATTGTAAAGAGCCTTGGGATGCGTTTCCATGAAAGGCACTATATAAGCTCATTTTGTATTGCATCGTATTGTATTGTGACAAGTGCAGTAATCCTCAGGTTTCCTGTCCATTAAAGAACTCATTTCACAGCTCACTAATTATGTGAATGAGAAGGGGAAATAGGTCCCTTTTCTCTAAGGTATGTTGAGCAGATGGCATAGCATTCATTTCCACCGGTGAATCTAAGGTCTTCTCTTACTTTTGATTCCAAGGCTTGTCTCTGTTTATGAAACAGAAGAGAAAAGATAAGTCAGTTTCTTGTACAACATGACAGTATGTACTGGGAGGCTGTCACTATCCTTTGGTAATACAACAGTAGTTAGTACATGCCATGTCTAAACAGTCCATTTATTTAGCATGGGACATAAAAACAATTTAAATGAATGTGCAGTTTAATGCAGTTCTAATTTGCCATTGTTTTTTTTTTTAGGATATATTGATTAGGTCCATTTTAGGGATTTGAAACAATGCCTATAAACAGTTACAAATGAATCAGCTGAATGCCTTTGGGACTGTATTTAGTCTGTAATTCCAGTTAGAAAAACATTATTTCCTTAGCCTTTGTATTTTCTCTCATAGTCAGGGTTTTGCTAGTTTGCTTATCTGCTTTTCGTTCTCCTCACTCATAGAAATAACTGTCTTGAGTCAAACATGCATATATAGGCCACTGAAGCACTGCTTTTTTTAAGATCATGTGAGTCATCAGAGATAATGGTGTCCTACTGTGATCCTAAAAAGTTCATATTCGAATATTAAAAAGAGAAAAGCTGAAATTAAAGGTCAAGATGCATCTGTGAGACTTGGCAGAAAGGTTGTGTTACACAGTGCTGCACAAGCAATCAGATTATTTTCTCCCTATAAGTGTAAGAAGTACTAATTTTTTTTACTTCTCTCACCATTGGGCCATCACCTGTTTTCATTTTGAGTTCATGGTACTGATTTCATTCTCATTTCAGACGGATGCAGCTCTAATGTATGACGCAGTTCATGTGGTGTCAGTGGCTGTCCAGCAGTTCCCACAGATGACTGTCAGTTCACTACAGTGTAATCGCCACAAACCATGGCGCTTTGGGACCCGCTTTATGGGTCTCATTAAGGAGGTGAGTCACTAATAAGATATATCCTGCTTCCTTACTATTTCCCAATCCCCATTTCTTTTTATTTTAATCCTACTTGAATTCTACTTTTTGTGTTGGTGGTAGTGGTGTTTTTTTTTCCCAAGCAGACGAAGTTCTTCTAAGCTTGTTACCTGTCTACATAAATAGATTGTCAGATAAGACAAGCGTCTTCATTTGCAAACAGGTTTTCCTGAGCTTTTAGTTGCAGCAAAGCATACAATGCACAGAAGCATCAAAGGGTGTAATGACTGCATCCTAAACACTAGGGTATTTTCAGAACATTTCTGTGGTGTTAGGAAAGCATCCCCCAAGACCCCATGCCCTAGGCTAACAATTAAAAATTCATCAACTAAACACTGGCATAAATAGAAAGGGGCCAAGAAGGAAGTTTACTGCCTTGTTTCAATTTTCACTTCTTTTGCAGTGATGAACTAATATTTATGACATCTACTACTATAAATAACTGCTTGTTTCTCATTCTTCATATGCAAAATACTATGCTAAAGATAAATATTTGCAATGGAATATAATCTTCTTTTTAACCTTGATTGCTTTTAAGATGATAGTTTTGTCATTCACACACCCTCATTTAACATAGTTTAAGAACCAGGCTAACGTCAAATATTAAAAAAAAATAGGATATTCCACTTCATTAGGTGTAAGGAATTGGCTCTGGGAGACATCAATTTTTACTGACACAGTATGGTCTCAGAGGACTCAGCATCTTCTAAAAGTAAGCCCTTGTTTGAATGAAATCTCCTGACAGAATAACAAAATCCAGAGTTCCTGGAAAGGATTGAGACTGTGGGATGGGAAAAATAAGTGAAAATGCGTGTATGAATATTGGAAAAACAAAAATGAACCAGCTTGTTATTTCTTTTAGTAAAAAGTTTATTGGGTAGCTTGGAAAGTGGTTTTAAGAATATCTGTGAAGGTTAAAGAAAGCTTAGATTAATTAGCAAAAAGAGAATATGAAATAATTTTTTAAAAATCACAAGTTAAAATATTTTGATAGAATAAATAATATTCTCCCTTTGGCAGAAGTAAAATTTTTATTTCTGGGGAAATAAAGGAAGTGGTATTTATTTATAGAAATTGGTTTTTTTTTTTCTTTCTCTGTAGGCTCACTGGGAAGGCCTCACAGGAAGGATAACTTTCAACAAATCCAATGGCTTAAGGACAGATTTTGATTTAGATGTCATAAGCCTCAAGGAAGAAGGTCTTGAAAAGGTGCGTAAGATGTCTTCCTCTGAAGTAATGTAACACATGAAACAAAAACATACCTCCCTCTAGAAAAAAAAAAAGTTACAAAAGTGACTTTTTTTTCTGAATGAAAAGCTTAACATCTACAGCAAAACAAAATTTTTAATGGGAATAAATGTGGTTTTGAAAGAGTGTTTCAAAAATAGCCTTGACACAAAACTTTATGTATGTGGGGTTTTGTTTTATTTTCCTCAGAAGAAGAGAGTACAGCTGAAACATTAATTCTGAGAAGTTAAGTATTTTTGTGAGATATGTTTTTTCTTGTGATGTTTTATTAGCTGGGTTTCAGTACTGTTAAAATGAGAAACATTTGGATTTTCCTCTTAGTATTTGAGTGCATATTGGCCAGAGAGTTATATCATTCCTACAAAACAGATGCCCAAGTAAGCAGAAGCCTTACTTCTCTTCAAAAATGTATGAGGCTTGGGATCTATAGTTCCTTTTACAACAGCTCATTGGTTCTGAATACTTAAGTAATTGGGCTATACATTTAGGTGTTTGACTCCAGAGGAAGTTCCTGGCTGATGTTAGTGTGTGACTTCATACAATGCCATACCAAATGAATAAATATTGTTCAGTTCAGTCTTACTTAAGAGAGTCAAGGGGATCTTGATCTCATTTTTACTCATATATCAAGTGGAAATGACATGCTGAATTTCCAGGCACTCAGACTTGAATGTTCAGAAATATTAGATTTGGGATGCTTGCCTTCAAAAAAATTGGTCTTGGAAGAGGAGACAGACCCGAGAGAAAAAATTGTTAGGAGAATTCTGAAAACATCTTGAAAAGCATGCCTTTTTGCATACCTACTTAAGCATACTTTCAGGGAAGAAGATATAAAAATAACTTCAAAAAGTGCAAGCAGGTTTTCATGCTGACGTAGATTATAGAAATACTAACCATGAGAAAAGTAAATGAAGGAATTTAATATCAACTGTTAAATTGAGACACCACATAAGGCATTTCAATTTATTGACTTTCAAAAACATTTCAGGTGTTACATTAAACTTGTTGTCCACTTAATATCTTGCTTCCGAATCTTCTAGTAAAAGCTATTAATCTGCTGTCTGACAGTTAGTGGCCTCTTAGCTGCATGCTTCTAGCCACATCTTTAGTTCTGAGAGAACCTGAAGAATAGTCAACAGCTGTATGCTTTGCCTTCGATCTATGTTGAGTTAGCTTTAAATGTGATTCCAGAACCATCACCTATTTACTCCTGCGTATGAATCTTTGGATATGCATATTTATACTTTTTTTACATCTTGTTCATGGAGAGGCAATGCAGGAAGCTACAGTGTCTCATGTTATTATGATCAACAAACAAGTGTTTTGCAGTTTGCATCTGCAGGACAATGTTTTTAGTTTGTATTTGGTATATAGTTGGTGTTTAGTTATCATATTCTGTGTTTTGTAAACACTG
This sequence comes from Numida meleagris, assembly GCF_002078875.1. NCBI lineage: Eukaryota > Metazoa > Chordata > Aves > Galliformes > Numididae > Numida > Numida meleagris. The sequence goes on along the minus strand of NC_034411.1, from coordinate 70,293,286 downwards.
TTTTCCTTCATCTTCAGATAAAGTTTTATTTGGTATTGCTCCAAGGTAACATTGTCTTGAAAAGTAAAAAGAGGAATTGAGGGAAGTCATCATGCTGCAGAGTTTAATTTACTTTATTTTTTCATTATTTTTTTATTTATTTGCTTACTTGTTTTCTGTAAATGGCTGAATAGAGAATGTATTTTTCCAGAACCTTTTCCCCTAGTATCAGCTTTGGGATATTAATGTTCTCTGACTAGGAATATTTCAAAGAAGTTTATGAGCTATGATCTTGCTTTGGGAGCAAGAAGATTTTCAAAAAGGTCCAGTGGCAAACCTGTAATTAAAGGACTAAATTATATTTTAAAAACTGAAGCAATGATGGGATAGTAAAGAGTCTTATTATGAACTATTCCATTGAGGGAGCTCTGGATACTTAAGGAAAAACATTGTATAGTTGTGATTAAATTTGCAAAGCAAATTTGCTTTGTATACCAGTACCATATGTACAATGCAATCTGTCTTGTTTCCTGGAAACAAAAATGGAACAATTGATGTCACAGGAATAGCTGAATAAGGCAGTGGTGGCCAGAGAGTCTGCATGTAAGTAGAAAATGGGAATAAAAAAAGGAAGAAAAGGGAAAATAAGATGGCTATAAGGACATTAAATGTCATTTGAGAACCATCTAGCACCATGGGTTTTCTTCACAGTGTACTCAATTTCTTTTCTGGTGGAAATACAAAACAATTAAATAATGTACTTGCATTTCAGTGACATATCTGATATTACTTCACAACCTTATTAAAAAATAAAAGGTTGACTGTGTTAACAGGTTTTTGTTATAAAGTATATGGACTGGAAATGGACAAAAAACACTGCTGTAAAATAATGAATAATGGATGTGCAGTGGGCTAAAGCAGTGGTATCTTCCATCTGGATCTGTGTAATGCCTGCTATTATTTCACCTTTAATATTAATATGAAGGTGGAAACATAAAAACATGATTTAATTCTCAGTTGACAGTATGTTATGAGATGTGTACACAACTGAAAATACAGAAATAAAACAGAAAGGTCTACAGAGATTAGAAATATGTGAAGAAGATAAAATTCAACAGAAAATTCTGTATTCTAAAACACAGAGTAGAAAACAGGAGCTTGGGAAACAATAATAATGGAAGATATGTGTGAGACAATAACAGAAATAGCTGTAAAAGGAGATGGATTTTTAAAACAACCTATGTTAGCTTCAACTGCATATATAGAAAATCAGAGTAGTGAAAGATACTTTTGTTGCCTTCATGGTGCAATTTATCTTTAAAGGGATGTGATTGTGTTACTTCTTCAACAAAATATTTGGAACAAGCAGTAAGAATTAGTTATCATGCATTAGAAAAGTTTAGGAGCTGGGAAACTGTTACCAAAGAACAATGAAGAATGCTATACATTCAGCAGAACATATGAACAAAAGCAAGACAGTTCATGTAGAGAGAAGTGATTAGGAAAATTAAGCTATATGTTCATTACCTTGAACAACTTAGATCTGGGTTTTATAAGCTATTTTACTGAGACAGAGAAATCAGAGTTGAACTAAAAATGTCTTTGAAGAAATCTTGTTTATTCACAGTGAGCATAAACTCTATTTTCCTTGAATCCAGGAGGAATTTTTAAACCCCATAGTATGACACTTCCCAGTAGAGATAATATATTTTCGTCAGTCCTTTCATTTCATTTCTCTTTCCAGTATTGTCTTCTAGTTAAAGCTGTGCTGAATCTCCCTTACTTCCTTCTCCTCCCTCTCTCCCTCCCCTCCATCCTTCGTTTCACTTTGTGCTCTCCATCTCTCTCCATCATATGCATATGCTCTCCTACCGATTCCTTCTCACCCTGCCCCCTTCACTTTATTTTCCTCCCTTTATCCCTTCCCCTTCCTTCCTTTTCTCCTTTCCCACTTCGTTCTCCCCCTCTCCTTTCCCCTTCTTCCTGCCATGGCAAGTTACCTAAATCACGTATGTTAAGTGTAATAACTACTCATTCTGAAGTCAGTGACAACAAAAAATTTGCTCCTCACATTGAAAAAATGGGTTGTGTGAACTTAGATTGTACATGAGATACCTGTTCCTAAAACTCTTGAATTGAGGAGCGATAATCAAATGTCAATCAATAAGAAGTATGCCTTTTCAAAATAAAAACTCCCATCTGACAGAAATGATAACTTTGTGGAAGATGAAAATGGCAAAACTAATAGAAGATTGGAGTGTGTCTAATGTAATGTAGAACAAAATTTGCTGGCAGCTCATCTGGACATACAGCAACTATTTATGGTTAAGTATAGTGAAAATCCCAAGCTGTGTCAATCTAGTGTAATAAGGAAATTATCAATCAAATTATAATTAATCAATGTTTATGCTGAAGCTGCTTTGTGAGGAAAATTATTCTATACTGTAAAATTATTATACTTCTGATAGCCACATTTAATGCATTTAATGTGAAGATTAGTCCATGGGACCTGACAAAATCCATCCATGGGTTCTGAAGGAACTGGCAGATAAAGTTGCCAAGCCACAGTCCATCACATTTGAAAGGTCATGGCAGTCTGGTGAGGTTCCCACTGACTGGAAAAGGGGAAACATAATACTGTTGTCAAGAAGGGAAAAAAAGGTCCAGGGAACTACAGTCCAATCAGTCTCCCCTCTGTGCCTGGCAAGGTCATAGAATAGATCTGCCTGAAGACCCTGCTAAGGCACATGAAAAATAAAGATGAGGTCATGGGCAGTAACCAGCATGGCTTCACCAATGGCAAGTCATGCCTCACAAACCTGGTGGCCTTTTATGATGGAGTTAGAACGTCAGTGGATAAAGGAACAGCAAATGACATCATCTACCTGGGCTTGTGCAAAGCATTTTGCTCCATCCAGCACAACATCCCAGTTGTCAAATTGGCAGATGGGGCCTCACAAGAGCTGAGTAGAGGGTAACTTCAAGTTGAAGTCCAGTATGGCTTTTTTTCACTTTTCAAATTCCTACCATGTTGGTAAGCGGACCATATAAATTTAAAGTGAAGAATTGCTGTATTCAGCACTCTTCCTTCTGAAGTTCAAGAATGCGTCATAATTATTGTTAATTATTGTACTACATGAACCTATTACAATTTTAAAATGTCTTTTATTGTACAGATTAACTGTGTGCAGCTTTTAATACTCAGGATTTGAACAACTATTCAGTCTGTTTTAACAGGCCTACTATTTTCATTTTTTTGCTATTCCTGTACAAATCCTATCAATTATATTGTAGTATTAAATTAAATATTTGTGGAAATAAGTAAAATTTTATTACCTTCATTTTTATTATTATTTGAGGCAATGTACAAAATACTTGAAAACACACGCACACAGACAAAAGATAATTAAATTTGTGTGAATATTAGCCAGATTTCTTTTCATTATTTGCTATTTCTGTCCTTGGATAATTACTGTCTTGAAATACTTCTGGTTTAGAATTTTTAGATTTAGTTCTGACATTGTTTGTACTACTGAACTATTAATTAAATATTGTGAAGACTATTTAAAAGTTTTTAAAAGTGGTATATGATTGACTGATCACTTGGAAACCCGAGATACGCTCAAAAAAGTACATTACATTCTTTTCTTGTGGTGTATGAGAAAAGGAATCTTGGAATTCATCTAGTTTAATATTCTGTATCTGCAGTGAGCAGCTGCAGAAGACTAGGGAAGAACATAAAAAGTAGCAAGTGTAGTGCAGTATTCCTCTATAATATTCCCAGACTATCTGCTTATTGCAGTATAAGGGAATAGTGCCTTTGTAGAAACAGGTAATTAGAAACAGGTAATTTGCTTATAAATAATCATATATATATATATATAAGACACTACATTCAAATTTGAAGCATATATTTCTTAATTCTTCCTTATTATTTATTTATGGTAATGACTATCTTAACAGTCTGTCTCAGTATCTGCTACAATGTTATCATGAAGATGCTATGCTTTTGGATGTTGTGGGAAAACAGTGTTAAAGCTGAAGCTTAGTAATAAGCAAATGAAAGAAATGAAAGAAAATGAAAGGTGATTTGCTGTTAATTTTCTATTAATAAGATGTAGTATTATAGTATACAAACATGTATTTTTCATTGAAGTTACAGATTTAGTTCTTGTTCCAAGCGGTTATAGAGTTAAGTTACCTTATCTTGCCACCATTGTCTTAGATCAGATGATGCAACTTTATTTATAGATTGCAAATTTCTTGAGGATTTTTTTTTGGTGGAAACTGTAATATTAAATATAAATATCAATCAAAACAAACAAAAAACAAATAAAAAAAGCCAACACCAAGAATAGTGCCAGCAACACAATTCTGGACATTTCTGTCCAAGCTTTATGTAAAACATCAATAGGAAGATAAGTTCTCATGTTGTGGATTATATGTGCTAGCAGCTTCAAGCTGACAAACTCACTCCAAAACAGTCTAGCCATAGCTGGGAATATGGGCTTCTCACTTTATCACTTTTCTGATGACCTTTAAAATTTTTTTCTTGGCCTGCCATGTTGAAAAATAACAGGGAAGGCTAAAGCACCATTCCTGTGACTATATTTACTGTGTGAATGTCCTCTCTGAACTATTTATTAGTTTATCAGTTTGTTTCAAAATTTAGGGAAACTTGAAAGTTTGTTGGAAATAGAAGTAAGGCAGTAGAAGTAAATTGCAAATTTTTTTAGTTGAAATTGCATGTAGCAGAGTGCCTTGATTTGTTTTTTCAACATTTTTGGCATTTAAAGTACTCTTAGTTTTCCAGTGAAAACACGTTAACTATTCTGTTCTGTTCAAAAAGATACTTTGCAATTCAAACACTGTGTTTAAGCAAATACAAAAAAAAAAAAAAAAAAAAAAAATTCACTGAGCTGTTAATGTTTTCTCTAGGAGTAGCTTTGAGGAGATGTTTGTGTGATTTGGCAGCTATAAATATCAGTAGTACTCCAGAGTCTCTGGCATAGTTGTTGAATTCATTAAGAATATAAGAAGGATGTATTATGCAGAACATCCTATTTTTGTTCCATTTCTTAGATTTTTGATTTACAAAAAGAAACACTTTTGTGCAGAGCAAATGCATTTAACCTCATTTAGAAAAATAATGCAATAATTGATCAAGACACAAGCTCCTCTTTGAAACTGTGCTGTTGATTGTTCCTACTAGTCTACATGGATGTAGTTAGTTAGATAAAACCCAAATGCTAAAAGTTGATAATTATTTGCTTGTGGCTGTAACTGTATTTAAAAGTAAGGAAGGAAAGGCTTTAGTTAATGTGTTTGCTTTTGCCCAGATAAAATTGAATTATGAACTACATACTAAAGTATATAATTGCATGAATTTAAGATTTGAAAATGAACAAATAAGGTGATAACATTCCCTTGGAAATTTTTGTGCTACTCATATTCTTGAAACTGAATCTTAGAGAGATTAGTCTAGCTTCAATTGTATGAAAAAGCAACAGGAATAGGCTAAAGCTCTGGTCTTTGCCGTTCCTTATTAGCCTGTTTTCCTAGTTTGCTCTTTCTCCAAAGTAAAGGGACCATTATGATTGTTGTAATTAAAAAATATTGCAATGAAAAGTTCGCAATCCTTTTACAATTTCTTGATTGTGGTCAAAATTCAGGGCTGCACATTTTGGTTTTCCTATAAACATTTCAGATCACAAAATTGTATTGTTCTAAGCTAGTACATGAAGAAAATGTTTCTTAATTGTAACCTTTGGTTTCAATGCTTTGAGAAGATACCTTTGATATTATATTCCAATTGTATTTGAGACTCGTTAATTCCCCTGCCTTCCCTTTGTGGTTCTTTCTTCAACTTAAGAGGTAATGACTGGCCAAAATTCAAGAATCACAGCCACTTAAAGGATTGGCTTCTTGCCTCGTAATACAAAAGCTGTGCAAGGAAGAAAGACAATTAGTCCTGAGGAACCAGAAGTGGTAAAAATGAAAGCAAACTTACTTTTTCTCTGTTACTGCCTATGCTGATTCATGCTCTGTTGTATTCTCAGTTTTAAGAAATGAAACCCTATTCAACCCATGCTGAATCACATCCAGAACTTGATTGCCTGTATGCTCTAATATGTTGCTCAGGAATCAATCTGAAAGATTTAATAACCATTCCTGTGTATGTTTTTATATATACATGTATGCATACATATATGTGTGTATATATATATGTGTGTTCACATATATTTACAACCAAACCTCTTACAGAATTGAGTTACAGAATTGTTGAATTCAGTTTTAAAGTCTTTTTTACACTGTGTGGTAGATAGGTACTGCTCAGTATTTTAAATGATAGATAAAATGATTTCTAAAGACAAAAAAAGAGAATTTTCCTTTTCTAGATGGGAGTGATACAGAAGTTTTGATGTCTAAAAATGGATAGCTGCATTTATTGCTTGCCTGCTTTAGTTTTATAGTGATGAAATTGCAGATGAATAATGTAAACATAAGACTTACTGCCTAGTATGTGACATTGTCCTTGACCTGCACCTTAAATCATAACCCTGAGTCCAAACTTAGATAAAAATCCTATTGACTTTACTGGAATAAGAAATTCAAGGTAGAAAATGTCAAAAGATCTATGTACTGAACATTTATCTGGAAAACAGTTAAGTTACAGCTCTTAATCTCCTTTCATCCTTCCTTGTGACATTTTTGCCATAATATCTTTTTGCCCCTCTGTTCTCTTTGATGAGAGCAAAGGATAAATCATTCTGTAGAGAGGATGCTCTCTGCTCTGCACAATTTCCACCAAACTATTGAGTTATCTTCAGATGTGGTTTATCTTGAAGTATGAAAGCTAAGTGGAAAATTAAGTATTCAGAGTGGCTGTAGATATTCTGTGCATCATTCTTCCCCTTAATGTCACACTTCAAGAAACACAGTCTAAATTATCGTGAATCATATTTTAGAAATGTAATGACAAGAGATAATGGAATAGGGATGAATAATAAGTACTAGCAATCGTTTTTTCATTTGTAGAAATCTGTTTTTTTTCCTTACCATGTTCTTTCCTAGATGATGAAATGTAACTCATGGACAATTTACTTAGTAATATAATGTTTTTACAGGTTGGAACTTGGGATCCACTGAGTGGCCTTAACATGACAGAGAATCAGAAAGGAAAACCAGCAAACATCACAGATTCCCTGTCCAATCGCTCTTTAATTGTTACCACCATCTTGGTAAGCAACTATATTTACGTTTCCAAAAATATAGTTGTATGGGAAAGCTGATAGAATATGCTGCGCTAATTACAATGGTAGCAGTCTGTATGATGTTGCAGTTACTTAGTAATTACTCTGTCACACATGAACTCCACTTGGTAAGTTGGTAATGGATGTTTACTCCCACCTAAATGGTAAGTAAATTATCCCACTTTTAAGGTTGTGTTTGTTGATTAGTAATTTCAGTTTCCTTATTATTGACTAAAGTTTGGATCACTGAGAAAGCAGTTTTGTTCAGTACCCTATGAGAAGACAAAAGGTGTTTGTTTCAAACGAAGTAGTCTGGCCATCCAGATATATTGCTTTCATATACTACTTAACACCATCATATCACTCCCATTAAATTTATTACTTAATTGTTAAGCTGAAATTTTAAATCAAATCTACTTGAGCTATCATCTTATTGTAGATCAAAAGAAACCCTTCAACTAACCTTTTTTTCATTACCATTGTTGACAAATTCACAGAGGTGAATGAATTGTTTTTGAATTTCTTGCAATTCCATATATTATATTAAAAATGTTCAGAAATTTCCAAACCATAGTTTGAAATATTAATTTTAATTGCGAGAAATGGAAAACTTACAAGCAGTATGTTTGCTATGTGTGTCTACTGCCACCACCATTACAAGTTTGCAGATATCCAAAAATAATTGACTTCTATATTGGGTCTATGTGGCAAACTTTTGGTAGCATGGGGGCTGCAGGGGTGGCAGAGGTTGTGGGTTTGTTTTTTTTATTCCAGACCAGTGATAACAGTACAGTGACAAAGGTCATTCCTATAAGAAACACACTCAATAACTTAAGATGTTTAAATTATATTTATTTCTTCAATATTTATTTAATTATATTTTAACATCTGTCTGTTGTTGAGATTTAAGTCCGTATAGTGTATGCATCAGATTAATTTTGCATAGTGATAATTAAACTTCCATGATTTTATTTGAAATAGTGATCTCAAAAAAGGGTAAGATAATATAAATAGCAGCACTGTCAATAAGCACTGATTTTGAAAAGATAAAGCTCAAAATGGGTGTCTAAGATTTATGATGGCATCTGCTTTCTACTGCATCCTACTGTAGTCAAGGATGTCCTTTCTACTAGAGGATAATTTTGTTTAGTAGTGGTTTATATGTATGTCATGTTTACATATATCAAAATAAACAATAAATATAAGAAATACAAGAATAGTTCAAATAGGCATTATGAATGGCTCACTTGTAACTTCCTGTACTTCAGTTATTTTTCAGTCAAAGTTTTGGTAATTGCAATAACTCTTTTCAGCTATGAAGACACTTTAAGAGTCGTACTTAGAAAAATGAAACAAAAATTGTTCTTGTGCAAAAAGCAAGTGTACTATCTTACTTTTTTAACTCTATGTGCTTAATAAATGTATTTCCAATTCAGTATATTTCTGAATTTCCATTTTGTAGCAAAGCAAGGGAACAATGTACAAAATTGCAGTTCTTAGGAGCCTATTTTATTCTCGATCACCTTCTTCTCTCCTTTTGTTTTAGACAATACTGCTTGAGGAAAGGCAGTTCTGTCTTTTAAGCTGTATAAGTGATTTTTTGGTGCTGTTTTTTCACATTAACAGCTCACTGCAATAGCCTTTAGTCTACTATCTGTTTTGTTTGTTTATTTGTTTGTTTGTTTGTTTTGGGGGGTGGACAGATGGGCAGGTTTTTGTCTTTTTTTGTCTTTTTCCCCTTTCTTTCTTTAATACACAGTCATTTGAAATTGTAAGGAAATTGTAAGATACGTTACATGAAAAAAATGTTTTGCTTTCAATTACAATAGTATCTAATGTCTGGTAGTGTATCACAGAGACAATATGATTCAGTTCAGCTGAAAAAAGATATCGGTGCATTCTGCAGTGTTGCAGCAGTTTAATGATTTAACATTCTGTGGTTTACTGTGTGAAGTAATTTTGTCTGAGTTGGGAATCCACTCATACCTGTTTTCCTTTGCTGGAATGGAAGCTAAGTAAAATTTTCTGGGATGTAGCTGAATTAAAGTCTGGACAAAGTGAAATTTGGAGGAAATAAAGAAAACTCTTTCTATTTGTCTGCCTCACAAAAGAAATGAATCTGCATAAGAGAACAACTCTGGCTTCAGTTCTTCAAGCAGTAGTTTATGATTATGTTTCATGACTCATATGGTCACACTAGAGAACGTCTAGGAAGTATCCTAAAAGATATTGAGGGTATTCATAATGAATTTCTATTATAGGTAGTATTATTGAGGAAGGTTAATTTGCTGTTTCTTGTAGATTTTTTCTTCAGTTAGGACATGCTGGCACAAATGACTAGTGAGATGTCTTATTCATATATTACATTGTTTTGATTGCCTCTAACTAGTGGATTGCTTCACCTCTCCCAGTTGGATTGTGACTGCCAGCTATGAAAGCCTATTGTGTATTCCTTACTTCTGTATTCCTAACTAAGTGTTAATTAGATATGACAGCCTTTTAACTCCATTATCCCTGGTGAACAGAAGCTAATGATTAAAATTCTCTGTTCTAATAGTGGCAGATTTTGAAGATGGTTTTCCTCTTTTCACCAACATTTTTTTGTTTTGTTTTGTTTTTCAATATTGATATTACTACAAAAACTTCCATATTCTTTAAAAAATACATATCTTTGTGCTGAAAGTATTAGAGAAAAATCATACAATTGATAATTATCCTTAAAATTACAATAATTTGAAATGTTGAAGTTATTGTTGTCATCTTTAATAATATCTTGAGTCAAAATATAATAAATACAACCTGCTGGAATAATTCAAGTAAGCATTTCTTGTCCAAATCTGATTGCAAAGAGAGTACAGAGAGCAAGACAATCAAATATAAAAAAAAAATCTGCAGTATATTTTTTCCACTTTGACATCTGGATAGAATAAGGGGGATTCCTTTCATGTGTCAGTTGCACAGTTTAAATAACAAAACTGTTAAAGTATACACTATATCCTTGAGTTCATCTTTCAGCCTTACTACAGTCTTTGTGTCTGTGTGATATCTTGTTCTTCTTCCTTACTGTTCACCCATTATTTATCATCAAAAAGAAAAAAAAAAGAAAAAAAATTCTCTGAAAAGAATCAGATTATATCAGAAAATACTGATTATATGTATATGGTGATACCTGGAAAGGTTTGTAAGGATTACTTGATTACAATTAACTTTTGGCCAGTCAGATATTAATGTATTTAATTGTGTGTAAATTTCACTGCTGTCCTGATTTTATCAGTATTCTATATCATATCATCATGCTATAGGCTACTGGGTGCAGAGACACAGTGCACTGTGGAGCTATGTTTCCTGTTTATCACTAGCAGTCTCACGTGAGTTCTGACTCTCCAAAGGGAAGATGCACTGGGATGTACTGCATTTCCCAGGAGCCTACTTTGTGTTAGGATATATTCTTTTTTAAAATTGTTTATTTTGGAACATTTTAGTGTGGGTTGTGTCAGCCTGTTAATTATTTCTCTCAGATTGATGTCTATTCCAAATATGAAAGTCTGTTTTTGCTTTCTCTTGGACGTGTAGTACCACCTGTGACATGTATTTATTGATGATGTCCCATCCTCCAATTCACCCTTTACAACACTGACAGAGTCATTCAATTAATGTAAGGGCAGATCTGAAAGTAATGCCTCCTATTTTTTTGTGTTGGCCCATGACATCAGAAGTGGATGTTAGGGGTATTAAGTAAGGTTGAACCTTCCCACCGATATTCTGTTACATTTTGTGCAACAGATGGCAGCAGAGGAGCAATCTGACAAAATGGCATCTGAAGTGCATATGAAGCAAAGTTGTGTGATAGAATTCCTCCATGTGAAAAAAATTAGCACATTGAGGTGGTGGGTGTTGTGTTTCAACAGTGGAGACAGCAATGTGAAATACAATCATGTTCCAGATGGCCTTGAGCAGCTGTCACACCACGGAATGAAGAGCACCTCCATCAGCTCATCCACACAAATCGGTGGATTACATCCAGGGAAGTGTGTACAGAGTTGAATATTGGCTTCAACATTGGAAACGATGGTTGCAAAGTTTGCACCAGGTGGGTTCCACAAATGCTCATGCTGGAACAGTAAGAACACATGCTATTGAACCAATACAAGACTAAAGGTGACAGTTGCCTGGATCACTGGGAATATGATGTCGTATCATCACTACAAGCTGAAGTCAAAATGTCAATCCATGGAGTGGCGACATGTGTATTTCCCATTGAAAAAAAAGTTCAAGATACAGCCCTCATTTTGTAAAGTAATGTGCACTGTCTTTTGGAATAGGAAATACGTGATCCTTCTGGATTTCCTGGAACCTGAATAAACCATTAACTCTTAGTACTAGATTGTGATGCTGACTGAGCTGTATGTTCAAACCTCCAGAATCAGGCCAGAGAAGACAACCTTCCTCTTGCAACACGATATTGCCAGGCTCCATACCAGTTGGAAGGCCATGAAGCATATTGCCAATCTCGGCTGGACTGTCCCACCACATCCACTGTATAGTCTGAATTTGGCTCCTTTTGACTTCCGACTGTTCAAACTGTTGAAAGATGGACTGTGTGGGCAACATTTTCCTAGCAACGATGCAGTCATACATGCTTTGAAATAGTAGGTCACCTCTGCTGGTGCAGATTTTTACAAGTGCAGCATGCAGGCTCTTGTCCATTGGTAGTGAAAATACATAACTAATGGTAGTGACTACTGTGTTCCATAGCTGAGAATTTTTTCTGTCTAGTAGTGCTGTCGTACTCTTAGTATCTGTTGTAGTTTCCATGGACACAAATAGGAGGCATTACTATCAGAGCAACTTAAATTTAATGTATGAACAATAAATACAAGTATTTTCATTAATGCAATCTTTTCTTAATGGCTAAACAAATGTAATATTCTGGGAAAACATAGCTTCCTGCTAGGTCTATGATCTTGATTCCAATTTTTCTAATTTTTTATCTTCCACGTCTTATCTTGGAATTCATATTTACTAATATTTTAATAAAATATTTTATCTACCTTGTATCCTTTATAGACTTCATTAATTTCCTTTTTATTGTGGTTTTGAGCAAGTACTCATTTCTTTCTTGTTGATTGGACTAGGTACTAATAAGATGCTTTCACAGATAATTGATTTCCTTTGTGTTGCGATAAAGGCCACATAATCTAGATGTTTTTTTCAGCTAGAAACAAACAGCTTTTCATGAAACAAGATCACTTTGTATTATACCACTTCTTGATTCAGCAGAATTTACTTTTATTTGTGTTCTTTCACTGGACTAGAATGATCTCAGAATATAATTCTGTACCACCATCCTCTGCAATCTGCAAGACTTCTACAGGATATTGCTGTTACATTAATCTGTTAGCAGACATGAGCAGCCTCAGTACAGTGATCAAGTTGAGTGACCTCTTTACAGGGAGAAATTGGCTAATTTCCTAGTGTTGTTGCGTTTTTTGTTTGTTTGCTTTTTAAACATTCTTTTAAATACCATTATCATAACATGAACTAATGGTTTCTAAACAAAATATTCTGGCAACACATGCTATGCATTCTTGCTCTGTGGTGATTGGCACAAATACATACAATATAAACTTGAAGAAGCCAGATAAAAAAGTTATATGCAACACTGAATGTTTTCTGTAGGGCTGATTTTTTCCAGATTGTTCATCTGTGTTATACTGACTGAATGTGCACGGCCACCTGTGCACAAAAAGATGTTTGCATTCTCCAGGTCACTGAAGCTCATGTATATGGAATTAATTAGCAAAACTGAGTATTTCACTTCATAGGACTGTTTCTTTCAAGTGCTATGTGGACACTTAGCACTAAATATAATACATTTGCAATATATTGCAAGTGTCTAGTAAACTCCAGAGAGTGTTATCTGAGTGCTAGAGATTTTGACAACTTAGATATGGTGAAGAATCAGTTTCTAGTTGTTTGCTTTTTCTAAACTCTCTTATTTTTAAATGAACTAGTTTTACAAAGCCCTTTCTTCCAGAGAAAAAGCTATAAAAATGAAATATAACCAGTTAAAACAAAACTACTGTTGAATTTTTTTTATTAAACCTGATAGTTGGTGATAGAGATGTGTACTGAAAGCTGGAGCAATGTACTGCAGATTTCTGACCATGGACACTTAGGAATACTGTTGCTTATTATGTGGCTCTCCTTGTTGGCAATGAAATAACACCCTTTCCATTTCTTGCTTTTCTTAGAAAAAAATATAATATTTACAGTAAATGCTATTAAGGAGATCATCTAACTGTGAAAAAGAGTATGAATATATATGTGAACCTTTGAGTGTATGTAATTTAGACTCTGTTTTTTGTTGCTTAAGGTTAATAAATATCTATGATTTAAATCTTGTGACAAAATTCTAGTTCATCTAGCCTCTCAATTTCATCTAATGATAATGATAGCAAGACTTTATTTGACCATATCTCTTTCATCACTCTCATTACAACCAATGTTTTTTATCTTTTTCTTTTTTTATGTATTTATGAACATAATTTGAGTTGCATATGCCACTTTTACTGTTTTTCTTCTTTTCTTTATTTATCCCAGATTTAGAGCCCTTATTTTATTTACATAAATGAATAATCTGTGATTTTATAATGATGATCAAAAAGACGCCTGTGCAGAGAAGTACTTGGGTGAACCTTTTACAAGTGGAAAAACACTGTATTATATTTATGTGAACTCTGTTGCTTACTAGTCCAAGAACATATATTTTGTTTCTATTTCAAATTACAGCGAAGTTACTTTCTTAGCAGACATAGTGAAATGAAGCCCGTGGTGTTCAATTGTTGCCAAATTTATTTTGAATGTTACTAGAGTGCTTTTTTTCCCCCCCCAACATCTTTTCCCTTGTCTTTTAAGAAAAAGATAATGAATTCTTCATAACCAGTGCATTTACAGAGATTTCAGAATATTAATATTTTATTCTGTCTCATTAGAGATCAATCCCTCAGACTTTTGCATTTTTTTCCTATGAGTTGTTTTTGTGTTGATACTCTCAAATGTTATTTTCCATGTTCAATTTCACACATCAAAAATAATCTAAACTAGAGGTTAGAATAATTTGGATGAGAATAAATGTTGTTTTTAAAATGCAGTTATTTACTCTCACTTTGATTGCTCTCATTTCAGGACAATCATCCTTGATAGAAAGTCATGATAGAATCCCTTTCTTATAGCCTAAATGAATTCAGAGTAGGCACATTTTCTGTAAAAATTGTCTCTGCATGAGAATTTATTTAAGAATCTTTCTTGGAGAAACTGTGTAGTTGACAGTACTTATTCAATGGCTTTTGCTTCAAGCATTTCAAGCAGTAATAATGGTATTATAAGGAAGGTGAGTTTTGTTTATTTGTTTTTATTTATTGGAGATGTGTCCACTTGAAAGATTATGTTTATTCATAAATCTATATTGAAACTGCTTAGAAGATTTTAAAGAATATTTTTAAACGTTCTGCAAACCATTCTGACCAACTCATTTGTTGATAGGGTGTAGTAAATTTTTGGTGGTCATGTTTTCAGGAGCAAAGGATAACATTAAACTTAGAACAAGATTACATTAGTATAAAACTGTTGCTAATCTTTGCAAATCACTTGGTTTAAATATTTTATCTCTAATGGTTTATAGTTCTCCTTATGAAAGATTTTGGTAGAAGTGATAATTTACTAGGAAACTACAATGGTCATACTTTTAGTGCAAAGATGTTTTCCTGAGAGTACCTGGCAATCAATTTTGTATTATTTGTCTGTATATAAAATTCAGTCTTGAAGAAATAAAGCAGATTCTCACATGGAAATGTTCAGAAACAACAACAACAACAACAGTATTCTGTATTTAAAATGTGCATTTTATATTGCCAGGGAAGGACCTGAGAAAACTTTGGGATAAATTAGGGCTATTGCATGTGATGCTCCTGATGATAAATGAACCCTGAATCCTATCTAAAGCTAAGTGAGGAACTGTATTATATTACAAGTAAAATCTATGAAGACAAAAAAAAAAAAAAATATTTTGGGCAGTGTAAGACTGCATAAGGAAAACTTAGCCAGGAGCCACTGTGTAAGGGCATAACTTAAGGATTCTGAAAATATTATGAGAGTATTATGGTAAATCATTGGTGAAACTTGTCATCAAAAGTTTTCTCCATAACAAAATATTGTAATTATTAAATAGTACCATAGAGACTATTGTAGTCCTCATCCAAGGAAGTCAGAGAAAGGATAATCAAAGAAGATGGCATTTGAGCCCTTAATTGTTGCAAGATATATATATATATTTAATGAAGTGTGAAAATACAGCAGTCTAAATTTTTTATAACAATCATCTAAAAAAATATACAAGAATGTATGGATGTGCTAGATGTCGCAGTGAAGGAAATCTGTCTGTCGTTCCAGGGTAAGAGAGACAAAAGCATGCCTTGGTGATTATACTGTCTCTCTGATACCACACACATTTAAATTCTTCTCCATGTAATACAGTATTTCATGGAATGAGAGAGAGAAGCATAACTCCTCTCCTGTTAAGTAAATTGATTTCAGATAGATTGTGGGAAATATGACTGGAAATATCTGAGCATTTCAGAGGGCAAATGTCTAGGGTCTCTGTACATGAACATTCCAAGCTATCTAGGTACTTCTTATTGTTCTGTTTGAGAAGGTCATGTCTGAGATATTTTACATCTTCAGTTATAAATGTTAGAATTTAAAGTTTGCATAAATAATTTTATTCAATATTACAATTTAATATTGGACAATGTGTATGAAGTAACTACTGCTGGTAGAGAAATTCCAGACCTTTTGAAAACTCCAAAACCACAGAACTGAAAAGTTGTTGTAGACATATTTTAATTGTCAGAATTCATTTTATTGGATGATGAATGTGCTTTCCATAGCAGAAAGGGTTCCCCAGGTAGCTGTTTTCTTTGCCTTCTTCTTACCTATATGTAATTAAGTTTAACTTTTTCTTCTAGCAGCATAGTCCAAGCTCTGAGATAATCTACTGTGGCTCTTAATTATGCTCATCATTATAAAGTTCCTCCTTATATCTAACTTGAATTTCTTTTGTCAAGATTTAAGGCCATTACTAATTGTCCCATCTACAGAAAATAACTTTTCACATTCCAGTTTGCAATCACCTTGTATATGTTGAATACCTTGATTACTCCACAGTGAATCCATTATTCCTTAAAGGGAGCAAAAAAGACAACAGAGGAACAAACATCTTCTGAACACATTTCTTCTGAGAGCAAGAGATCTCCTTGCTTTCTCCCTTGCATGCCAGCATTCCAGTTTTATGCAGACAAAAAAGCTTAAATCATGGGTCACCACAAGATACAGGTCTACATCAGAAATGCTGACAGATCCTTAGTAAAGCTGTCACATGCATGTGGAATGAAGTGCCTTTAACCACACTAAATGCTGATGTGGAGATTTAGGGCTGTATGAATTCTATTAAGTTACCCTGGAGAGTTTATCTGATTTTTCACTGAGACTTGTATCTGGTGCAGTAATTGCATCTACTACCATTCTTCTTGCCTTTCTTGGTACTTATTTTTTATTTTTGTATAAAATGAAAAAAGCCTTTCTAAAGCATGAGTGCAGACTGAGTCATATATTGAACCTTTCAAATACTAATTAAAGATTCATAGTAAACCCAACCATTTGTTTTGTGCACTTTTTCCTTCAGCTTTGTATTTGAAGAAGATTGTCCTAAATGAGAAGATGTTAAAGCCTTGCGTTTTCCCAAATGTTTCTTCTGATAATTATAAATATTCTGATGATTATTTTTAGTTATTTACTGTCCTGTTTCCACATCGCTTCATGTGGAAAAGTCATATCATAGACTAAATTATATATAAGAAAATAAATGTTTAAGGAAATTAAATTCAGTTTTCACAGAACATATGTCATAGAATTCACTTTTTGAGTTAACTTTTTGTCTGTTTTTGCCACGGTCTTAAAATTGGAAGGGTATAACTTGAAGCAATAGAATAGACATTTTTTTCTCCCCCTGGGTTTTCTACACTTTGCCTATGAAACCATTCATAAAACAGTTAAGAGCTCATGTCAAGAGAAACATAAAACCTGACTCTTAAAGCATTTGATTGATTTGGGGTTTGAATTAAAATTTTATTTTTGTTCAGTTGTTAAATCACATTTTTAATGCATTATAAGAGGATTACTGTGTTCATCCAAACAATGCATTTAGTATTAATGCATAACGTAACTTGTTAATGAGACTTACAGGCAAAAGTTAAGAGAATTCTACTTTTCATTTAATTTTTTACAGGGAATGTAATCATTATGGTATAATAATTTAGATAAGAAAGAATAGAAAGGAAAGATATGAGGGGGCATTCAATATTTGTTCTGTCTTTTCAAATTTTACAGGAAGAGCCATATGTAATGTTCAAGAAGTCAGATAAACCTTTGTATGGAAATGATCGATTTGAAGGTTATTGCATTGACCTCCTCAGGGAGCTGTCTACTATCCTTGGATTTTCCTATGAGATTAGACTGGTGGAGGATGGAAAATATGGAGCCCAGGAGGATGCCAGTGGACAGTGGAATGGAATGGTTCGTGAATTAATTGATCATGTAAGTTAATATTGGAGGCTTTCTACTATCCATTTAGATTTCAATTTTATCTGTATGAATTACAAAACGTTGTACAGTAGGGCCATTTGAATAGTAGTGTCTTGGAGAATATTTAAAAAAGTAATGCAAATAGATCCATATCAATGATTTTTTTCCTCCAAATTCTGTTTGTTAAACCAAGACTGTTCTACATCTTTATTTTGTTGATAGACAGTGTTTTATTTCTGCCAAGCTGGTTTAGCTCTTCCATGGCATATTTCTAAGTAAAAATGAAGAATAAATAGTACTCAGAACTCCTTTTGGTGAACAAGTATCTACTGGTTGTTTGTTTTTGGGTTTTTTTTGGGGGGGGGGACAGAATATACATCTTCATTAATCCATAGGAGTCAGATCTCCTCTGATAATGTATCTGAGACACATAAATTATTTGATATACACAGAAGAGCATATTTCTTGAAACTTGAGCAATTAAGTGCAAACAGTAAGATAGCAACATATGCTGACACAGCAAAATAGTGCAATGTGTGTTAAAACAGATACCATTACAATTACTTAGATCAGACATTAGTTTGTGTCCTTTCAGAATTGGTCATGCCAGTTGAATTCAGCTTTTTTGACTCATTTAAATTGTAAATTTTTTTGAGAATTATGTTGTTTTGACTTTTAGCATTTATCTGGGTGAATTACTTAATAGAGAGACATTTGATCAAAGAATATAAGATAATATATATTCTGCACATCAGTGTTATTTTAAATAGGTAGAAGGAGAGATTATTTTATTGCTCATTCAAGTTAAACTTCCTAATGATGGCAGAAACTGCATGGATAACTTGAAGATTAATTTTCACTAATCCTTCACCAATTACTTTAAGATTTCAGCAGATGAGCAGGACTTGTGCTAATCAAAAGAGTCATGTTTACTAAAAGGGTTTTCATCTTTGTACTTTTCTAGTAAATAATAATCTGATATTTTTGTTGCAGCAGATGTTGATTATGTCTAGTTTCTAACTTTTACTATAAATGTGTGAGTACTATATTTAAATGTGTATGTACTCTACCTCATACACATATGTATAAAGAAAACATATTTTGCTAGACTCTCTCCATCTCTATACATGTGCAAATTTACACACACCCAATGCATAGGCATACATAGTTATTAGATTTGATGGATGTTAGATATTACCATCTGAAATAATTTTGAGAAATAGTTGGGATCAGTGGTGAGAAAATATTTCTTACATGATTCTTTAGAAGCTCAAAAAGAAACTCATTTTATTATGAGTTATTATTCATCCCTAAAGTTTTCTTCAACAAGCACTAGTGTAGCCTCCTAAGCTTTTGTGAAGGTAATCTGGAAATAAAACAAATTTAAGAACGTTGCAACAGTGAGAGTTATAGGACAGCTTTTTCAGTCCTTTCCTCTTGATAGCATAGAATGGAGCGTGTGTTCAACATTCTCCTTGTATAAAATTAAAGTGTATTTTGCTCTTTCAAATGCTGCTTGCGTAAAAATAAACCATAGTTCAGATGGGATGCTAAGTGCATTTTGGAAGATGTAGTCTATCTTCCTAGCTTGTATCATAGCAATATTAGGGAGTAGAGCCACTAGGTATTAAATTTCCATGCTATGCTGAGCCTTCACGGAAAAAAACTCTTAGATTTCTAACTTTTTTTTGTCTTTGAGTGAACAGATATTATATTGCAAATGTTCACAATCTTTTTAACTAAAAGAGTTTTTTTCAGAAAATTAAAAAAAATTCAGTTTAATAATTTTAAATGAAATCTTTTACTTGTATCTCTCTAGCCCATAGTCTATTAACTTCCCATTAATTAAAATTTTCTCTCAAAATTTTCTGTATTTTTATTCACTATTGTACTGTAATTTATTTGAAATGCATGCATTACATTACTTGTACATATGTGCCATTTCTGTTGGTCTGTTTTATTAATAAACAACATTTCTGACCTGAGAACTGATACATAAGAATTTAGTGTTCCAGATAGACAGTTACTACATTTGATGCTTCAGTTTGCTTAGTCCTCCACATATCAGCTTAGTTTTCACATTCTTTTCCTGTAAAGAATATTTAATAAAGTGTCAAAAAATTTTATTTTGTACAAAGTGAGTTAATGAACTGATTTTTATTTAATTTTGATTAAATACTTAAGATATCATATTTCATTAAAATTATTCAATATACTTTTTTTTAACCTGAGTGTCTAATTAAATAAAAAGACCACAGAGAAAAGATGCAGTTGTCAAAGTTGCATAGTACCTACATGCATGCTTTTAGAATTCATTTTTATCCATTTGTTATATATGAACTGTCAGTCAGTTTATATCAGAAATAAGGGATACCACGCCATAGTAAATATCTTTACAAAGGTAGTTTGTAACATTTGTAACTCAAGAAAAAAAACTGTGTAGGAAGGAAGATCCAAAATTTATAAGATAAACAGTACCAAATAGAATGTACATATTTAAATACATTGCATTTAATTGCTTTAAATAGTTGTATGTACTTAAAAATTTAAGTGAAATGTAAGTCTCAGGTTTGAAATTTTGTAGCATGAACAGAGAATGAAGACTGCATTAGGCTTTTTATGATTTCACTCCATTTTCCTATGGTTTTCTCACATTTCTTCTTTCTTTCACTGTTATCTGTTTTCAAATGCCATCATTCTGATGTTAGTTTCCAAACAATGACTAGTTTCCTTCTGAATAAATGATAAAAATTTGAAAGTGAAAAATGAGTTCAGTAATCACTGAAATGAACCCTTTGACAATTGAAAGAAAATGAATTATTTCTGGAAAAGACAGTGGTATCTATAACTACAGATGGTAAAGAAATACCAACTAGAACAGCAAGATGAGATTTTCCATTTAAAATGGAATTTCTCCAGTTAAACTGCCTGACTTATTTGCCAAAATAAGGATTTTTTTTCCCGTATCTTACCTCATTCATTGTTAATTTAATATGAAGATTTGAGATATTCAGGGAAAATGGGTGGGGAATGTTAAAATCCAGATATCTCCATCCTTTATGGGTGCATACTTCATGGGGAAGTATTCTTTGTACTGACATTGTACTGTCTTTGGTTCAAGAACTGCATTCAAATAAAGATAGATTTATTGAATTGCTTCTGGACTGTCTTATGAATTCTGGAGATTTCAGGTTTGTCTGTCGTGCTGAAAAATTGTTATGGAACTATATCATATTAAATGATATAGTGTGAGTGTGTAAATTATTTTTCACTGTAGATGGCAGATACTGTAAGAATAAAAGTATATAATTTTACTTCTATTAGACAGTCTGCTTTGTAGTTCTAGAATTATTTCAAAACATCACTGAGTTCTAAAACAAGTAAACAACTGCAATGTAATACTTTCCAAGATATATAAATATAAGTTAAAAATCCACTGGAAAGTAAAATGTTACTATAACATACTGTTGAAAATAGTCTCTTTTTTTTTTTTTTCCATGGCTCTTTGAATGGTTCTTCTACAGTGCAAAGCTTTTGCAGTGCAAATTGTCTTTAAGGCTTGCAGATGTTTTATGTTTCACAAATAATTATATAAAAGGTCCAGCTTTTAAATAATGACTACTCTTTTATTATATGTAAGAATTAAATGGGAACTTCTTTTCATTTCTCAGAAATGTAGAATTTTCAGCTTGAAGAAAGGTAAGATTTATGCAGTTGGGCAATTGGAAGGCACTACTTAATTTGAATTAGACATAGCATTGTATTTCTGTATCATTCGTATTTTTTAAAATCAGTACCTTACGTAGTAATAAATGCTTACACATGAAATGCTTGCAATTATAAAATTAGTAGCAGTGACAAACATATTAGTGACGTTTTGTTTTCTCTATAATGGAATACTTTCTGATATTTATATAACAGGTTTAAAATGCTCCTGGGGACATCTTCCTACAATAACTTTTTACTTTGCTATATTTTCCATCTAATTTCAAGTACTTATGTTATTGAAGGATAGATCCAAACCCTCTTTATTACAATATGATAGTTAATAAATGCTTCAAATAAGCAACTAAACAGATTTTTTAGTTGCTTCTTTTTAAGATGAAGAAAAATCTATGTGAGTAAAGGAATTTAAGTTTCTTCCATCTTTTTTTTTTCCTCTTCCTTCCCTTCCATAATACAGTTTCATGATGTTGGAGCATACTACTTTTCTTCATATTCACAACAAACTCTGCCTCATAGAGCTTTGTTAGGAAATGCTAAGGATTTCTCTTGCCTCTTCTCCTTAATGATAGGTGCAATATCCCTCCTTGTAATTTTCGTGCAAAAGATCTAGCAGATTTTCAATACAGTGCATGACAGCTTAGCCATTTGGCTTCTTTCAATGATGAAAATCTCTTAAGATTTGACAAAAGATTTAGAGGTTGCAGGAGAGAGATAGATTGAGCATTTTGTCTTTCTGCACCAACATCGTATGTGCTGGAAAATAAAACCTGATTTACTGCCAGTGCTCTTTATGACACCATATCTGCTTTTCTGCTTCATCATTTTATCAGTGAACATACCATACGTGGAGGCATTTCCAAAGCTGTGTGTAACACTTAATCCCTACTCTGTGTATTATCTTTTATTTTTTTGCAAATGATTCTCCTAAATTAATGTACTGACACTTATGCATATGCTCCTACTTATAATAACTCGACTGTTATTATTAGCCCATTGTCAAAATATTTCCCCACAGAGGATCACTGGATTTTAACATCTTTTTTTTTTTTTTTTTTTTTCTCAAATATAATGTTACATCACTTCTTCCTTCCTGTATTTCTCATAATGATTTAGTTATTTTTTCACAGTATGCCCTAGATTTTCTCTAAGGAATGTTCTGCTAGTTTTCATCACCTTGTTCAAATAATATTTCACAAGACAATCTAGTTATTACTGCACACGTAGAGTATCAGTAGTGACTCTGAAAACTGGTTTTGCCTTACTTACCTGAAGATAATTGGATGATTTTTTTATGTCTACATTTTTATTCTCTCTCTTCTGGTTCTGAAAAGGTTGTTCATTGGGTTTGGCCCCATTTATTGGAAACTAAATTACCTGGAGAAAATTGATGAAACAAATTCTCTATTCAGAAATGTACTTTTTCTCCAATGAGGTGGTTTGCAATTCTTTTTTTTCATTACAAAAGTGATTTTTACAGCTTATCATATTCACTCAGCTTAGGTATTCTTTTGGTCTGTTTCTACAATCTGTACTTCTATGTACAGAAAAATCAGAATAAAGATCACCTGTACTAGGAAAATTGATTGATAACACATATCTCACTCTTTCCTACTCTTCTCTGCCTGATCAAATCTTGTTCTAAATTAATGGTTAAGGGCAATGTTTACAGGCTTGGTAGATCAGGGATTCATAAATTCTACTTATAGCTCTGGAACATGGCACACACTGTGTTCTTAAGAAATGTAGCTACTTAGCTTCTCCTTTGGCTTCCTTCATATGGAAGAGGCAACAGAAGGTTTTTTAAAGATTTTTAAGGGAGATATATAAATCAGCTAGATAGATGCATAGAGAAAGTATAATAAAATTAATTCTTAGTATTGCTTCTGATAATGAAGGCTCAAAATAAATAAATAAAATGTTCAAAAGTTTATCTTCATTTCTGAAGAATTTCTAAACATCTTGAAGTGAACTTTTTAGGGAGGGTGGAAAGGATGTGTAATGGTATTCCAGAGTACACCAACCTTCAACAAAGTAACATTTTCATAAAACAGTTTCAGGATATGTTGGGAGATGTGCCCCTGAGAATGATACCCAAAATACAATGTCACACACACCATTTGAGGAATTGAGATGTGTTAATTCTGATCTATTATACTTGCAGCATCAAAGACAAGTTGTTTGTTTAAGAGAATTAAACAAAAAGTCAAACAGTTAAAAAAGAAAAGAGAAACTATCTGCACAGCCTCACTTAAGTCCCAAATACAACAAGTGAAACTGGTGTCTGATGTTCTCTGTGTGAGTTGGGAAGAAAGTCAAGTTACTTTGCCAAAATGGCTTGAAATTTCTTTACAGTCAAATTTTTCTCAACCTCTAGGAGTCTGATTAGCCATAATGTGTTGTAACTTCTAAAGATGAACTAATTCTCTTCCTGAGAATCCTGAATATATAAAATGTGAAATATTTACTATACATCCACATATATATAGGTTGCTCCAAAAGTAATGCCTCCTATTTATTTCCCTGGAAACTTCGACCAATACATAGAGTACATTAACACTATTTGATAGAACAAATTCTCAGCTACAGAACAGTATTTTTCAACAGAGTCACCATCATTAGCTATGCATTTTCTCCAAGAGCCTGCTGTGCTTCTAAAAATTTGCACTATCTGAGGTAACTCACTGCCACAGACTCCACTGCTGAAACACACCACCCGCTGCTTTGCTGTGCTCACATCCACTGTTTGCTCTCTGTATATGTCAATGAATGACAATGGGTGTAATTTTTTTCACATGGAAGAATTCAGTTACCCCTTTACTTCTTACTCACTTTCATGTCACTCTCCATTTTGTCAGACTTCACCTCTGCTGCCATCTGTCACATGACAACAAAATGTAATGGAATATTGGTGGGAAAGTTCAGCCTCTACTGCCATACCACCATCTGCTTCTGATGTGTTGTGGGCCAACATAATAAAATAGAAGGCATTATTTTCAGAGCAGACCTTGTACATACATATACCAAATGACTGCATATATATGCCTCTAAAGAACTGACATATATTACTGTGTGTGTGGCCTGGTATTAATGAAATGCTCATAGAAACTGGGAAGCATTATAGACACTTGTTAGAAATTTTTTGCTCAGGGTATTGTATGACTAACTGACATACTGAGACGAGGCTTTATACAGTTTTTAAAAAAGGTTAGAAGTTGCCTTTAATGTTTCAAAGTCAAGTTTAAAGAAATGAAAAATAAGCTTAAAGAAAGATTTGGTACTTCTTGCTCTGCTTAAGAAGTGTACTCAATGATCTGTTATTGAAAGAAAACATTTTAGTACCAAAAATATGTTCTTAACTAAAAAAAAATCATTTTTTGTCTGAGGCATGATTGATTTTGCCTTAAAAATAAAAGGCTCATTTAGATGTATTTTGTTAAATTTATTTATTTATTTATTTTTTAATTATGTGGACTGGTATTGAAAAATATTCTGTGATATTATTCTAAAAGTATCTTGTCAAAGATCTTACAATATACAAATTCTCAACTTATTCTTAAAATGCGTTATAATTGATGATCTTTACTGGATTATTGATAGTTTACCTTGGTAGAAAAATAATGAATCTCTTTTAAAATCTCAAGAGCAGCATTCAGAATCTGTCAGTTCCATGTCTTATGGATTTAAAGTTACTTTGAAAATGATTTTTCCAGCCCTCAAGAGAACTACTGATTTAATAATTCTGAGATATAAAGAGAAAGCTATTGTAAGCTCTACAGTTCTATTATTTTTACAGGATAATAATAAGGAAAAAAATGGGTCAGTTATGAAGAGCTACCATTGAAGCAGTGTAATTGCTGTTCTCTGGACTAATCCTGTTAGTTGTTATTAGAAATCTGCGTAAGGTTTGGAGTTTTGCTGACAAAGAAACTTAGATTGCAGTGGCAGCATGATTTCAGATGTTACTCAAATGTGCCTGAATAGACTGGAACCAGGCACCAGAAAAAAATGCAGTTGTATCCACCATATTTTGTGGAACCAAGAAATAACACATTTTAATTCTAGGTTTACAGATCCTGTGTGAAACTTGATAATGTGTTTTTTTTTTTCCAGACCATCTCCATTTATTTTCTTTATCTAAATATTAAAATTTATCAGGTAAAGATATCTATAAGAAAACTGTTTTGTAGTGTAGTCTTACATTTTCTCTTTTCACTTAATTCCCCAATGTAAACCAATAACATAAAAATAATATAATTACTACAAATACCATATCTTAATATTTAATTTCTTGTAATATTCGAGAAATTCATTGAGGGCCACATCCAGTGTGACTTTTCTTAAGGGCAGAGACTCCTCTCTGGACAGTCTGCTCTAGTGTTTGACCATTCTTATTTTTTTCTTATATTTAAATGGAATATCCTGCATTTTACTTTTGCCCATTGCCTTCTCTCCTTTCACTAGATACCACTGAAAGGGATCTGTTTCTGTCTTATTTATTCCTTCCTCCCACCGAATTTTTTATATTCATTGATCAGCACCCCCTTAGCCATTTATTCTCTAGGCTAAATGGTCTCAGCTCTGTCAGTCTCTTCTTATAGTAGTATGAAAGAAGAAAATGTCATCCTTGAAGAAGGAGGGCAAGGACTGAAGATAAACTGCTATTAAAAAATAAACTATTCAATATAGTATTCAAAATTTTTGATACACTTTGATAAAGCAAGATAGAAGTCGACTGATTCAGCTGACTTTGAACATTTTCCTGTAGAAAATGATAAATCCTGTTATTTCTTCCTTCTCCTGGACATTCTCTTCCTTTTTCGAGCACATCTCTCTGTGCTCAAAAAATTACTCAGATAGACACAGGATATGAGTGCTGTTCTCCAGTTTATCATGCCATATCTTTGAATGATGGAGTGAATGCAGGATTCTGATTTCCTCATGCTTGATATAATTGAAGTAAGAATTCATTGAGTACCATTTTCATCCAGTTACTGACACTGTGGCATCATTGTCTGCAGCGTGTAACTTCATTGCATGATATGGTTACTCTTCGTGTTGCCACAGCTATTCCATTTTGCACGGGTCTGCATTTTATGTTGGAAGGTCCTTGTCAGACCTACTTCCTTCTAATTGCTGTTGTAACCTTTATTTGGTGCAAAATTTCACTCCTACAGCAAATAGCTTATTTTCATCAGTCTTAAGATGCTGTCATAAAAAGACCTTTATCTCAAGTACTCAAAGGTCAAGAATAAGTGCTATTTAGGATTACACTTTCAGATAGATAAAGCTTTTTTTCCTCTAAAACACAGACGTACATGGTTCTGTTATCAAGCAAGTGAAGTATTCTTTGTTATGGAATTTATGGAAAGACATTTTAGGATGTATCCATTTGTTTGTCTGCCTTTAGATAGATAAAATTCTAATTTTACATCAATTCATCCTGCAAAATTAACTAAGATAATTCTCTTATTTGTATTTCTCTATTGTAGAAGACTGTAGGAGACCCTGATAATGTACTTCTGGAAACCGTACTCCTTATTTCTCTCACTTTCAGTTATGAATGAAATAGTTGCCGAGAGAATTGAGTATTTTGGAGATAAGATATATCTGATAAGCAAAATGATTACATTTTGCAATATCATACTTTTTACATCAGTCATTTTAGCAGTATTTTGCATTTTTACCCAGCTTCAGTTTTGCCATTAATCAGGAAGAGATATCCCAATTATAGTCACTAGTAGACTAAATCTGAAAAATGCTAACACTAGGTAGGAAACAGCACACATATTTTGCAAAATCAATCTACTTGTTAGCACATTTTTACCCTCTGTTTGACTTTAGAAAGTGTACAACGTTGTTCTCTGTTTGGACAGTGGAACTGTTATTACATCTGTGAAGTTACACGTTCAATGCAAAAGTCAGACTGACAGAGATAGTCGCCATAATGAAAATGATTTTTGTCTTGAATTTACAGATCATTCTTTGAACTTGCTGTGTGTGAGGTAGTATAAGGATGAATGCATTTTCTTCTGTTTTTCTTACTTTTTGTTTGTATTTTACCTAAAATTATGAATTCTGTCTTCATAGATATCACAATCACATAGATACTTTAAAAGAAAAAGGATTATTTCCATTTCGCTTTGCTTCTTTTGACACTGAATATATTGCCTCCATCTGGTGCTTTTTATTTGTACCAGTTGCAGTGAGAAAGTATAAGTTTCAGGGAACCACTGTTACATGTTATTTTCTGCAGTATCAGAAAATTATGTTAATTGGTTGAACATTTAAATTGGTCTTGTTCTGAACAGGAAGTTGGATTAGGTGAACTCCAGATGTCCTTCCCAACGTAAATTACTCTGTCATTATCTGAAATGAGCTTGTCATATGCTGAATTCAGTCTGTACCTTCTTAAGCAAAATAGAGGACTTACTCTGACTTACTCTTAGCTAGTATTTAAATTAATTTAAGGAGTTAGAATTTAACAAAATAACTGATACATATTTTCTTCATACCATAGAGTGTACATGAGCGCAAGGCAAAAGCAATGTTACTTGGTTCCTTGCAATTTTTCCACAAATTGTGGAGATGTTTAGAGAATACAGGACAAACTATGTGAAATGACAATAGGACAATAGAGCATACTAAGAAAAAGAAGATTATAATCAAAGACAAATATCTGGATATATAATCCGGCAGAGCGGTCTCTCCACTACCACATCTGTCCCTGTTGCAGTCTAAGTTAATCATTCTGAATTCTGAAGATAATTCTAAGATAGCAGGACAGGGATCTGAATTTTGGGCCTGTACCTCCTAGACTGGAGTATATAATTGTCTTGTTCTGTCATATAAAACATATATTATTTGTTCTAATATTATCTAATTGCATCTACACTTTCCTTAGAGCTTATCTCCACTGGAGATACTTGCAGCAACTTACATTTACATGTATACAGCTTTGATGATCAACGGTTGAATTTCCAACAATTTTTCTTAAAATAAATTATTTATTATTCATAAAGGCTCAGATCACATTTTATGACCAAAATTCACAATGCCAATAGCAGTATTTTCTCTATCTTTGGGTACCTATATCTTCTGACAATCTCTAGTGGGTTGGCTTCAGACTCTAAGGGTAAGGACTGCCACTTTTCTCTCAGCTTACTAGTTTTAGTTGTGTTTCTCAAACTTTGTGTTGCCCTATAACTTTTAATCCAGATTAGTTTTATGTTTGCACTTTTCTGTTTTCTTTCTGCATTATCTAGAATATCACCAATAATATGCAAGCCATAAAAACTCAGCTGCTGTGAAATTAAGCCTTGCAGGTCTGCTTAATACCTATAAGTTCTGAATACCAATGAAAAATGAAGTGCACGAGGTGTTTTTGACCACTGAAACCTGTCTAAATTAGATGAATGGTGCCAACAGAATTTCACATTTTAATATAGTAGTGCATTACTATAGTAGGTCTAATAATGTGACAGGTACTCATTAGGACACTGAACTATAGTAGGCAATAGCAAAAGGCAACACTGAAATACTCTAGCACTGCGTGGAATTGAGAGTGTTAAGTAGTATATAGAATGCGAGATGAGCAAAATAAAATATATTAATGATGAATTTCCACCACATACATGTAACAACTTTTCAGTTGTAGAGCTTCTCATTTTAAAATAATCTTCATTTTATACTGTTACCTTTACATTAAAATAAACAAAACTTCATCCTTGTCCTGCACTTGCACAAGCATATTCACAACTCCTTCACAATTACATTAGCTTCTAAAGAGCACAGCGAAGAAGTGACAAAGTAAAGACATACCTTGATGCGTACATTTTGAGAAGTTTAAAGAGGTGTAGAATAAATCTGTATTCCTACTAGTAGGTATAGTAGTGTTTTAAATTTCAGCCTAACTAGTGCAAGAACAAATCTCCTCTTTGATGAACTTTGTGCTTTGCATAATCTGATTTTCTGCTTCAACCTGTTTCTTCTGACTTACGTCCTGTTTGTCTTTTTGTATTTCTGTCAACAGAAAGCTGACCTTGCAGTTGCACCTTTGGCAATTACCTATGTTCGTGAGAAAGTCATCGACTTTTCCAAGCCGTTTATGACTCTTGGAATAAGTATTTTGTACCGCAAGCCCAATGGTACAAACCCGGGCGTCTTCTCCTTCCTGAATCCTCTCTCCCCTGATATCTGGATGTATATTCTGCTGGCTTACTTGGGTGTCAGTTGTGTGCTCTTTGTCATAGCCAGGTAACATGTCAACTTTTGTGATTTTTTTGGCAATTGTTATAATCATTTTCTTACTAATAATTGTCAAAAGTCACAAAACCTTCTTACTTTCATACTCTTACATTTTGACTTTGTGATGTATAGAAAAATAATTAATGATGAGGGTTCTTACTATTAATTTTCTGCACTGCCATTCTAAGTCTCCAGTTTATTATACCACCAAGTATTGAGGATGCTAGCTAGGATGCATCTTTTATTTACAAATTTAAAGACATTAGCAAGTTTATGTAATGTCTTTTCTCATTTGTGCTGTGTTTAGAGAGAAAGGGATCAACCCATTTTATTTTGTTAGTATAATTTTGTTTGTTGCTGTCTTGTTCAATCTCAAATTCAGTACTTAGCTGCCCATGTTAATCCTTCATGTCCAAACTGGGCCACTACATGTTAAAAAAAAACAACATAAATTAATTGATATAGATTAGTGTCTTAGAAGTAAGGTAGCAGAATTAGTTTTTAACTGTATGCTAGATAAACTTTACGCATAATTTAGAGTCCTAGACTGGAATATGTTTGGAAGCAAGTTTTCAGAGTTAAGGACCTCAATACAATTGCTAAATTATAAAGTGATTTTTAAAAAGTAATATTGGGCTTTCTTGCTTCTTAACTACTTTTTATCTGTTTTCTTCAATATAGATAAGCAGGAAGACATCTCTGGTAGTCAAAAATACTCATTATATTTATCTTTTCATTGAAACTGACTCCAGATGCTCACAGAAATGTAAACTTGTATGTCATAACTTTGAGTCTTGCTGTGACAGAAAAAAAATATTCAGAACACTCAATCACCAGTTCCTGGGGGTGTAAAAGTAATATTTTTTGCAGATTCCTCCCAGAAGTCACTTCTAAATAGTTTTGGGTTTGTTTTTTTTTTTTTTTTTTGAATTAAGTAAATATAAACTACTATGTCTTCTATCCCAAACTTCCCTTTAAGATTTTTTTTTTTGTCTGTAGCAATGATGTTTAGAAGCAAATATTGCAAATGATGTAATTTCGCAGGTAGGTTGTATCGTTTCTGTAGTAAAGGCAGAGGTAATATTTTTAACTGTTTTGTCAGTAATTTAGCAAGATCATTTGTACCTAAAGTACATGAGATATTGCAGCAATGTAGGTAACAATGAAATATTCTGTAATTATTAACTTTCTTTACTTTCCTTAAAATTCTGCTTTAATAAGCCAGATATACATTGAAAGTCTTTTGAAAGAACACTAGATATTAGTGCACTGTATAACCAAACTGTAAACTCATTTCTGAGATGTTTCTGTAATACACATTCTTCTGAAAACAGAGCATTTACAGTTGAGCATAAATCACAGATACTATGTCATGAAACATCTCAAGTAAAATATTGATGTGTCTGTCCAAAAGTTTTAACCCTATTGTTATCACTACAGGTTGTTTTCAGCATGATGCACAATGTTTTTGACATGCAACTCTCAGTAGGAGTTTTATGGCTAAGTCCTTGCTAATGCTTGGAAAATATGTCTTGTTACGTTCTGTAGGAAAGATACATTTTTCTTGAAAGCTTTTTTTATTAAGGTATTCAGTCACCTGATCTCACTAATGGAATTGGAAACAGTGCTTATTTTCAAACAGAAACACCACATAGTAGACCATTACTGCTGAACTTTTTTCATGTCTGTTTTTGTGACCTGCACTATAGAATCCTTATGTACTTGGAAGCATTGTTTTCATTGTAAAGCCTTACAAAATAGGTTTTATACTGAGCAGACTATTTTTGTATAAAATTGTATAAAATACCTTTTTTATACCAAAATTTATATCAGCAGCCTTCAGATGTTCAATAACTCTTAACCTGTATGATGAAATAGTCTTTTTTTGTAGTATATTTTTTTGTAGTGCAGAACAACTTCTAATATGGAATAGCATTTTCCAATACCATAGTTAAAATAAGGAAAAAAGATCTGAGTTAAGAACTTTATTGCTTGTTGAATACTAAATACAGAAAAGAAAGTATTTCAAAAGTAAAAGAGCCTTTTGATGATTCAGTTTTCAAAATGTGTCTGTCATGGACAGAGATAATGTTACCTGCAGTGTGATACTGAGGAGGATTTTGCAGCTTAGTGCTCTGTATGTATTTTCAGTGTAGATTATAATTTCAGTGTTACTGATGTACTTTTCAGTCCTGATTTTGTGGAACTGCTGGACTGTATGCCACTAAATTAATAGATTCCATCTAGACTGTCTTATTAAGAAGGTTATTATTTCATAACAGTCATGTCATAATGAATGTTTAACTACCAGTGTTTCATAATAATTACTGTGTATTTCCTAATAAGGTGTGTCTATGTTTGGAGCAGTACTTAGTATGTCTTCTGTGGTATGATGTTCTGTAATTAGAGTTCATCAGAGTATGAATACTTACTGTTAGACTCACACCTCTCTTTTTTGTGTCAAATGTTTTGTGAGCACAACATGGTTTTATTGTTTTACTATGTCTTTCAAAAAGTTCCAGGATGTAAGAGCTCAGTACATTGAAAGTAGAAAGCATAATTCTGTTTTGGTATTTGGAAATCACATAATAGTTAGTGGTATGATCCTATTTAGGGAAAGATGAAAATTATTGGAAGGTTCAAGAATCTTTGAGGGAGAATTGCTAAAAGGCTTTCATCGAGTAACATAGTAGGTGTAAATTAAAAAAAAAAAAGTAATATACCTCCATATTAGTCTTTTCCTTTATTTGGTAGAGCATTGCTTTTTCCTTTCACTTTGAGAGCTGTATATAAGGAGCTGAAATCTTTACATATTCATTGAGACAAAGAGCTAGGATAGAGATATGTTTGTTAGCTAGGAGACTTCTCTCAGTCATCTACGTGGAAGTTATGGATCTTGCATTCTGAATGGGATTAACGATGTAGTCTATATTGTTTAACTGTCATTCCCAGTTGGGAATTATAGCTACGATTGCTCCATGTGTATGAAAATTTCTTCATTTTGTGTATTGTGATTGTTGAGTGTAAGTAGTTATGCTGGTAAGTCTCTAAAAGTTTTTTTGTTTGTGATACACTCTGGTGACTGATAAACTCAGTCTCCCTGGCACTAAGCCCATTACTTTTCTGGGAATTGAGAAAGTCACATGGCATTATTTTTCTTGTGGCAACATTAACAGATCTGTTTCTGATGCTAGCTAGCAATGTCTTTGTGTCACTTGCAGCAGTGCTTTGTGTCATCTGACATCTTGTTGAATTTCTATTCCAGTATCTTTTTTTTGCCTCTACCTTTGCTTTTCATTTCTTTGATTTGGGATCCCAGTTAAATTCACAGTTAGTGTATGATTAGAAGGAAAACTAGAACTGCGGTAAAGTGCACTGAGTCCTTTTTAGAGTTCTGTCAAGTACACATCTTCTGATCTGTATAATGGAAAATGTTGATTAGTATTTCCTATTCATATTTGTCTGACGGTGCAATGAATTGTTTAATTTCACAAGAAATTAGCTAATTTCATTCAGTTTTACATACCAACTTCATAGTATATACTCTTCATATATATACTCTTTTTTTTTTCTATTAGCAAGTACATATTACATAGCTGTTTCCTATTCCTGGTCTTTGCAAAGTCTGATATATTGGTAACTGAAGGTACTGCCCATTCTGCATAGGTACAATGAAGAAAACCAGTTTCATATGTTTAAAAAAGCTATATATGTTTGATTTAATTAGGTCTTCCAAATGATGACTTCCAAAGGTAAACAAATAATCTTCAGTTGGTGTACATTGTACCCTGATTTTTGGAGTCCATTATGTATGATTTTACACATCGACGTCTTTTGAATATTTTCTGAAAACCCCGACTGGAGGACAGTCTGCTTAAATATTTGTAGCCAGTCACTTTCTACCTGATTTACTGGATTTCAAATTATTTCCTGCACATCTAAGTATTCCTCTGGGTAGTCAGGTCTTTTTGCTGTGATCATGTCTGTATGTCACAGTGAAGTTTACTCTTAAGTGACCTGTCTTAATACCTGAAGAGAGACAATGATGTTTCACCTTTATGGATTAGTTGTGAAGCAAATAAACTACCCTGGATGAAATGCTCCAGTGAACAAGCTTTTATGTGTCAAGCTCTCTGAAGTGAATCTGTTGTATAAATATGCTTAAACTGTGTTCACAGCCTTAATTGCTAATATTGAATCATGAGTTATCATTTTAAAGGGCTCGATTCACATTTACCTGTCTCATGTTCAGTCTGTGTGGACTTCCTGCTTATTCCTCCTTCCAGGAGAATTATGCCATTCTACTTCTTGTAAGTCAAGCCTTTGTGCTGGTTTCAGCTGTCAAAGCATTTATTATAAAATAGTTTTTCATTTTCTTTAATGCAGTGATAAAAGCACAATGAACATTACCTCATCACCAAATTATATTTTTCTCTTACTCGCTGGAATAAAACATAATAATAAATGACAAGAGCTTTAAAAATGTCTCCACACATTTATCTTAATATTTTCTCTGTGCAGAAGCATAGGAATTCCATGCTTCTTCAGACTTGAGCAGATGCCTGAGCATTATGTCTCTCTGGAGTGCATACATAACCTTTTACATCTCATCAGTCTTCATTTTTATTTCATATTTTTTTGGCTAGCTGATTTCTGTCCTTGAGCTTGTCGGATTAATTTTCAAAATGTTCCTTTAAAACTATCTTGATGGAAAGAAATTAGTGGTAGAATGAGAGGGAACTTCTTTTCTAGTTACCATGGAACTCTGGTTACTAAATCACTATGTTGATATTTATTCAAGAAGGAACTCAGCATATTTGCCCTTTATTCTTAACAAGTATTCTTCCTACGAGAATTTTATCTCCTGAGGTCTCTCCAAAGAGCTACAGCATATGTTATAAGGTATTTTCAGGAATGGATTCATCATCCAATAGGGCAGTCCAGATGGCAACTCTGAAATTTTCTTCTTTCACTACCTTACAGAATTCAGTTTTGCCTCAACTGTAATGCAGGTAGGGATATTGTCAACTAGACTATAAAATTCTGTATAGGCAAACAAATTCATGCAAAAAAAAAAATGTACACATTTCTCAAAACTGTCCCACTGAATAATTTTAAATATTTTTATTTTTGTTAAACTAAACGTGTTGTTGCCGAAACATAAGCCTAAACATTGTTAAGGCTTATGACCCTTAGTTTAATGCTTCCAAAAGATTTGGTATAGTCTGCTTTTTTCATATAATTTCTCCATTTGAAAAGGAAATCCTTGTTAGTGCTAGAGATGACCTTTATTGTGAGCAGAGAGCAACTAAGCCAGCCTCCAGAATACTTATTTTTTTTTTGTCAAGTTAACCAGGCAGAAACTGCATGAGAAAATTTTTTCTATTTTCTGTGGGTTTTAGAGCTTCTTATTAACTGATATGCTTGTGTAGCTATGCTAAAAAAAAATCCTAATATTATCTCTCAAGGTTCTGAAAAGCTTCTTATTTTCTGAACTAAATTTCTCCTCCTCTACTTCAGACCTTGAAAATTTTAATTTCAGATTTCTGTCATTTAAATATTTCAGTATTTCAGTATGAAAAAATTCAGTAACTGACCTAAAAGTAAAGAGGACATCTCAGTTACATCT
Organism: Numida meleagris; assembly: GCF_002078875.1. Taxonomy (NCBI): domain Eukaryota; kingdom Metazoa; phylum Chordata; class Aves; order Galliformes; family Numididae; genus Numida; species Numida meleagris. Next base: position 70,257,814 of record NC_034411.1, on the reverse strand, counting down.
TAATTTTTTGCACTCATGAGCAAATAATTAATTACACACTTTTTACTTAGTCTAGCCCACTATATGTTACAGCAGTGAAATTTTACAGTCATCTTGCATGGTCAGCAGTCACTGGAAATGTAATGGATTGCATATGACATTCCAAATATGTTCAGATATTTCTGCATATCACTTTTCACAGACTGTGGATGACAACTTTAAACTGATCAAATAGTGAGAGTTCAATATGCTGTGTGCCATTAGTGACACCATAAACCTGCATAAACTATAATAATATTTAAGTTTAATTTTCTATGGTCAGCATACATCTCATCATTTTTCTGTATCAAACAAGCAAAATGTACTGGAATTATAATGCTTTCTTATGATTACCATCTAATTTGTCTTATATAATTATTTTGAGAAGTCATGACACAGGTTACAACTGATGGTATAGAATTTAAATGTTGTGAATGATGACATATGATTGAAAGACAGACACACGTAGCAGCAAGCTTTGCATCTTGACACTGAGAAGAACAATGCATACTCTCCTTAGGATTCTCTTGAATTAGTTTAAAATACTCTCAATCTCCTTCATTTGTTCAAGAAGAGACAAGTATCAAGAGTTCTCACGGTCTACATAATGACCTCTATTAGAATATTGTTACAGATGTCAGTAAGAGAAAAAATCTTGTATTTTCCTCTTTAACATCAACAACCTCTCTAGATTTTAGAAGAGAAAAAAGGCAAAAAAATACTTCAAAGCCTTGCTATACTACTACTACATACTAGACACTATTTACTATGCATCAAATGTAAGAATAAGCTACTGTCAGCATTGTGACAGAAATTATGTGAATGTTTTAACTAAAGATAGCCAAAGAAGTCATAACTAACCTGTCTTAGCAGTCTACTAGGAGGTGTAGTTATCCCTTATTAGCTAAATCCCCATATTTAATTTGAAGATGATTATTTCAACATACCTCATCATTTCTGAATCCCTCTGTCAAGAAATCAATTTTATTTATTTATTTATTTATTTATTTATTTATTTATTTATTTATTTATTTATTTATTTATTTTGTGGAAATCTTGCCAATCTTTGTCTTCCACAGAGTTACCATGTGAGTGAGGGAGGAGGCAAAAAAGTAGGTCTGGTGATTTCATGCACGTCTGTTTGTAGCACTTTGTTCCATCATTTTTTCTTAATTCTTTCTTTTTAGAATAAGCTATTCAGAAATAGCTTTTTTTTTTTTTTGATTGAGAGTACAGTAACACACAGTATTAGCACTGTGTAAAGTTGAAGATGACCTAGAAACTTCCTTTCCATATTTTCTGTTAATTTTCCCTCGTTTTTCTGAAAGCCATCCCAAAGTCCTTCAATACATCACTAGTTATCAAAGAACACAGATTTTTGAATGGCTGAACTGAATAATAACATTCTTCTTCCTTAAGAAATATATCTCTCATACTACCATCAAATCAATAAATCTTTTTTTTTCCTCATTACTTAAGGGTCTATTGAAAAACAGGACTATGATGGATAACTCATTCTGTCTATATTCATCCTGACTTTACTTCTTAAGTTTTGTTACACGTTTATAAACATATATTTCCTCAATTTTGATGGAAAATTGTAACACAACCTTTTATACAGTCTGAAAGGTGCTGATGGAAATTTGTATCAAAAGTCACATTGAGCTTCATTTTATACCATGGTTTCTCTAGTTTTCAATTTCTCAGTTACATGTTGGTACAGAGTGTTTCACTGCCCAAATATATCAGAATCCTATATATCCATTAGAATCTTAAGTGTACGTTGTATCAGAAAGATCTCTAGTAAACAATTGAAAGAGCTATTTCAAAGGATTCAACTTGAGAATCTATTTTTACCAGTAAATCATCTAAATAGTCTTTGCTGAAAGGCTTTGAAATAATGTTTTCTTCCCAGACTGCTTCTGTGTTGAGTTTTGAATGACCAGAATTGTTCTGTTTGATTCATTCTGCTTCATTCAGTTCATTGCTTGACATCTGCTTGAATACCATTCACTGTTCACCTAAATCATTGTTTCAAACAGACTGTGACCGTTCAGTAATTGCATTTGCATTCACTTCATCCCTAGAGCACACTGGGAGATGCTGGAAGATATGCTATGTGAATCACCGTTTCTTCCCACACACATGTAATCCTAGCTCATATATTCATATTTGAGTTTACATGTCCAGTTTTCTGTTTTTTTTTTTTTTTTTGCACACTGAACAAGTAAAGATATAAACATACAATGGAGTTTGTTTTGGAAATATCTCAGCAGTCAAAATTGACATTTCTTGTAAAAATTTTGTGTCTGTCTGTATGTGAATGAGCTTAACTACAATCAGGACAGCTACTTATTTTCTTTGAATGCTTTGGGTATACAGTCTGTGGGTAGATTAGTCAGTATCTGGAAACTACTTTGTGAAGAGTTCTATAGCAGCACACAAAATAATGTTACATGTCTTGTATAGACAATGTTTTGTTAGCCTCTGTGTTCTCTGCTACCATTCATTATCAAGTAATCTCATATTCCTCACTGAGAAAGGTACAAAACATTCTGAGGAATATCTTCATTTAGTTTTCGAAGTAGCATATGCAATGGTTTGCGCTTATTTTAAAAGCCATTGGTAATTACCAACACATATAGTACAAGAAAATAATACTTCAGAGTCACTTGTGTGAAGTGAAAAAAGTATAGAGAGAGTCTCCAGAATAAGTGCTGATCATTCTTTTCTGATATTGCCTTTTTTCAGTCAGTTTTGTTAAAGAATGTTTGCTGTGGGTTGTTGTTTGTTTTGTTTTGTTTTGTTTTGTTTTTGATATGTCACAAGAAAAGGAAAGTAAGACACAGATCTTGACTAGGTGTTTTCTGTATTTAGTCAGCAAATCATGGAATGGAATACTGTTAAATATGCCTAAAAAGAATTGTTGCTCTACAGAAAAGTCCAAGTGTTTTCAAGCTAAAATTATGCTTTTAAGAAAGACCAATGTTGCTTCTGTTTTTGGAATAAGAATTGATGGCAGGATTACTTGCTTTGTTTTCATTATTGTTGGTATTGGTTTGGTGTTTTTTTGCTTATTTGGTTTGTTTTGCTTGTATTTACTCTGTCATACATAGTATTATTGTGGAGAAGGAAATTTTTATTCTTGCCGTAATGCATAATAATAATTTTTTCATGCAATTTGAAAAACAATGTAGTTCTATAACCTGAAGAAAAAATAACAGCACAAGAACAAGTGGAACGGGAATAAAGTCAGTAAGGATCAAAGAATGTATGACAGTCAAAAGATACAGTTAGTAATTTGATTCAGGTGGTAATTTAAAAGTGTACAAATTAACTAATTGACTCCTTTTCCGTTATCATCAGTGGCTGAATTTACAGATTACTGGATAGAAATCCAGTAGATGGATCAGTAGATGAATTTGACCAGCAGTTGACCTATTTTTTTTTTTTTTGCCCAAAATCAGAACAGCAAAACTTACATAAATAGGTGTTATTTATTTAAGCCATTTCAGAGATGCATTGTGCTTGAAAAATCTTGAAGCAAAAGGCTTCCTGAATAAAAATGTAGAGGTTATAGAGATATGAAGGGATGCTAGCAGTCATGATTTCTACTCGTTTTGCGTCTGGAGTGCCCAGAAACATAGCTATATTTTCTCTCTTAAGCACAGAGAAGTACTGGGCAAAAATAGCTATAAGGACTGAAAGACAATTTTTATGGTAAATAAGCCAAACATAAAATTGAGCTTTTTTTTTTTTTGCTATAAATATGTGGAACCATATACAATGGCTTTCTTTATGTAATCTAAATAAAGAGGGAGACAAAGTGTTGGAAGTAAAGCTGACACGATATGATGGTTATTAACTTTGAGGAAAATCTTATCTACAGATATTTGGATGAAGACTAGTTTCTGCAGGAGAGTATTTCAAAGCTCTCGTTTGATTTCTCTCGTTTAAGCATTAACTGAAGGATGGGAAAACCTGGGTAATGAAAAGATTTTGAAAATCTTACTCTTTCATTCTACAAAACGTGCCTGCTATTATTGGATAATGTTAGTAATACAGATGCAATCCTAGACTACTATTAAATATTTCTAACTGAATAGTCAAATGTCCAATTATGTAAAGTGGTATTAAGTGCATGTTAGAATATGCACGTTTTAAAAAAATCATTTTCTGGTTTCAGAACTGGAAAGAAATAGTGAAGTTATGCTTCTACCCACCACACCACACTAAAACCAGATTTCCCTAATTCCTATGACTCTGAATTGTCATTATCTATTGTATTCTGAAAATACGCAGAGCTAACTTGAAAGAAAAAAGCAAACCAAAACCAAAATTAACTGTCTAGAACCTTACCTTATGCCTTTCAAAGATTTTCTGTGAGATTTGTTTCTTGTAAGAAAATAATATTAGACTTGGGTGATGTTTAAATGCTGTGCTTCAAAATAGAAATGTATGTAAAAAAAAAAGGAAATAAGTACAGAATATTTCTTGACTGTAAGAGAAATTCAATATCTGCAGATAAGTAAGTTTGTTCTCTAAAAGATCTGTAGGCAGAAATATGAGAATTATTTATCACCTGCTTGTACTTCATATTTAGCTGTTAGTCAAAAGTTCATCTGGTTTATGCAACCCTTCAGTATCTAAGTCATTACAGTAAGAGTCATTTAACCACCACCAAGACTTGACTAGAATTCAGTTTGAAAAAAGTATGGTAACTGTTTTTGTTGGAGAAAATAAACCAGTAGTGTATTCTCCAAAAGTTTCTCTTTTATATATGCAAGTTACCTCATGTTAATTGTAATGGTGATGAGATTGCTTTGGCATAAAGTTATTTGTGCATTTTCTGGAATAAGAACTAAGGTGAGCATCTTTATTTTATTTTATTTTTAAATATGGTATTTTCAGGAGTTCTGTCTTTAGCAACAAATCTATCATTCTTACAGGGGAAGATTGCACCACATGGAAATTTTTTATTGTCATAATTAAATGAAAAAAGCCAATGTATCAGTTAATGAGAATAGTTGATTATTTTAATAATATTTATAATAAACCTTTAAAACATCACATTTTTTCTTATTAATCAGCTTTTTAGGACTTGACAGAGAAGTATAAAGATGACTACTTTTATTAAATAGGTCTGTTTAAACCCTTCTAGCATTTATTCACTCTCATCATACTTGTTTTGTTTTGTTTTTGTTTTGTTTTGTGTGGCCATTATGATTGCCTATTGCAGGGGCCAGACAAGCTAAGGCTTGCCTAAAGATTTACGGGAGTTAATCTCTAACCATGAGAACCATGAAGGCAATGTTACTTCATCTAGGTAGGGTAATTTATAATAAATTCCATCAGAAAAAGGATAGTGAACTACCCACAACCACTTCCTCTTTCCATTCCAGTTTCCTTCCCCAACTCTGTCAAGCAGGAGTGCTGAGTGAAAGACTAGTCATGGGGTTAGTAGTGAAATGGTAGACAGCAGAAGGATGTATACTTGTTTTCCCTTCTCTGTGCCATGTTTTTTGTACAACCAGATCATTAAAGAAGTTCTTGTCCTTTCCATGAGAAATAGCTTTAGTATTACAGAATGGGATGCTCATTTGATAGCTTACTTAATTTTTGAGTCACAGAATGTTTGTGTTCCATAGTGCCATCACCAGTGATGTAAGAGAGTTCGCAGCTAACAGATACTACATTATTTACATCATGTTCTTAGTAGATATTTTGGAATGAAATTTGGGAGCTTTATAGTGTGATGTGGATCCAGAAGAAGTTCATTTGGAAGAATTCCACTGCACAGAAAATTATCTGTTTTTGTAGCTTACACAATGTAACCAGTGAGCTCTGTCCAGAAGAAAAATGGAAGCAGTTGGCAGAATTCTGTGCATTGCACTGCTTTGCTGCCCTCATGGACCATGGCAAAGATAATGTCAAGTTGCAAAAATATCTGAAAAAGGGTTTTCGTTAGTCATATTTATCCTCCACAAACTTATCTCTTTTACTTGGTCTCTCTTGCTCTCCCCTTACTCTAAATAGGCATGTTAGAGCAGAGTGAGTAGTTAATCATGTCAAAATCCTGGTCAGCGTGCCCTTCATTTACTGGAATGAAAGGAATTTTCACCTTGCTTCAAATGTAACTAATTAGATAAATTTGCTAGGTAGATGGGTACCAAAGACTCCTTGTAGCTCACAATTTTACTGCAAGAAGCCCAATTCTGCCTGCAATTAAAATGTCAGTGGGAATTGTCTGTGTTCGTAACACCTTCCTCACCATCCTTTTATTCTGTACAGTGATTTGTACCTGTGGAAAAAAAAAAACCACAAAATGAACAACAACAAAAAAAAAACAAAAAAAAACAAGAAGGAGGATGGTCTGACACTTCTACTTTACATGAGTGTAAATTATTCCACAGGTGAAGGCAGTGGAGATTTCTGGGTAGTACTGAAAACTGAACTGCGCTTTCTTGTAACCTAGGACAATTTTGCACTGTGAAGCAGACTTGTGTCTTCTCATTACGTAGTAAATATCAAGTGCTTGCTTTGGACAATTCACAGTGCAGAAGGACTAAGTAATTTAAACAGTTAAATAAAATGATAATGGCTAAAAAATGTAAAGACAAGTGAAGAAATAAGATTAGCAAACTTTTAAAGTTGTCAGGTTCAGCAGTCATAGTTCATCAGTTATGAATGTAGGACCAAATTTCAATTTACAGTCTACATTAAAAAGCAAGTGAATTTTGTAGAGGTTTTTGAAAGACAGGTATAGATTTTGTCCTTAAGGCTTTTTCATATGAAGCCTAGGTGAGATTCAAATGACGCTGGTGGAATAACTGCACAGAATGGCCTATGGTAATCTAAAGTGTTAAAAACACGTCCAAGTTTATCTCCCTCTGAAGGAAGAGCAATGATATGAAGAACAAATTAAGAAATTCTTACCAGCTACATGTCAGATTAATTTATTTTGAAAGGGATGTGATTATAATTATTGAAATGTGATGGAATGCTATGCAGATGAATGAGATAAGAGCATGTACTGGCTGCCTCTGCAGAAAGATACAGATTGAGTACAGTTCCTTTACCACATATACCATGTTCCTAAGAATATGTTGAATATTCTCAGAAATCTGAAAAGTTTGGGACCTTGATGTTTAGCCAGCTGAATCTCAGATGCTGTTTAAGTCATGAACCTTTCTTACAGCATCTTGTTGGAGAGAAGATATTAAACTGGATTCAGATAGGCCATGTGGTACTAAAGGCAGAGCATTTGAATCAAGTGACAGGGTTAAATACAGAATGATATTGAGTTAGTAGTCCTCAGTAATGAACAAATTATCATCTCTGTCTTTTCCCAGAACAAAAGAAGGAGAAAGGAGTAACCACAGTGGTTTTTTTTTGTTTTTTGTTTTTTTTTTTTTTGGAAAAGAATGAGTTACTCGCATGTTCAGAAGCAGTCTGGATCTAGTCCCTATATTGTAGAAAAACTTCTAGAAACATTATTTCTTGAAAACATAGACTGCAAGAAATCCTGAGCTGTGGCAAGATCTGGTATTCTCAGTACCTTTATAAGGTTTTATCAAACTGGAGGGGCTCAGGTGTCAATTCCAGCAAATTGACAGGGTTGTGAGAGATGTTGGTGGTAAGGGTGTGAGAACGTGAGAGATACTGACTGTAGGTGCTATCAACAAAAGAAGCACTGGTATTTTGTCAGTATATAGCTAATCGTTTTATAGTTAGTTCATATTCGGGCTTCAGTTTTTTGGTAGAGGGTAGGAGAAAGGATTCTAGACTACTGAAACCTTCAGAGTGTCTCAACTGCTTCTCTACAATCAGGATGTGAAGCTGCAATTCAGAAGAATCCCTGTACTCACACGTACCTCAAAGTACACAAGTAGACCCTTTTGGTTCCATTGAAGTTTCTTGCAAACTTAAAATGAGTAGTGCATTTGAAGTCCATTAACCATCTTCCTTCCTGAAGTCTGTGTGTCCCATAAGGAGTAGGCAAAGAATTTGTAATTATAGGTACTGTTGAAAACTCTAACAGAATAACCAGGAGAAGGTGAAGTATTTTTAAATCAAAAATCAGCTTGAATAAGACAGGACAGGACTGTCCTTTCATGTTCCTGTGGAAATCAATTTGAAATCTCTCACTGATTCTGATATAGCATGACAAATCCCAATGACTCTATATGTACTTCTCAAAGGCTAGGGTCCAGGGCTTACTTTCTGTCCCAGAGGACGTGGTAGGCCTTGTGTTTCATATGACTGAATGGTCCATCATGTCAGTGATTCCACCCATTGAGTATACTGACACTTCCCTCTGAACCAGACCTGGATTTTATCTGAGTGAAGTTAGCACAGGGTAGAGCTGTGAACAGGAATGTGCCAACAACTAAACTGTATGGGTGACTGTATACTACTGCTGAAAACTGAGTCCATCCTTTAGTTCACCTATTTAGGTGTAACCACAGAAGTTTGCAGAATTATTTCTTTTTCTTATTTTTTTATAATTTTTATATGAAATGTTCATCAAGTACTGCAAATACAGAACTATTTATTTTCTGTAATATAAAACATTCACAAGCAATGAGTTGATAATTACTTTACAGAGAAGTAGTTTAGTTTTCAGGTGAATTTTTATAAAGCTTTTGATCAGCTCCAAATTTGAAAGCTATTAAATTCCTTCAACAAGCCAGTAGGAGTCACAGACTTGCAAGAAAACAACCTTTTCTGCCTTGTGAATTCAAGTATGATTTTCTTCAAGTTAGTGTATCTATTAACTTATTTTACACCAGATGGAAGATCTCAGTTCACTAAGCTTTACCAAGCTGTCTTAAATTTTAAGCTTGTGATTGCTCTGTTGAAATTGATGAGAGTAGTAACATTTCCAAAAGTAAATATATTTTTAAACCATGTTTATTTGCAGAGAGGTACTCACATACTCTCGTATTTGCTCAGGACACAATTTATTTGGAGTGGAATTCCATTTGATTTCTGAGAATTTTGTTGACGTCCTTAAAATGCATGCTATGAAAAGGAAAGGATTTGGTTGCTTTTATTTTTGAACAAACCCACAAAACAACAATGTCTAGGTCTTAAATTGTGATAACATGACTTGTTAGTGTCTGAGTGCCATGTAAGTGGAAAAAATACGCCAAAATATATGATCTCATATTACAACTGTTGTATTTTGTAAATCACTTGTTTTATTTAAAGGATGTTCTATTTTCACAATTTTAAATACTAAAAGAAAACTTGTGTTGCTTTTGGAAAGATTTTATTGGTTTATTCTGTATGTAAAAATCACATTCAGTGAGCCAGTATTAACATATCCTATTAGGTAGAGACTCTAGTGTGTAATCATATGCATTTTTCTATTCTTGTCATTCTGATGGGTGACATTTAGTGTACAGTCAAGGGCAACAACGAATTATTACACAGTCTGAACTAAATAACTTTTGCTGTGCTGCTTAGTGTTAAACTAATCTGCTGTCAAGAAAGCTGTTGCAATGTTAAAATGAAATGCCAGTTATTTTTGTACAGCCTTAGAATGAAATCACTCTTTTTTTTTTCAAGATGTGAACATGTTGTTACATTGTAAAATATTATTTTATACTTCATTATGTGCTATTAGGAGGTCCTCTGCAATGCTCTACTTTTTCCTGCAAACTTGTGAATGTATTGAGGAAGTCAAGTAAGCCCTTCTCTTTTAAAAAAGGAAGCATATGATTTTCTCATGCACCTTTCTTACAGTTCTTTTTATTCTTTTAAAGAGAGATGCTAATTATAGTAGTTAAAATAGATTAGGGGAATGGGAATATCATTGTTGGATATTATTTATTTATTATCTGTAGATATAGAATCACCACTGATTTTTTTGTTTGTTTTTTTGGCCCAAGCTAACATAATCTTCGTATCAAAAGTGTAAATTATTATTGATGCAATATTATTATTGCAAGCATGCTAGTCTTTTTGCTTTGTAACTGCTATAAACAGTGTAAGCTACTTTGCAAGGGCTCATGAGGTGTTACACAGTTGTATTAAACCACGTCAAACACTTGCTGATCACATTTTCTTATAAAACACATTTGGAGATACAGACATATGCAAGATATGATTTCACTTTAAAGTAATCTTACAGATACAGTGGTTGGAATGTGTTTTTATTAAAAGAGTAAATGCAGATCAATATAAATCCTTTCTAGATAATAGTGTCTTCTATAATGGATATTGAGATTACTAAAAGTAGGAAGACTTGATAAACGTAATCTTTGAACATGTATCATCTTTATTAGTATTTTGGTAAATGAGTTTCAGGGAACTCAGTCCACAATTCCCAAAATTTGATTCATTTTAGGAACACTACAAATCCTGCTGAAGTATGTGACAGTAATAATACATTTTCTTTTATGTTTTAGATATTTAGAAATCTGAACAAAACTATTCTCTGAACAAAATGAAATGAAACATATTGATTAGTATTTTTCTTATTTACTCTTTAAAATATACAAATGTTTTCTTGAAGCATGATAGTCTTCTAATTTATAATATTATTTTTGGTTTCCATACGACAAGAGAGTAATTACCATAGTGCATATTACTCCATTTTTATTACAGTTAGAAGGCTCAGTTATCACAATTAAAAGGTTCAGCTAAAATAATGCAAGTTTTACTCTCTCCAAAAATTATAAATCCAAATAGTACGACATTTCAGATTAGAGTATGGGATCATATGAGACATGATGAAAATGTAAAGAAGAGAGAATTATGTGGAGAAGATAAATAATACTTTCCTATATACCCCTTTTCAGAATAAAAATAAATAAGTAAACAAATAAAACAATAGTAACAATTTTAAAATAATTAAAAAATTTATTTTAAAAAAATATATAATTAACCTCTGGAACTCATCACAGAAAAAAATAAAAATGAATGCATTGTAATAAAGTTATAATGATTACAAGTGCATATGAGGAAATGCCTCATGTATAAAGCAACTGTTTATAATTTCCTTATAACGTATTGGCAGTTTTTTCAACTTTGTTGTAGCTTTCAACTTTTCGTTTTTTGCAGTTTCGTATGAAATACTGTACTACTCAGAAACAGATTTTTTTTTTTTTGTAGAAATTATCATCTGCTTTTTCCTAGTTCGGAGTGTAGTACAGAAAAAAAATCTTTTGTTCACGTGGAAAACAACAAGCATCAGAAACTTCTCATGTTAATGTTTAGAATGCTTCATTAAAAATAACATTTGTACCAATTATGACCACTTTAGTCAAATAATAAATGTACCTCCTAGCTAGTGCTGTGTAATGTTACTTTGTTTCATGTTCTTTTCATTTCATTAATCTGTTTACACTGTCTGTTTAAATTCTTGGTGTATCAGAGAAACCCACAGTTTGTTTTATAGATTTGGGAAATAACACTGATGAATGTGGGTCTGTTGCAATGTCCACCAAATGTTGTGAAAATTGTTCCTATCAACTTCTGTAGACATTAGCTTAGTTCAATCTGAAGTCTAATACAGCAAAAAAAGTACGGACAGCAGCTAAGGAGAAGAAAATGATAATTAAATGAGGTGAAGGCATATAGGGCAAGCCCTTATACTGAGTTAGTATTTGAAGCAATGGTGAAAAATATGGCCTTGAATTTGGGCCTTTATGAATGTTACCGGCATAATGACCATTATGAAACAAAAGCTGCAACTGTCATCTAAGTTGGTTCAGAATATGCACCTGAATATTTATTTGATTGTAGTAAGTGACAATTAGGTAAGTTTTTCCCTGATTCCCTGTTAATAATTCCTAATTTGCAAACTTATGTCTAGCAGTTCGACTAGGTTAAGTGGCATGCGTTGAGACTGAAAACTGTTGTTGATTAAAATAACTTATATATGATGACAGACATAGTGGTAAACAGGTAGACTTTTACTTATGAAAAACAGATTTCACAGATTTCAAAAATCATGAACAAAATTCTTTTGTTAATGCTGTCTTTTGTGAAACAGTTCCATAAAAAAAAAACAGAAAATCAAAATACTCATAACAAGATACAGATGTCTTCCAATTTGTATAGTTTTTTTTTAATTTTTTTTCTTTAATACATGCAAAATAACTGCTGATATTCAAGCATTTTTACCTACCATAATAAATTTCACTATTTTAATACCAGAAACTCATAAAAACTTTGTGCAGAATATCTCTAAAAGCATCTCTCTACCTGTTTACTGTGCTGTCATTATTAAAAAACACAAAAAGAAATAGTATTCTATTTTCATTTATTGTGTGTAATTTTGACACTCAGTTTTAAAATGCCATAAAGATGCACATGAAATAATTGGTGCAAATAACTAATCATAAAATGTAATGTGATAAGATATATTTTATATGATAACTAGTTATTTTGTGTAAATTAAGCATATATTTATCATGTATTATCTTTGACTACATAAATGCAGTAAAAGTTAGTGCCTATAAATCTAAAATATTGCTAGGGGCGATTCGGATATGAATTCTCTATGTCTCGTGCAGTCTTACATTATACTGAATGATGGCATAAAAGCAAATATGTTTAGTTAAATTGTTAGTGGCATTCTTTAGTTTGATTGAGGATACTTCATACAATCAACTTGTGACTTAGTTGCTTGATGCTTACAATAATACTGCTTGCATTTTCACCCACTGATCTGAGAAAATCCATTGTAATGTTTATTTATTTGCATTTTTTAAGACTTTCATTCATTTTATTAAAATTTAAATATCTTCTTTTTTTTCAGGTCAGAAAGATCAGTACAATTGTTTAACCACTATTTTTTTTGTTTGTTTGTTCTTATTTTGAAGAACATCGAGAAAATATATTTTGTGGTCAGGTGGAAATATTTTTGCTGCATTGTCTAATGTTATGACTTCTTCACTTACTGAAAATAATACTGTTCTTTTGCATGAAATTTTCATGCTTCATTCTCAAATTTAAAGCCACTCTGCCATCAAGGACATATAAATAAGAACTTGCTCTATAGCAGCACAAAATAATTCATTTGTAATATAACACAGGTAAACTTGGATGGATAAGTTGTAGTGAGCTACAGTAAGATTCGGATCCATTCTGTCAGTTCTTAATCAAGGAATTATAGATAAAACAGGTGTAGTTTCTCTTTAAGTAATAATTTTATTTTCTGTATATTACTTAATGAAAGTTTTTGATTGTATATTTTTTATTGGTTTTTCAGTTTTGGTTGTTTTTTTTTTTGTTTTTTTTTTGAAGGGTGAACAAAAATGTTTGTATTTCTTCAGGGAGAACATGACTTGAAAATTAAATTAGTGCAGCAAAACTTGGGTGAAAGTACACTATGTTGCAAGTGCCTTATATATTATGTTTGTTCAGCAGGGTCTAGTCTTAAGTAATTGCTTCAAAGAAAATCAGCAAATTTTGCTATTGGCATTTAAACTTTTGGTCTTCTTTAAAATACTGAATATGAGATACTTTGCATTTGAAAACAAAGAAATATAATCGATCTCTTAAGCCATTACCCTACTGCCTGTTTTCATTTTTATTGCTAATCTGATTTCAAAGAGTAAAAATCAGATTGAATCTATTGATAAATATTTCTGATAATATAGTAATCATTTCTACAACCCTAAACAATTCTTCCTTGTTTATCATGAATAGAAAATATTTTGCTTGAAGTTTTATAACATTTTTAAACAAGTATTTGAAAGTATGTATTTCTCTAGTTGCCAACTCCCTGGTTTGACTGTAAAATATGAAAACCTAGTACCGTTTATGTGTGTAGCTAGCGATAGCTCAAGCAAAGCTAAATTCAGTAGGCAGTATTTCTTGAATTGTTTCATTTTACTGATGTTATCACATATAAAGGAAGTAAGAAAACTTTCATTGGCTAAGCACATGTGGAAATTCATAATTCAGTGAGTATTAAAATACTATTAGGAAATATTTTTAAGATCATGAAGTAGAAGCAATTTATTTTTTTATGTTTTTTTTTTTTCAAGGGACCTTATGATCATGCATTACTGCAGTTTTGCTGTATTTTTCATTGTGAGCGTGATGACCAGACTAGAGTTTGACATCATAATAATATTTGTTGCTGATCACAACTTCTGCATTTGAATCAAAGAAAATAATGCCAACAATTCCGACAGTATAAAACTCGAATCTTCAAACTCTATTCACATTCAATCCTTGTCTTTTCAAACCTTGTAGGCATGTAATTGAAAGTCATACTCAGGTATAATTGAGTCGACCATAGAGAACCTAGAGCAATAACTGTTGTGCTCCAGTGCGTTCCTGCTGGTATTTCCTTCCTTCTACAGCAGAGCTAAGATTAGATCTGCTGGCTGCAGATAAAGTCTAACAAAGTACATCCAGCAGGAGCATGAGAAGTGTCACTTGCAAAAAAAACTTACTTTCAGGAAAATACAGATGCCCAGACAATACAGAGAATCTGCTCCAGAAACAAAAATCTCCTTCTCCCTTCCAAAACATATCCTTTTCCAACTGTGAGGTGTGTGCATTCCTCTAGGACTTTTCTATGGGACTGTTCCATGATGTAGATAGTATTCTATTGGATTTATGCTGTTAGTGATTTTTACATAGGACGTTTTGTTGTGTGATGGGTTTTTTATGTTTGTTTGTTTCTTTTTATTAGCGTTTTTTAGTTTTTGTGAGTAACAGGTGTTATATATTACGTACTAAAGAAATCTGTATATATCTAAAATTACTTGTGGAATGTGAAATCAGTAAATACATAATTTTTTTAAATTAAAAACTTGATTAATTTAACATGGTTATCATCATCCAAAAGAGTTTAAAACTGAATCCCAGATCTTATTAGAAACATCCACTGAAGGACAGACCAGATTTTTCCACTTACACAGCGCTCATTTGTTTTTCTGGAGCAAATGGACAGGTGGCAATTTTGAATGTCTCATCTTTGTATAATCCTGTAATAATTGCATCCATTTAGTCTACCATGTAAGGCATCCATGCACTTTAATTATTTGTTTACAGCTACCTAGCACTTCTCATCCTTCTTGTTGAACACTAATGGAGAGATCAGGTTTTAGCCTAGTCAGAATAAAATAAGCAGTTAACTAAGAGTTTTGAAAATGATAGCCTCACTAAACTATTTAATAAATTGCTCAAGTGTCATTTTTACACATAATTCCAAAAGATTGCTTCCAAATGGGTAATTTCTGAAGAGGCATTTATGAGTATGTATTCATTAAAGTGACAGAATATGAATTTGAGTGCATTTCTGCATTTCTCCATTGTTTTGTGGCTTACATTGCTATTAACTGAAAAATATTTCAGATCTGTAGAACACAGCTGCCTAAAACTCTTACAGATTAATTCATCAGGATTCAGTATATCTTAACTGATGGCAGTGTAAGGTAGAAAATGTCAGATACAAAACAGGTGACATTTTTTCTACTAATATACCTCCAGCGAATATATATGTATGAAAAGATATGATGAAACTAACTTGCCACAGGACATTAAAAAATTTTAGGTAGTCATAGGCTAAATCAAATCATTCTGAAGGATGTACTATGCAGCTGAATTCAAACACTGCTTAATCTGACTAAATGTTAAAGCTATAATATTCTAAGGCTGATACCATATATGAAAATATAATCTACACAAATTAAAAAATGTAATTCCATATGCACTATATTCCATATGTACTATGCTGCTTTTCTCATTTTCTGCCCCAGAAATATGCATTATGAAATACTAACTTATAATTCCAATTACAAGAATAACAATAATTACAAAAGTATGCACTTTTTATCAGTAAAAAATCTTCAAAAAAATATATTTTTTAATATTTCACTCTTTTATAAACAGATCCAGTCTTTATAGCAAAATATTTATACAAAATAATTCCTTTCATTTACTGAGTAGGGCTACATAATCTTCTGCCACTTTACAAATCTCCAGGCAAGTAGGAACAGACTTCTGCTTGCCCAAAGCATGGGCTGTGTAGGAGACAAAATGTTAATATAGTTTTATTATTTTCTAAATACTAAAATTTTTGCATATTTGGATTCTTCTAAAACTAAACTTCACATTTTTATCTGTCTACAAAGTACAAATAGGAGAACCAAGGTTCTCCTTTTTTTTTAGTTTAGATTCAGGACAGTGGGTCTACATTTGAGAGGGCTAGTGTACAGAATATAGGAGCCTGAGATAAATTACCTTTCCTTGAAGCATCTTTCTTTTTCTGTTTTGTTTAAAAACAAATGAAGATTTTCTTCCTGCATACTTCAAGTTAACTATTATTTATTTTAATTATAACTTGGCTTTTTATATTAATTGTTTTCCCTTCTCAACTTTGAATATAGCTTTTACTATGTCCATATCATATCCTTGAAAAATGAATTATAAGCTGAAATATGTGGGCTGTGAAATTGTATTGGGCTGAGGTATCACTTTTGCCATTAATGGCATTAGAATTGTTTAATGTTTAATGAGTAGTTAACTTGAAGCAATCTGGGAACGCATTTACTCAGGTAGAATCTAACTCCAGCCTAAGTTTAGTTCTCTTAATAGGTTTGTTCATTCACAGCATACTTACATACATATGTGTATATATTTATATATATGTGTGTATATATATTTACATTTGCCTTCTGACATGTGCATATACATGAGTGATAGCTGATCTTATTTAAATAATGTGTTACTTTTACAAATCCTACTGTCAAGTGGCTTTTTTTTCCAATGTCAGTGATGATCTTGCCTTTTGCTTGGAACTTCAAGTCTTATGGATTTTCCCCATAGCTTTAGGGGAATTAAGAGTAGATACTCTTTATATTTGTAATCTAAAGTACAGAGCAAGGGGTACAGAGTGGAGATCTAGGGTCATAGCAAGTTCTAGGGTCCAATTTCAACATCCTTGCTACCATTCCATGAACTGAGAAGACTCTTAGGGATCATTTACCAGCATCAGAATGGCCACTATTACTGTTACCAGGATAAGAAGCGAACAGAGAATGATATAAGGCCCAGTGTGAGAAACCACAGCTATCTCCCATTGACCTCAGAGTGTCTGGTTAATTACCTTCAGAATGGGTTCTAGTATTTCTGCATAAAGAAGTACTTTGTACATTTCTGGAACCGCTTTACCCTTTGGAATGCATCTATAAGTGTTTATTTAGAACAAGAGATTTGTCTCCCTATGTCCAGCTGCCCATTTTTAATCAATAACAGGGAAATCTCCCTCTCTCTCTCTGTTTCTCTCTCCTTTTTTTTCCCTGTTAATTTAGACCATATAAGCCTCTTAGCTAAATAATTTGTCATATAAGCAAGAGATTTCTGCTTATTTTTACAGTATTTTAGAGCCATCCACTAACAATGCTTTTCCTAACAGTTGTTATGATACATTCATTTTGAGCTTCAGTGTTATCTCCTAAAATCATTTCTTTAAAACATCAGGAGGGGATTAGTGATGAACGAACCTGAAATATTTGGAGATTCAGCTTAGCAGTTCAAATGTTCTTTTAAACCTTCTGACTTTGTTTTTCTACACTGTTAGAATTCAGTATAATAACCCATCACATAGTGTTTTGTCACTCAGTTGTTAAAAAAATCATGGACAATTCTGTGAATATGAAATACACTAGAGAGAATTTTAGAAGTCTAAGTTGGTAAATGGTAACTCCAATTAGAACAGTAGGGAGAAACTTCATTAATGTTAGGAAAAGAGTCAAGCTTTTGACTTGATGGAACTAGCTAATAAATCTCTAAGTATGATTGGAAAGTAAGTAATTGCTTAGATCTGAAGTAGTAAACTTGGATAATTACATCCTCAAATAATATAATTCTGTAAAATGCTCTAAGGACCAAAATATTATGTTGCTCTATACTCGGAGCAATGCTTTTTTTTTTTCATAATATCATTTAAATTATAGTAAGTTTACTGGACTCAATACTTCCCATCAGCCTACAAGTGTTAGGTAAATTACTCTCAAAATCCATTCTTGTGTTTCTATATGAAGAGGTACTTTAAATACTTAAACAGTATCTTTTATAAAGTCTGATGAGAAACAAGTGCTATCATTCTGTTTAGCTAGTACTGTTCAGGGCATAAAGTGCATTTAACCTCCACAGTTATTAGTATCAGTGATTCTTACTGATGGAATTTAAAATAATAATAAACAAACAGTAGTAATTTGTAATTATTTGTTTTAAAAAGGATTAGATTATTTGCATTTAATATAGGACTGTAAACTGATATGTGATAACAAAATGTAAGAATGGCTGGCTTTTTTCTTGAAAGAATTAATGAATATTCTTGTTGCAGATAAATCCTCTGCCCAAAATAAGTCTGCTAAAATAAAACAATAATGTACATTGCAGTCATCTCATTAATGTCATTCACATCTGGGCCTGTCTTTTAAACAACTGGATTTTCTAAAGAGATTCCTTAAGCATTAGAAAGATAAAATAATAACTTTTTGTTTTCCTGAAACAACTTACCATATTAGCAAATTTGAAATTATAGAAACAAAATCATCTGATTTGCAAGTAGATCTCAGTGGACTACATTTATATCAGTATAATTAGTGTAGTAATTGATCATAGTTATTGTAACTTCTATATTATAACAATATGGAAATAATGGAAGAATGTTCAAGCAGAGTTGGAGAGATTATTGATATAAGATGACAATCATATATTTGTAAGGTTATTTCTTCATTATTTATGAGAATACTTTGATTTGTTTTGTGTTTCTCAGGGTGGCTGTATATATGTTATTAAAAAAAAATGCACCTAATTTAAAAGCAAAGCTATACTACTAGCTTTAGAAGTTTAGTGTCAAACAAAAAAAACAAAACAGACTAAAAACCCAACAGCAGCATTTTGGGCAAATAAAGCAAATTATTCATCACTTGTATTCTTCTCTTTTCCCCTCACTAGAGCAGTGAATAATAAGATGCTTTCCTGCAGCTGTATATGACAGGAAAAATCTCTTTGCATGTTGTAATTAGTTTACAGCATGCTATAGCCTGGAGCCCAGCAGGAGCTATTTGCAAGCAAGTACAAAAAATATTTCCTGAGGTAAAGCAGTTGGCTGTTGCTTCTTTGGTCACCAGCAAGTTCCTTCTCATTTGAAGTGTTTTATTTTATTTTAGAAAGTAATGCAGATGGAAAACTAAATCAGCCAAAGACATAAGAAAGCTATTTTGTTTTAGATAGTTGTTGTTTGAGACAGCTGATAAACTTGAATATAGACTGTTCAAAACACAAAATGAAAATGTCTCAAGTTTTTACTATTTTTTTTAATACAATAGATTGAACAAAGCAAACAAAATCTTATGCCCACGGAGAGTTGTAAAAGAAAATATACAAAAGAAAGAAGGGTACCTGTCCTTCACAGTTTCTCTTGAAGTCTTTCCAGGATTAAGAGAACCCTTACATGTTTCCTACCAAGACATACTTTGATTAAATTCAGTTTCATAAAAAATATTTTTATGTAATATCTTTAATGATTTACTTTAATGCATATGTGAGCTGTGCCATCAAGCCTGCCTATTTTCATTGTACACGAAAACTCTTTTCTTGATCATTCCAGGCACAGAGCAACACGTACTCACAATGAGAACAGTCATTCTCACAAACTATTAAAGTCAGGCCTGAAAATTTGGCCTACTGAAAATATAAAGGATCTGATATCAGTGGCAAAATTCATAGGAAGAATTGCAGACCAAGTAAGAATAAGGGCACATAGTTACTTTTTTTTTTTTTTAAACTGAAATTACCCTCTGCAACCAATAATAGAGTAACAATGAAAATTCTTAGGTTATCCTGGTGGCAAGGTAAAATGTTAGCTTGAATTCAGTGAAGGTGGTTTAAACTAATGAGTTTGACCTTACAATCTATAGGACAGATGAAAGGAGAATACACAGATTACTGTGACATGCCTGAAATTAAGAAATGATTACTTTATCATATTTGAGTGTGGGCCAGTATTCTTAATAATCTCATGCACAGCATCTTGTTTTCCTCAGTTTCTTTCACTCAAAAGTACAAGGAACCTATCAGAACCCTTGGCAATTGCTATACTGCTTGCAGTACATGCTTGCAATACATTGTGTTTTGGCTGTGTGAGAACTGCATTGGGCTGTGACAATGGTAATAGTTTTAGATGTTGTACTTGAATGTTTGCTTGCCTTCTACAAAATCATTATCAGACTTCAAAATTCATACTACAAAGGTGAATACTAGATGAAGGTGTATCAGATTACATAGAAACAAAACTTGAATTTTTGATCTATTATAATGGGTCAAAATGATCCTATAATTGACACTGTAAATCTGCAGCTCTGACTTTTTAAGAACAAGAAGGGATATTGTAAGACATATTTCTGGCCTTTCCATTATCTTACAAGTTTGCTTAATCTCTTTCTACAGCAGTGTAATTACTGTCAGTTTCGGTTTTAAAAAGTAATAGCACCACCATCTGTGGTGTGATCCGTTTTTGCACTAGGTGTCAGCTTGCCTGTGTAAGCTTGGTTTATAGTATATTTTAGGAAATCATGGCATATGTTTTTCTCTACTTCCCTTCCTGAATTTTTCTTTAATATTCTAGAATATTCCAGAAAGGAGACTGGTGAAAATAATCTACAATTTAAAAAAAGAAGAAACAGCGTTAGGTAGGAAATAAATTTTGTTTTGGAATTACTCACTTAGTGGATGTAGAAGGTTGCTGTTGGAAATGCTTTGATCTGAGCTATGGAGAAAGGAAGTACATCTTTTATAATTGCCAACAGATATATATCTGTCTTACTGGACAGTTTGTGCACGAGCCTAGTTCTTACTACTATGATCATATTTGTTAACTTTGCTATCGCAGATGTTACAGATTGGGAGTCCTTCTATAATACATACGTCATTTATCTCTCATATGACCTGTTTTTTATTTAGAGCAGAATTGAGCTCCTGATAGATTATTTTCTGCTTGGCTAAGTAGTATCAGTAATTGTTCGACTGAATGAACAATAATCTGTTTTTTTCCTTCTAACACAAACAAGCTTCCAATGTATAAATTCGCAAATATTGTTTGTTATAATAATATTTTCCATATACTAAATACTACAAATTCCTATATTTTTAATATACTAAATAATATATTTTCCTATAAAATAATCAGTAATTTCATGTTCCTGAAGCCTGTCTTAAGATATATATCCAGCTCATATTAAAAAACTCAAAAATTTTGCCTGATCCTTACAAAATATCTCATATCAGACTTCTAGAAAATGAGAGCTCTGACTTCTAATACATATCAGGGAGACCAAGTTCCTCCAGTACCCTCGACTATGTCTGTTCCATTGCACAGCCCACAGTTGAAGCTCATACTTGCAGACAAACAAGTATTTCCTACATCCTTGGCCACAAAGGATATGTGTGTTTACTCCTCGAGGAAGGTAAAATAGCATTCTTAAGCGCCACTTGAGCAATGCTAACAAGAGCTGCTTACCATTTCAGTCTTGTCCTCTCATACATATCTCCTACAGAATTTGATAGAACTATAGAATAAACTAAATTGAAAGGAAGGTCTGGTTGCCATCTGCTCCACCTCTCAAATCAGAAAGCAGGGAGAACTTTGAAGGTTTCCCAGAATTATGCCCAAGCCAAGGTTTGGACATCTCTAGTGATGGACATTGCACAACATCTCTGCTACCTATTCTAGTGCTTAACCTCTCTCAGAGTGAAAAACTCTTATGTCTAGACAGAATTTCCCTTCCTGCCATTTGTCCTTTCTCTTTACATCTCCAGGAGGAGTCATACTCTATAAGTACACTTCTGATAACTTAAAACAGCTACTCATTATCTTCCCATCTATTTATTTCTGCAGGTTGAAACCCAGATCTCTGATGTTCATCTACATCAAGTCCTCTAGCCCTCTAACCATACTGATAATATCATCTAGACTCCAGTATGCCCGTCTTTTCTGGTGGCCTAGAACTGAACGCGGTACTGTGGACGTAATCTCATTATTGCTAATTAGGCAAGCATGATCACTTATCTTGAACTTCTGGGTATAGTTTTTCTTAGTGCAGACCGCTATGCATTTACTTTAAAGGCACTCATCTTTAGCCTGACCACTAGGACACAGAGGCCAGTAATTCTTTTTTCGAAACTGCTTTGCAACCTGTCAGTATCCACCTGTACTATGCATAGTATCTCTGCATCCAAACTGCACGATTTTTATTCAGCCTGTGTTGAATCTCATGAAATTTTAATCAGACTGTTCCTTCATTTTGCCAAATTCTCTCAGAATGGCAGTCATGCTTTCTACTGCATCAAGCTCACCTTCCAGTTTGACATTACCCACAAAGCTGCTGAGGTACATCCCACTATCCAGACGGCTGATGAAGTTATTGAACAACTTTGGCTCTTGCACCAGCCCCTGAGAAATTCTGCTTATTAGCTGTCAGCTAAATCTGGAACTGTTGACTGCTTTTGTCAAGTCCAGCCAATTTTTTCTCCAACTGATTTCCAGCTGTTATCTTTCCAGTTTGGCAATACAGATGCCATAGGACAGACTCTCTACTCTGTTCAGCAGTCATGAAAATTAACAGCTGCTGCTGTCTTCTCATCTAAAGAACAAACTTTATTATTACTGAAAAGAGCTAAGTTTGTTAGGTACAATTTGTCCTTGGTAAACTTGTTCTGCTTGTTCTTAAAACCTTATCTTTTTTGTATTTGGTAATGGCTTCCATGAGGGTTTTCCCCATAATATTTCCAGAGTTTGAGTTGGTTTGCAATTCCCTCACTCCCTCTTTTTTGAAGATATGTGTGATCCTTTTCTTTTCTAGTCATAAGGGGCTTCCTTTGATGAACATGATCTGATAAAGAGGTCTGTCTCTATGAACTTATTTCATCTATTCACTAGAATAAAATTCAGATCTGGACAGTGGAAAATATTCCCTGTTTTGGAGGGTTTCAAACCTAGTCAGTATCAAACAGCATTATCCTCAAAGACCTACTGACTATGAACTTACTGGTTTCTGTAAGCCAGGAATCACCCTGAAAATTTGTAAGTTGATACTAAGAATTGCAGCATTTTTCAAAAGGAAAGAGGTGGTGTTCTCCCATTGGATAATGTTGAGGCAGACATGTCTATTAGTATTTTCAGCACAGTATTAAGTTTAGCATTTTATGTTTACAGAGCACTCCTAGGCCTGTACAAGGATAAATACTTACACTGATGTGTACCAGACTGCAAAGAGTGTTTAAACAATGCATTTTTTTATAGAAGTGAGCCTAGTCTCATATGCAAATCACAGCTGCACTACAGTCCTCTCTTGAAGTTAAGAGTAGGTTTTTATAAGTGATTATTCTATCCTAACTGAAAACATTAACTTTTAAAAATTTAAGAGACAAAGTACATTTTTTATAGAGGCAGTAGCAGCAATACAAAAAGTACTATTTCTGCGCTTCTGTAAATGTTTATTAAGTTATTGTGTCTTCATCAGAAATTTCTAATGCTCCCCGTGTTTGAATATCAGAATCCCAGTGGGACAGGAAGCATATAGAGCTCTGTTGTACGGACTTCAGGTCTGCAGCATACACTTCCATGCATTCCTTCGTATGTGTGCCTGTTAACTGAATTAACTATACTGCATGAAAACATTGGTATATAAAATGTGTATGTTGTATTTTTTTTTGTGGGAATTACAATCAGAGTACAGTCTTGAACAGTTAATTTCTTCAACTCTTTCAGCTTTCTCTTCCCCTGACAGGTTCAGCTAGTTGAATACCTGTAATGTTTCCTTATCCTGAGGTTGGCATAGGTTTCTTTACTATGACAATAAAAAGATTTTTTTGAGTCAATACAAGTTGAATCAGTTATAAGAATGGTCACTATCAGAAAGATTTTACTTTTTAAGATAGAATGAAGACACTATATTTAAATTATACTCTTCATCTCCTTTGATCAAGGTTTGTGTCAGATGAATAGGTTATGGACAAAAAATTTTATTCTAGACCCTCTGAGAACTGCCTTTCCTGTCTCTGCTAACAGACATCACCAGAGTTTATACTGAAAAGTTTGGTTTTCCTTGCCCATTCTTTTTTCAGATCCTTTCTTTGTTTAAAAATGTGTTCGTTTCCTAATGCTGGTGCAAAGCATATATCCTTGTGTAAATTTCTGTAACTTGAAGCAAAGCTACAGATTTATCTCTGTATCCATTCATAACCCAGAACATGTTTGTAAGACTGATAGTTTCCAGGGACATTGGCGTCCAGAATTTTGTCTTTTCTGTTAAAGTTCTTTGCATATTCAGAGTGGACTAAAAACTGCTATATATCTTAGCTAACCTCATTTGTGAGACTACATTTAACTGTAGTCATGATCTTCAACTGTACTCAGAATTTCTGATTTCAAACTTTTATCTTCATTTTCAGTAGGTTGATTATTTGTTTCATGTTTCCATGAGATATGATACTGAGAATGCAAAGTATTTTCAACAATTTTCTTGTTTTACAAGATACTAAAAAATAACATCCATTTATGCCCAAATGATTGGAGCATCACAGATCAGTAAATTATTTGTTGAGGTTGTTTGTGGTTATATACTATAATCAGAAGCAACAAAACTATGGAAAGAAATACAACACCCCCTTATTACTATTTTTTTTTTTTGTGGCTTGTGACATCACTATTGAAGAAATAATTGGGGAAAATTTTCTTCCAAATTCATTCACTTTCCTCTTTGCAAGTGTAAAATAAAAATAATTTGGAGAAGATTGCCAGAATTTTTGAATGATCACTAAAGACATATTATCTTGCCAGGATTCAACTCAGAATTTTTACATGTGTAAATTTTGAATTCATCCACAATTGACTGGGTTGCTGTTTTAATCATTATGAGTTTATTACTCAAGACCATCCAAACTCCATGTATTTCAGCAGCTCACAGCACATAGCATATAAACAGAATCCATGGTAATCAAATACAAAATTAGTATTTATAAGATAGGCAAAGAAGTGAGTAGTAAATAGCCACTAACATTGATCTGGGGGTTGACTAATATGCCTTTTCCATTTTTAAATGCTATTGTATGTTTCTGTAATTTTTTTTCCCATGATCTTAAAAACAATAATAATAGTATTAAAGATTAGAATGCTTTTCAAAAACAAACCAAACAGATTATCCCTACAGTTTTGATGTGATTGATTCTTATTTTGTAGAAAAGTATCAGCTGGAGAATTTGATCAATGGATTTTAAGAGTGACAATACTGTCTTTAAAATAAGCATTCCCCTTTGGACAGAGTCCCCTTTAAGTATCTCATAAACAGAACAAAAACAACACAAAAAAAGTCACGATGACTGAGTGATTGTTTCTTACAGTTATCTATAAATTCTTTGCACACTTTGAAAGAAAGAAATAATATCTTTACTGTTTTTTTTTTCTGCTTGTACTTAGGCAGATCATGATAGAGTTATTAAAGTAATTTTCTAGAGAGAATCCATGGAAGAAACTCATCAACTTTAAAATCAACTTTAAAAGAAGTTATTAAAAGATGAAAACCTTTTTGCAAGTGCGGCTTCTACTGCCATTTGATGCTAATGTCAGAAGATTCATTTGAAAGTGGTAAAATTAACCTGTAAAAGAAGCACTGAAATAATTCTCGTAAGGTAGAAACAGTGTTGACAAACTGTGATATTGGGGTAAAATTGTAGCACAGAAGATGAGTTTTCTGGCTGCTACCTATTTTAATTAAAGTAATTATAATAATGTGATTTTATAACACCACACCACAGAGTCCCTAGAATTTATCCATAGTACAAAAGAACTGGTATATTCCTTACATCAGAAAGCAATCTTTTTTTTCTTTCATAAATTAAGTATCTAGATGTGATTGGAATAGACATTGCTACTTCAGAAAAATTTAAAGTCAAATTTTGAACAAGTAAATTTTTTCTCATTTTTTTTTCCAATTGCTGACAAATGGGAATGATGGAAAAAGGTATACTGTGTTTTATCCTTGACATTTTTCTGCAGTTTTAAAAATCACTGCTTTGATTAATTTATTTTGGGGAATATATTTAACAGTGATCATTCTGTAAGTAGCAAGTTCTGAAATTGATACAATGCCTAATTACCAAGAACTAAAGGTGATTTTATTTTTTATTTGCCTTCACTGATGAATATTGATAGAACCTAAATTACAGCACAATGTTCTATGTCGTATGTATTTGTAGGTACATGTTTGTTACAGAAAGATGTATTAACTCTGAAATTAGCAACACATCATTTGGAGCATATTTTTAAGTACAATGCAGAATATGTCTGTAGTTGCACAGCATTATCCCCTCAGTTCTCCTGAGATCAGGTTTGTAACTAAATTGTGATATTAGTGAAAGACAAACTTATTACCACACTTTCTGTAAATTCACCTTCCATAAATTTGAATTTGGTTTTCATGGTTAAACAAGAGCCACTGTGCAATGCCATAAAGGTTTTTTCCCTCTGGCAAACACTGTTTTAAAGTGTTTCAGCAATTACTTAATGTACTGAAAACAGTAGTAATATAGCGCTACAGAGCTCAGGGAACTGTTGTCCTATGAAATGTATAGCATTAATTTATAAGATCTAAAGATAATCAAGTCACTCAGCTGTCAGATAGGAATCTTTGGACAACTGAGAATTATTTTGCTGTATAACATGATGTTGGATCTGTGAATATGTCAAAGATATTTAAATCATAAGAAATCTCATATGCTAGTCAATACTAGTAGGGAGAAAGATTTAAGGAAAATTCAAGCACTGCAAACATAATTTAGAGTGACCATTAATATTTTTGTAGAGCTGATATTGATAAATAAGGACACACCGTGGTACAGGAGAATATCTCCTGTCTTTTAGGCAAAAGGTAAATCAGAGTTTTTTAGAAACAGTGGTCTTTAAATAGTTTTTCAGACTTTATTGTAATGTGGGAAAAGCAAGGAATGGTGTAACATCTACTTTATGATTATGTTTTGTAGTGGATAACTCAGATGACAATTACTTGTATATAGTCTCACAGTTCCCTAATTTTTAATGTAAAGTTGAAGTTCTATTATGTCAGATACAACAAAGATATTAAATGTTGGAATTTTTAGGCACTTTGGCAGCAGTGAAATTTAGATCCCTGAATTAAGCTCTGGAGCAAGTGCATTCAGAGTGAACACAAATAAAAACATTGCATTCTGGGATCTGAAAAGCTATGAATGTTCTGAGATGGAAGCAGTGAACAAATAAAAAGGAACCTGCCTGGACTTGTGCTAAACATTTGACTCTGTTCTGCACAACATCATTCTGTGTACACTGGAGATGAATGAATTTGATGGATGGATCACTCAGTGGATAAGGAATTGGCTGGATGGTTGTACTCAAAGAGTTGTGGTCAATGGCTCAATGTCCAAGAGGGACAAGTGATGAGTGCCATTCTTCAAGGGTCAGTTTTGGTACTGGTGCGGTTTGGCATCTTTGTTGGTGACATGGACAGTGGGATTAACTGCAATCTCAGCAAGGTCCCCAGAAGGACCTTGACAGACTTGAGAGATAGGTCTGTGCAAACCTCATGAAGCTCAACAAGGCCAAGTACAAGGTTCTGAACCTGAGTTCTGTGCAAATACGTGCTGAGTGGTTAGAGAATTGAGAGCAGATCTATCGAGAAGAGCTTACGGGTTATTGGTTGATGAGAAGCTAAACATGAGTCAGCATTTTTCACTTGTAGTCCAGAAAGCCAAACGTATCCTAGACTTTATCAAAAGATGTATGAAAACAGATCAAGGGAGGTGATTCTTCCCCTCTAGTCTGCTCTCATGAGACCTCTCCTGCAGTGCTGCATTCAGCTCTGGGACCCCCAACATGAGGACATGGATTAAGTCCAGAGGAGAACCACAGATATGACCAGAGGTCGAGAGCACCTTTCTTCTTAAGACAGACTGAGACAGCTGGGGTTTTTCAGCCTGGAAAAGGCTCCAGGGATGCCTTATAGTGGCCTTTTGGTACCTAAAAGGAACCTACAAGAAAGCTGGAGAGGGTGTTCTTACAAGGGCATGTATTGATCCAAAAAAGGATAATATCTTTAAACTAAAAGAAAGTATATTTAGATTAGATATAAGAAATAAGTTTTTTCTTATTTATATCAGTTTACTGTGTAAAGGAAAATGAGGATTTGTATGTGGACTTTCCCCATTTCCTGGTAAATACATAGGATGGAATAGGGATTCAATTCATTTAGCTAAGTACTTTTATATCTGTGGGCAGGAGTAGATGTCCACAGAAGAGTTTAAAGAATAAAGAGTTCTATAGCAATACTTCCCTCAAGCAGAATCCTAAACACAGCAGTTTGTGGCTCTTGACTTTAAATGTAGATAGATTTTTTTATCTGTGGGCAGTAGATTTCTACAGAAGAGTTTAAAGAATAAAGAATTCTACAGCAATACTTCGCTCAAGTAGACTCCTAAACACAACAGTTTGTGGCTCTTGACTTTAAATATAGATTTCCTTATACAGATTAAGATTTCTTTGCAAATTTGAAATGTATCGTGGACTGAGGGAAATATTTCTCACCTAGGACTAAATAGCACAGTTTAAAGTATGCTACAGGCTTTATAGAACAAATCAGACATGATTTCTGCCTGGAGAAGTGTACAGTCTAATTTTAGACGTGACAGAACATGTGAGCATAGCAAATCATAGAAGAGGATGGGAGATGAAGAGAGTCACACTAAGGAGATTACATGGTTACTTAGGTTCATTTCATGCATGTCTTGATAGTATCACTATTTCATTTGTATATAACATTTCTAAAGCTTCTGTGAGAATTCCAAAAGTAGCTGGAGAGGCAGCGGAAAGAAAAGAAGAAGGAATTAGTATGTGATGTAGAAGAAGTGAAAGACGTGATAAGTGTAGTTATTCTGTATACAAAATAATGGTCTAAATTTGTTTACAGGCTCTTTTGTCTCTTTTATTATGTCATTCAAACAATTGTAAGACATTTATAAGATGATTTTAGCCTGAGTATATAACATACTTCTTCTGGATTGTTCCAGAACAAATATATTAGTAAACATTTAAACCAGGTATGCCCAACCTTTTGGCTTTCCTGGGCTGCACTGAGTGAAAAGGAATTGTCTTGGGCCACACATAAAATATATAGTATAGTTATGGTATATAATTAACAATACATATATACATTAAGGAAAAGGTTCAGTAGACAGAATTCCATCCTAGGTTTTCACCTATGAAAGAAGTGTCTCCTGAGCATTAGAAATACTGGATTAAAACTGTTGAAGCCCAGGAAGGCCTGGAATCTAAACATCTTCTAACTAGAAGTTTAACTAGTGTTTTAGTCATTTTAGTTTGAAAATAGTTTTCTCTTGCACTAGGTGCAAGACTCAGTAGAAGGCTCAGCACTGTGAATCAGAGGTCATATGCCATCCCTGGCTTAGGCAACTGCTGAGGAGGCTCCAGCACCTGATACTAAATGTTTTCTGTTCTGTTGTTGGGAGCTGGGGACAGTGACCCTTCAAGATGAGTTTGGAAATTGTGAGGAAAGCATGTGCATGTTCAATGTGCTCCTGCAGGCAGAATAAGATAATTTGCCAGAAGTAATTGCTTAGGTTAGACACAGGGCCAGTAGACAGGTAGACAGTAATATGATTTTTGGATGCCCTTTTGCTGTTTTCTTTGACCTATATATACTATATACAATATATAGCCACAGATGCTGAAAATCCATTCTGGCTTAGCAAGCTTGAACATGTGGATTACTTCTTCCAATATACTACTGCCAGTGGCACCAGATATAAAACACAAAAACAGAAAAAAGAGAAAAGAAGAAAGACACAGGAAGACTGAGTGGCAATTTAGAAGAGGTCATGGAGTAACAGCCATCTGGCCAGTGAAATTTCTGCAATATCTCTGGTTTTGCTTTCCAATTCTGTCTCATGAAATATAGGGATATCAAAGGAGATTTGGGAATACATAGAATGTGAGATTAACTTTTACTCTATATCTCCTCTTTTCCTGCTGAGGTACTTTCAGCTTCAAACATTTTCCTTTTCCCACCTTTCAGCCTCATCTTTGTTTTCAAATAGCAGTGGAATTAGTACTACTTCAGTTTGTTTTGTAGAAATTGAATTGAATTGTTTTGAATCCTCAATTTGATTTTTAAATGCAGGCTGAGAAAATAATATTTTGATTACCTCAGTATTCGAAGATCTTTCTAGATATGCAGATATCTAGATATCTTTCTAGATATGAGAATCCTGTATTAAGTAGTTAGTTTTCTATTTCTCCTATTTTTTTCAGTATACTCAGGAAAATGCATGTTTGGGTAAATAATAATAATGCTCTCTGGAAAAGTAGTAAGAATGTTACATAAAACAACTTACTGAAGGCCATTTAGAAGAGGAATGCAAATAAAAACCATGGTAGATCTTGAAAATGTCTCATTTTTTGAAGTAACACCCAAGTGTATATTGCTTTCTAGATATAGGAATTAAAAGGAATACAAGTGAAGACTTGTTAAAGAGTTAAAGATTCTCAAGTAGGTTAAGAGCACTAACGAGTAAGTCATAGAAAAGGGAAGATCAAATTGAGTATGCCAGTTTACTCATGTCAATATAAAGGTGGCAAAACATTTTCAGTCGGCAAATACTCTGTTCCTGAGTTGAACTTCCTGTACAGCAGTCAGGATGAGTTATGACTCTCTATTTCAAATCAGCATTAAACAACTATGTTGTCTCTCTTGCCTTGATAGAGTTTACAACAGCCAAGTTGCACTAGCTGCTAGTTGTTCCTAAGGAACACCTGCTGTTCTGGGATTGTCAGGGCACAATGTGCATAGATCATTTCCTTGCAGATGTTCCTCCCTTTGCCAACGCTGGTCTAGAAATCAGTTAGATTGACTGAATCAGATTCCTTTTCCATTCAGTAAACCTTCAGTGGTAAAGTCTTCACTGTTTTCCTTCTGTTTCTGATGTGCTATCTTGGTCTAAATTGCAGGCAATCTGTAAACAGCTTCCAAGGTGGTTCAACACATTCCCAGACTTTTTTCCCCTATCATTTTTACTTTTTGACTATTGTGCATTTTGCATTGTCTGCTATGCTCATTTCAAACAATAATACTGCTCTTTATTCTTTACTGCTGGTGAACACTGTGCACTTCAGGTCAACCTCACTTTCAGTTCTGTTGGACTATTCATCTAATATTTCCAGTTCTGTAGAGTACTTAGCCCTCTTTAGTATTCATTGTATCTTCCAAAGTCATAGCCTCTGTATTTTAACTAGTGTTACTTATACCTTCTTCTAGATTGTTAATAAAAATCTTCATTAAAATAGGTTTAAATCTAATCATGGAGCAACTCTTTGGACAACTCCTTTATTATACCTTACTTGAGATATTTAAGAACTGTTCAGTCCAAGAATCTTTTTTTTTAGGATTTCAATATATTCAAGAGAAGTCAGGATACTTTGACTGTGGGAAGGTTCATGAGAAGTTTATATATGTTACAATATATTAATTTTAAATAAGATTTCTTCAGAATCTTGACTATCATTGAGCATTATGTACGTATTTCTTCTATTCACTGGAATAATGAATGCCCTAATGTCACGGATTTATGATTTTTTGTCATTGGTACTCTACATCATAACATCATGTAGTGCTCTGGGAGTTAAAGAGTTAATGCTCCACTTCCATGGATCATGGATAGTTCTGAGTATACCTGTCTCAGAAGAGAAGGAGAACTACATACCACAGAGGACTTTTTGTTTCTGTTCTCCATTCAGAGGCAAAGATAAAACTGTTCACAGCTCATGAGACGTTCCCTTTTTTCCTTTTCTGCTCGTCTCTACAGTGTGTCTGCTCCCTAGCCATCTCACCTTCAACATTAGAGTAAGGCTTTCAGTTTTTGGACACTCCCTCTCTCATTTTATTTGATTTATTAGCCTCAATTCCAATTGTATTGTATTATATTATGTTATCATGCATTCTGCTATCATATTTAGTAAATCAGCTTTCCTTCTCAGATCGTTACCGTTGTTTTGTTTTTAGGCCCATCTCCCTACCCTTTCCCTTTTCACCCTTTCCCGGGGTGTGGGTCTGCGGGTCCCCCCACCCCATTAGTCATAGAACTGGGCTGAACCGGCCTGTAAACCATTGACACCTTAATGTTTTCAAAGTTGATTATTTAGGGACTGAAGTCAGTACATTTAACAAATAAATTCATAATGACTGGTGGTGTAAAAATGTTGTATATACATATTTGCTTTATTTCTAGCATATAACACTCCTTAATTACAAGTGTAATATACAGCTTATTTAATGCTGAACAATATTCTCATTGAACAGTGTAATACATTGTAGTAAAGTACCCATATCACATCTCGGTTATTCCTGAAATTTTTTTTAAATATTATCTGAATTTATCTGACTTTTGGTTTTGATGCAATAAGTTCTAAATCAAGCTACTGGGTATAGTCCTGAATAGAAGTCCTGAAAAACACTGTCTGGAGCATCATTCTTCCTCTTTGCTCTGGTGAATGGGAGAATGTGATTTTCTGCAGCTAAGGGTATCTCAGGTGAATAATTTGATATTTGTTGTGTTCAGCACTATCCAGAACTGAATCAGTATGCTCAGCAGTTCTTAAAGTAGATGGTTAATATTCTTCTTGTTTCTCACATTTGCTAATTGGAGGAATCCTTCAAGCTTGTGAAATCTTTATGCTAAAGTTTCTTCAGTGAAAACTGTTCTTATTCTGAATGTGCAAGAGAAATGTCTTCATGCATATCATAGGCAATCATCTTTCCTTTACATTACTTCCTATTCCTTATCCAAAAAGTAAGAGAGTGAAGGAAAAGGATCTGATATAATTTAGCAGGTTTGAAATAATGGTAAAACACTACGCACACTAGCTTCATGCTGTCTGTGGCATGTATTGTTCAGCTGTGCCAGATATATTTGGTTATACATCATACTGTAGCTAATATTTTTGTAGCATCCTTTTCTCCAGATTGATTTAGATGTTCACTTTCAGAAATGTGTTAGTACTGTTGTCTGATTGAAATATGGGTGAAATACAAATGCAATTTAAATTAATTAAAAACAGTTGCCAATAAGTAATCTTACAGGTCCTTAAAGTCATACTTGCACTGTACTTCTTGACATTTTGTTTTTCTTTTGATTCCCCTACTTAAAAGGACTCATGATTCCATGAGCAAAGGGATGTATTCTATCTGCCTGTGTTGGACCAAGAATTCAGTCTCCTTCATTTGATTTCTGTCTTGTACTTTCAATGCATACTTTAGAATATAGAATTTTCTTAGTTTTTCTGTGGCCGTTAGGTGACTGCTATTTAGGAAAGAATGGAAGGCAGTATTATGAATGAGTGATGATGAAATGTTGTAAGGCAGTAAGCATTTTTGAGCAAGAATTAAACTCTTTGCGCTAACCCTAACCGTATGATAACTATGAAATATTTTTAGTTAAATACTTAATCTTGTGACTCAAATATTCTGATTTTATCTTCTGTGATTCCCATGCAAAAACAAAAAAAGAAATGTCTGCACCCTTCCTGCTCTAAAAAAGAGATTGTTTTATGTACTTAATCAAAGTTATTTGTAGGAATTCAACAGTTAATGTGCTGGATGCGATTATGAAATATACCTGAAAATAACATAGTAAACCAGGATGACATGTAAGTATTACTAATGGAACCAATCAGAACTCACTATATGATCCCAAAGGCTATAAATTCTATTCTGTTTAATACTGCTGGACAGATGTGTTGGTATAATGAAAAAGCAACTTCAAATATCATCCCTCTAATCCATTTTCTCTTCTAAACCGCAACTTTTTTGTTTTCTTTTATTTTGTAATGAGCT
Organism: Numida meleagris; assembly: GCF_002078875.1. Classification (NCBI taxonomy): domain Eukaryota; kingdom Metazoa; phylum Chordata; class Aves; order Galliformes; family Numididae; genus Numida; species Numida meleagris. The sequence continues at coordinate 70,223,879 of NC_034411.1, read as the reverse complement.
GTATTGCTCTCTAGGAAATAGAGCTTAAATTAAAAATGTCTTTAACTCTTGATGTTCAAGTAATTACTAAACGTGTATATTAATTTACTTTTAAAGCAAAATACTATCAGAGAGAAACTGATAGGTTTTTGAATTGAGAGCTACTTAAACTAGTGGAGGATATGTTTTTAAATGTATATTCTCAGCAGTTTTAAATTGAGTCAATTTTTACAGAATGTGCTAGATCGCATCTTTTACGAAAGAAACCAAAAGCAATGTGTGACAGAATTTATGGCACTGAGAGTAGTTAATGAGCACAAAACCCTTTATCTGCAATCTCATTTAAAGTCGTCTAGGCTGAGCCCTGTGGCTGTCTATCACTGTGTATCTTACTTTACTAACCAGAGCTGTAGAAACTGCTCTAAGTTATTAGGAATTAGTCATTTATCTCTTGCTAAGTTTCTCTGAAACTGTGGGGGAGGAGTGAGTGCCTGCAGAACAAGAATTAAGGAACAGAATCATGTCCAGTCATGGCAGGAGGTGTTCCTGAGCATTTTGAGCGTGTAAAATTATGCTCTTAAATTAAAAAGGGATGCAGAAAAACTAGCAGTAGGCCACAATGAATGCCAGGTTCAAGCTGGCTTAAGATGTACTCCTGTTGAGTTTAAACACAGGCATTTTCAGTGTAGACAACTGGGGAGTTGATACCTGAGGAGGGACTTATTTGTTGATGCTATCAATATAGATCTTGATTCGTAGGACTTGGAGAATTTTGTGTTGAACTGAACCTTCCAGAACCACTGAGACTACAATCATGAGAAATGTTGTATTTTCTGCCCCCACATGTGATCGCCCACAGGACGTAGAAAAGTAGCTTTGCTAAAACCAGCCTCCTTTACGTGCCTTGCACACAAAGAGTGCTGAAATGTTCCACGACCTGATAGCGCAGTATGATGTATAGTCTTTATTCGTACTTTTTATTCATGACTCTTACTACACAGCTGTGCAAACTGTAGTATGGTAGTCTTCCTCACTGATTGTTTCTGTTTATGACACAAATCTTCCTATGGACTTTCTAAAATCTTTTCCTATGGACTGCTAAATTTGTTGACTTCCAAACATTTCTTTTATTAGGTGTCAGTTTTAGAAGATCTAACATTTTAATGGATAGGAGCAAGGAGGGAAATTGTACATGTTTTGTCAAATTCATGTAAAGTCTCTGTTTTCCCAGGTATTTCACCTGAAACACCTGAAAATATTAGATAAGTAAAGAGACTGTATCAGAAATTTTACAATAAATGCCAATAGAGATCAGAAAATGAGAAGAGTGCCTATTATGAACTATGAGGGAGATCAATTTTCAAAATTGCTTCAGCTCAGCTGAGTACTGAACTGCTTTTTTAAGCTTTTATTCTTGATTGATCTAGAATGTTGTACATTTACATTAGTAAGAGTATAGTCAGTTAACCAACAAATGTGATTATTCCATAACAGAGTTCCTTAGACCATATGTCAATTCTGTTATCAATGGTGGGCCTCATAATGCATGAATAAACTTGAACGGGGATCACCAAGATGGTCAGGGTCTGGAGCACAACATGTGTGAACAGAAGCTTGGGGAGCAGGTCTTGTTCAGCCTCAGGAACAACTTGTGTTAGGCAGGCGGAGTTCTCCTAATATGGACCTTCAAATAAGAGAATCTAATAATTTTTTTATGGTCTTTCAAAAACTGTATAATTCCTTATATTTTGAAACCAGGGAGTTTTCAGCATGACATAAGAAGAAAAAAAAACAAATAATGAGTAAGATGATTAAACAGGAACAGGCTGCCTAGAGAAGTTGCGGAAGTTTCATCTTTGGAAGTTTTTGTGACCTCAGTGGTAAGCCTCCTGATCTCAAGTTAGCTGTTGACGTTGTCTTGAGCAGGATGCTGAATTACGTGAACTCCCTTCTTCTTAATAAATTTCAATTTATTTTATAATTTCATGATTTGCAAATATTTATTCCAGTGGACTCAACAGAATATAACTTATATGCTTGTGCAGTACAATAAAAAATAATTTTAAGATTAGTAATTTAAGATATTTACATCAGAAATTCTAACATCAGACATTAAAAATAGGACAATATTTAACTTTAAGAGACCACTTTTATTTTTTTCTCACATTATTTTCTTTAATATTTATCCTTTTTTTAATGCTTTTTAAACATTCTTGTCTATCCACACACACACATAACCAAAAAACAAACAAAAAACTCTCACCAAAAACATATATTGTAGACTGAACAATAAACTGTAAAGAATTATAAGACTGTAGGATATGACTAAGTCCTAGAGTGAGTCCAGGATGAAGACTGCAGTGTTTCTTTTCCTTAAAATCATCTCCTGTGTCAGGATGTTTATTTTTCTTTTCATATACGGGCCTTTTTCTACTCTTCATAACAATATTGATATAATTAAAGAAGGTATCTGAATAAAGGTAAATTTTTCAATTTATGCTTTAGATTGACCAGTAAAATTGCCACCCCTAACACTTGCAGACTGATATTTACTTTAAATCTCTAAAATATGGAAAGCCTTTACCTAGCAAATGTTGTCCTAACAAGAATAATATATATTTTCCAATTTCATCTTCACATATTTCTTGATAAAAAATACAA